>NC_139632.1:19316768-19401768 GCF_964638095.1 Poromitra crassiceps
CTGTAGAGGCCACCAAACACAACAACACAGTAGTAACACAATAGCTACACCTCCTCCACCAGGTTTACGTTTTGCTATTTGCAGTGATATAATGTAGTGCTTACAATGTTGCATCCATCCAGAGGAAAATTTGATACAATTTGGTTCCTCTTCTTCTCAGAGAAGTATATTTAATTTGTGTGTGTGTGTGTTTTTTTTATACCTTTATTTATACAGGGGGAGTCTCACTGAGAGCAATGCTCTCTTTTTCAGGAGTGCCCTGTTCACATTCACACACACATTCATACCTGGAAGCTGACCAGTACAACCACAGTCTGATCTGCTGGCCACTGATCAGCTCCACTGGAGCGGTTGGGGATGAGGGCCGTTACTCAAGGGCACCTCAGTGGTGGTAATGAGGGAGGGGCAAGTGCTGCCTTTTCACTTTCCTCACCCAGATTTATCCTGCCGGTCCCGGGGATTGAACCGACGACCTTCCGGTCACAAGCTTGCTTCTATATTATATTACTCCTGAGAAACACAATATAACACATTCTGGTATATCTCTAGTAGTACGCTATATCTCCATAATATTCATATAATCGTACAGTGGTGTCTGCGTTAGGGTATTTGATAATTGCATTTCATTTATTTATCAATATTCTTACAATATAGTAATATTTAGGGTAAATGTTTTGACTACTGTGATATTTGTTTAGGCTATGCTAAAATGTATTGTACGTTTATTTCTTATTTTAATATGGGGCAGTTGGAAACAGCATCACAAATCTTAATTATTGCACTAAAAGGGGCTCTCTCGGTGCGCTCGGTGAGAATAATTCCCACGCTGTGGTCTGACTCTGAACTGACACACTGCCACACTTTCCCACGCACGCGAGAGCGATGGAGAGAGCCCCCGAGCGAGCCTCCTTAAAAAAAAGCGCGCGGCCGGTGAGGCGCGCGTCCTCCGCGTCAGCTCAGCTCCGGGGGCACGAGCACGCACGAGGCGGGCCAGTGGCGAGAGGATCATGTGTAGTCCACGCGCCGAGTATAGAGAGCCGAGTCCCGAAAGAGCTGTGAACTGAGGAACTGCTACATGACTTTTTTATTGCTTTTACCACAACAGCCCCACAGGGACTGCGCGCAATTGAAAAAAAAAGTGAATAACGGACGGAAGCAAACCCCACACTAAAAAGGGACTTATTGTTTTGCGTTTTATGCAGGTTTCTGATTGGTATAATATGCAGGACAACCGGTAGAAAAAACATATGAAGATTTGTTGTTTTTACAGTTTTCAACTGCTCCTGTTTGGAGCAAAAAGAGTGTGCATCTGATCGTATTCAGTATTTCTGAGCTTTAGCGCTACTTCCATTTTGGAGTTGTATGACTCGAAGAGTAGCATTCGCCGTCAACATGAGAGGTAAGTTTGTGATGTTATTATTTATTTTTGACATCTTGCCCTGTTTGGTTTATTTAAATAACGTTTTCCCCCTCTCTCCTTGCATGTTATTATGCTGGAGGGACACAGCTAACATTACTTTGAAACAGAGTCCGAAGTGCGAAGGAGACGGCATGCATTGCGCGCACGGGAATAAACAGCCAGATTGCAAACAATTAATTAGCGATACTCTTCCATGAAATACAAATTATCTTTACCTTTAATTTGCGTACGACGGAATAGGCTAACCTATCCTACAGAACCTAAAAGTTATTTAGAAATTAATCGAAATAAGATGATATTCAAAAGTAGCAAATGTTAGTGTTCTTTAGTAGCATATGCATGCATGCATACTCCTCCACGTATACCTTTTAGCATTGGTCAAAGTGTAAAGGTTGTTTGCGCAGTCATTAATTAGTTTTGCCTGACAAGAGGAATGCGTTGCAGCTGTAGTTACTTTATTTCGCCGGTGAGCGACTCGGGTTATGTAAGAGGGAGGATGTGCAGGGAGGGAGGGGGGGGGGGGGAGTGATTTAAGAGCTGTCAAACCACACCAAAATGTGGCTTAACTGCTAGTCTGCTACAGGATTTACTGCATTCAACTTCCCTATGAACATTCTTTATAATGTTGTGTAATACAACATGTGTAATGTACAACAATCACTTTGAATCCATAGGTCATCATAGGTCATAATAGCACTTTCACCAACCTCGGTTTATTTTGCTTTGTTCTGTTTGTGTGGGCTATTTTTCAATGTGCAGTTTTTGTTTATTTGTTTGTTTGTTTGTTTGTTTGTTTTTATTATTTTTCTATTAGGCTACTGTGGGTTAGTTAGTGCACCTGCGTGTTTTTGTTTTCAGTATCTCAGCATGGTTGCCACTTGCCAGTGAAAGAGAGAGAGAGGGGGATGAGGGGCGTCCAGTGTTCCTTCTGATTGAGGATTACACAGCATTCAGTGGGGGGGGGGGGGGGGGGGGGGTTGGATGACAAGGAGGTCCTTGAGGTCTGTCGTCATTACTGAGATAATTGGGGGGGGGAATGGGGGGGAAATCACTGTCAGGGGACGGGAGGATACTTCTTGGATCTGAGCTGAACTGCAAGATCCTGATTTCAATCTGATGCAAGGTGCATCTTATTACTGGTGTGTGTGTGTGTGTGTGTGTGTGTGTGTGTGTGTGTGTGTGTGTGTGTGTGTGTGTGTGTGTGTGTGTGTGTGTGTGTGTGTGTGTGCGTGCGTGCGTGCGTGTGTGTGTGTGTTACTTTTAGGGTTAAAATATAAATTAGATTTGATAGTTTTGTGGTGTAGTAATAATGTCAGAGCAACACGCCGCTCTCAGATAGGAGCAGGATATCGGCACAGCAGGCCCACACTCACCCTGAGCTTAGCACAGCAGGGCACTTAAGCTCAGTGTCCTCTGTCAGCTAAGGTTGCTTACATCAAGCAGAATTATGTCACAGCCTGCAAATCTGATTTTGTAACAACATGACATCATCCTGATCCTTCGCCGTCTTCCTCGGTAATGAATGGATGAATAATGGATAGGAAGGAAGACATAAGAGAGACATAAGTAGCATGACCTGCCGCCAAATTTGCACTGTAGAAAAACACAGAAATAAGCTCTGCTGGTGCAGAATATCAGTGCATTTCGCAAACATTTCATTTTCCTTAATGACTTTCACTCCTGATGGATTGCAATTAATATTCTGCTGCACATGTTGATCCGTGGACGGACATAATTTCGCAAAGTATCTCGCAGTGCACGCTGGGCGGCAATGATGCAACAGTCTGAAATAAATAAACATCAATAAACCAGTCAGATTTCATGCCATCTATAATTGGATCGTGAGCGCAATAATGTCTCGCTGATGGCAGGCATGCTGTGCTGCAGCCATGGAGTCTGATGGTGATACTGTGGAGCGCGGCTCGCCCATGCAGATCAAAGGTGGCTGTATTGCAGCAGAGAGGCGGCTCTCTACTCTCCAAGGGCACTTGTGTGCTGAGCCCAGGCGGCTCAAAGCCACTATCTGTATATGAGAGAGTCCCTGGGGAAGTTCACAGTGAGCTACAGTATGTGTCAAGGTGCCCCTTCTATCTGACAACTGGACGCTAAGATTCCTCTCCCCCCAATAAAGCTTTGACTCTTGGCATTGCCCCACACATTACAGTGCAAGCAAAGTGTTATATGGATCTGTGCCCTTGTGAGTATTATGACTACTTCAGACGCAGTTCATTTTGGAGTGCAATAATATGCACAACGATTACATAAAGATAACATTTTGTATAACATAACAGTTGTTTGGCCTTAAGAGCAGTTTAAGGCGAAGACATAATGATAGGCCGTATCTATTTGACCAAGGATGCATGCAAAGGGAGAGCTGTACAGTAAATAGACATAACGAGATTGTGTTTGATTGAAGGTGACTGTGATTGCTGTTGCATATTCCTCAATTTGTTCTGGTGGTTGGGAGCAGAACGCAAAATGACACGCTGTGAACTGAATTCCTGAGTCTGCTTGTGCTTGTGTTGCAGAGGCCCTGTTGGGTTTGGGCGAGGAACAGTCAATGCACTTCATCTGCTTTGATCAAGGGGATTACGGACACAGAATCTGAGGCCTAGTTTCTTGGCTGGCATAGCAGTTGTTGTTGAGCATGTTTTTTTGATTGGAAAAGAGGGAATTGCAGGAACGTTGTATGCAGAATATTATGGCTTGTTCCATAGCTTGTTCACAGGAATGACCACATTTAACTTGTAATAGCTTGTGATCACTATGTAGACTTCACTAAGTATAGTTTGACATCAAGTCACCTAATTAATCATTTTTCATTATATTAATAGTGTAATAATTCAATTATAATTATGAGTTATTTATAACAAAAATGAATGTATTAAAAGTAAATACTAATATTACAAATTCTAGACTCAGGAGGCTTGAACTCCTAATCATAGGCATTAAGTAGGAGGCAAAACAAATAAAAATACAATTGTCTCCTATAGCAAACCTAATCTCAATGGGCATTAATGTGTTATTATTGTAAATGTGCTCTTCTTAATACACGGTGCATCAGTGTGTCATAAGATACACAGCTGGAACAAAACAATATAGAGACGGGTGAAAACAACAGAATAGCAGATCAGTATCTCTGAGTGCTCTGCACATGATGTCAAGCTACTTTTCATATCCATCTGGAAGGCATAAGACATGCAACCAGTGTCAGTATCTTGCCCTGGCTGGGCCCAGCTATGGTGCTGCACTCTTCCAGGCTGTGTGAAGCTGGTCTCGAGTAGAACTTCAGATAATTACTGAATATGCTGAATTTCTAGCCTGTCCGAAAAATTTCAGATTATTACATTATTATAATCTAAACTCTAAACAATATACTGCATCACACGTGGGGAAAAGAGTAAAAAAAAAAAAAAATGTTCCAAACATCAAAATGATCTAAAATAATATTTTGACGGCAGTTGAAAACAGGCATTTGATAGATAATCCCCAGGCTCCCAATTACAGAGGTAGACAAGTCAGATTTTTTTTCTTTTTTTTTTTTTTACAGCAGACCTCCTGCGCTTTATCTTATTTGTTGAAGACAAATTTGTTTGGAATTAAAAAAAAAAAAAAAAAAATTAAACAAACTTTTGCAACACACTGTTTCTATCCAGGGGTACTTTTCAAAACAAAATACATGTCATTAACTCCTGCAGTACAAAATGCAAGATAGATGCGTGATAGACTTCTGCTATGGTCAGCTTCACCTGCAGGGACACAAAATAAATAAACATTATCACTGTCCATAAAGCTGTTTAGAGAACATGCAGTAGGTGTCGAGACAGAGAGCATTATATTTAACAAAGTAACTGACAACTTTGAGGCACCCTAATAGTACATTGCACAATATACTAGCGGTATACTGTATATACATGACACCCCTCCAGCCTTCTGAAAGCCATGTAGGTTATGCATACAGTATGGCAGGTACATGTGAAGGCAAATAGGACATTGGGACTCTGTTTGAGGTGGGATGAAAGGGCAAAGTCTCCCTATAGGATAAGAGGGCAAAGTCTGTACAGCAGTATTGAAGAAAGTGCTGACCAACAGAGATTGACTAACTGAGACACTGACACAGAGAAGACTATCAAATCACCATATATGCAAGAGAAAGCCATAGCATATGATGGAATCAATAAATGATAACCCACCTTTTGAAGAATATAACATTACAAAATAAGAAATTAAGTGAAAGAGCAATTAGTACCTCCTAAGCAGATTTATTTTCATATTTCATATTTCATTTTTATATTTTATTTTCTTGATTTATTCGTAGATTTTTCCATTTTCCCCTTTCTCTCAAGTACCCCCTGTTGTGCCTCCACGTATAGTAGCCCTAGGGGTACACCTACCCCAGTTTGGGAACATAGGAACAGTGCACACACAAATAGGCTGTTTTTCTGGCTTGTGTAAAAACTTAAAGAAATATCTGCGACCACATTATGAGGAGTCCCTCACTGCCCCCCACGGCCCCCCTTTTAACCTTCACACACACACACACACACACACACACACACACACACACACACACACACACACACACACACACACACACACACACACACACACACACACACTTGACCTCCATGCCAAATTTCAGCCTCCTAGGGCGAAAACGGTCGCTGCTAAAGGATGGTGAACTTTTTGTGGACTGACCAACCGACAGAGTGACTTATAGAGCTGCTGGTCAGAGCTAAAAACAAATTCTCAGAACAAAGTCCAATCGTGCTCCGCTAAACATAGCCGATGAGAATAAAGGAATCATTGTCTACACCCATGCAGTAAAATGACATGACTTCACACCAACCAAAACAAACATCCCTGACCCACTGACCAAATTGCGTAAAGGTCACAAGAATGCAAAATTCCCCAAATTAAAGGTTTCGATCCTTTATTTCACGTCACCTACTTCAACACCTGCTCTACACAGTGTCAATGTATTAGCTTCATGTGAGAAACATTCTTTTGAAAAGGATTTGTCATCCAATTGATATGAGTCACAGAGCTGTTATGTGATTTGTTATGTGATGGTTTATGTAACTAACTTTGACTTTGAGTTCATGGTAGACCAGAAGCTGGAGAAGGGATCTGTGGCCAACCGACTGCAGCAGAGTATAAATAGATTGATGGTCTAGCTCTAAACACAGCTGAAATTTCACTCAAATACTTTACATGCTGCAACAAGTTGAGAGCTCCTATTAGTTTCTTCTACGTGTCCTCCTGTACTGTACTGGGAGTACTTGGAGTTTTGTTGTTGAAAATATTCCCCAGATGTTATGCAAGTTGTAAATTATATAGTAGAGCAGTGTTACCCTACCAGCCTAAAGTAGTCATCAATCTTTCAGTGATCAAACCTTGGGTCGCTTTCCTCCACACCAAGAGCTCCTCCCTTCACTGAGAGACGGAGTCAGATTTGGTTCCACCTTAAAACCCACAAGAAATCAGATTGCGTCCTCTGCGTGGCTGCCACCCGAAGCGCGCCCCCCAATCCCCCCCCCCCCCCCCCCCCCCCCCCCATTGCTGAATGGGAAATTGTGTCAGTGGAACAGCTCCTGCTCCAGCTGACTGGCAGGTGAGACGGCGAGTCAGAGACAAAAGCCGCTCGCCCGCCAGCCAATGGGAGCGGAGGAGGGCGAGGGAGGATTGTCACGGCGTTGCCGAGGCAACCTCCTTTGAATGAGTGTGTTCATGGAATGCGGCCAGAAGGCAGTTATATAACAGGGTGAGGGGAGGGGGAGAGGCGCTGGAGAGTGAGCGAGCGACCGGCGAAGGGAGTGACAGAGAGGGTTTTTTCCACTGCCCTTTATTTATTTATTTCCCTTAGTTGCTTTTCGTAGGTCAGAAGAAATTCTATCCAGCAGAAACACACTGCACAAGAAGACTCATATTCATATCCTACTGGAAGGAAAGTGGGCCCTCTTCCCGCCTCTGTCTCCTTTTATTCCCCAAATCATGATTTGGGGGGTTATGTCAGTCACTACCCTCATTCGCCTCAGTGTGTGACGCATGTCGGCTCCGCCACAGGGCGACCCGTGTGATTGGTTGCTTTGCAAGTCGTTTATAAAAGAGCTTTTATGAAACAGTAATTTTCCGACGAGCTGTGAAGGCCGCTGCTACAGTTTCCCGGTTACATAATACCCCGCTCCACCCAGCTAAAGTAGTTGAAGGAATTGTTTTGGCGCGAAGCCTGCGGGCCTGAGACAAATCAAATCCTGCAGGAGAACAGCTAACGGTCAGTCGCAGCCGTTATTGAGAGTTGCCATCAGGATAGAGAGAAGTCAGAGGCGTCAGACACGGTGGGCCTTTGTTAACCTGCTAACATTTAGTTCACCCTGGAGCAGGGAGGGACAGAAAGAGAGAGCGAGAGAGAGAGAGCCGGTGAAACTTTATATAACCCCAGGCCTCAGCTAATGCAATTGACCTGCTATTCTGGGCTTGAGGAGGCCCTGCTACTTAGATAAACAACGTAATGAAAAGAACAGGCTGTTCCTGGATAAGAAGGCTCAGGCATCCACACTAAAGAGAAGGTGTATAATATATAGCTTTGTTTGTTTCCTTTATCAGTTATTATGGGACACACTGTGTTCTTTCCCCTTTTACTCCTGTTCACCGTGATCCTATCACTTTAATGCACATATACTTACTGTATCTTGATATGGCTGTAGATGCATTTTGGACCTTGTAGTCTTAAATGAAAAAACAATGAATTTGTTTGAAATCTAATTGGTTGTTGTGGTTGCCTTTGCTTGTTTGGGTTCGTGAATCTTCAAAATCACAGCTGTCTTGAGTAAATATTGATTTATTACAGGCTGGCAGTTTTATTTGATATGGCTGAGGTGTTTTATTGACTACAAAATACAGTCGACATGATAGGCCTAGAAAACAAACGTTGAATTTAATGTTTCCTGAAATGGCACGGAAATGCTCCTTTATCATAACACTACTGAACTGTGGGCAAAATAATGTTTCTTTTCACACACTGTTTGCAACACTGTAGTTTACTGCTGCCTATTTGGTACGCACCTACCAAGCCACTATCACTTCATCAAGTGCTTTCGCTATTACATTCATGCATATAATTGACTCTATAACTAACCGCTGAGTTTTAAAACATTCTACCTTCCAGGTTTAATGTCAAAATGAGCTCAGTACCTCATTTGATGTGCCCATTGGTGATAAATACATTAGCATTTGTTTTTCTATTTCACTGATTTCTCTGTGTCCGTCTCTCTCTCTTCTTGTCCCCAGCTCAAATAGAGGTGATTCCCTGTAAGATATGTGGGGACAAATCGTCAGGGATCCACTATGGTGTCATCACCTGTGAAGGCTGCAAGGTGAGCTATCACCCATCTACTTCACCATTCTTAGAAATGATGGCATATTGTGCTCATTCACTTTAACCAAAGTATTCTGTTATAGATCTGAACAGTCATGTGAGAAAATGAATGAATGGGAAACTCAGTTCCAGGGCAAGAGATGTCACGTGACTGTTCAGCTCTATTGCACTGAGAGTCCAGTCCAGCTGCATTTAGACACTGTTCCTCCTGGATATTATTGAGTATTTTGTGCATGTGTCTCTGTATGTAGGGTTTCTTTCGACGCAGCCAGCAGAACAACGCCATGTACTCCTGCTCACGACAGAGGAACTGTCTCATTGACCGGACCAACCGAAACCGCTGCCAACACTGCCGCCTGCAGAAGTGCCTAGCATTGGGCATGAGCCGCGACGGTGAGTTCATAAGGGACTGTATTGCCTATTTATATCTGACCTATACTCAGTCTGTCCACCTCTTGGTTTTCATTCATCACAACAGACGGTTATCTAATCCATGTTTGACTCATAACATATAAGCTGCTTGATTGTTAAACTGTCATCACACCCTCCTGTTACAGCGGTGAAGTTTGGTCGCATGTCCAAAAAGCAGCGCGACAGCCTGTACGCCGAGGTCCAGAAGCACCAGCAGTCCCAGGAGTGCGCGGCGGCCAGCGCCCGCGAGGAGAGCGGCGACATGGGGGTCCACGAGCGCGCCTACAGCCGAGGCTCCAGCTCCACGCTCAGCGACCTGGATGACATCACCACACTGCCGGAAGGCCTGCTGTTCGACCTGCCGCTGACCCCAGAGGGCGACAGAGAGTACTGTAACCTGGACATGCTGGGCGGCAGCGCAGGCAGCAGCTCGTCCTCTCAGAGTTCACCAGAACAGACCAACCTGGACTTCATAGACGGAAACTACATCAAGCATGAGTACCAGCTGCTGCACGACTCTGGACTCTTCTCACATGCCATTATCAACCCCCTGCCGGAAGGCTGCTCCCTTCTGGAGATAGGTCAGTTGAAATACAATACTGCATTACTATGATTGCTACTGGAAGGTCACACTGTTATAATCACTGTTCTTTTTCTTTTTTCTTTTACTTTAAATCAATGTCATATATAATGTGGATCTCACATAACGCACTTTAAAGGTGAAAAAATAGAATGTCTTCTTTGTCATAGAAGAAGTTGAGAAGTGATCTTGATAGAGATCTAATAAATGTTTCCCCCTGTGCAGAGCGTATAACCCAGAATGTGGTGAAGTCGCATATGGAGACCAGCCAGTACAGCACAGAGGAGCTGAAGAAAATGGCGTGGACGCTGTACAGCCCTGAAGAGACGCGTTCACACCAGACCAAGGTACAGGTGGCTTTCATCCACACATTATTTTAATATTGTTTTTCACAGATATGACAGAAGAACCTAATTTATACAAATGCTCCATTATGGAGGTTGTTTGGGAGAATTAAATGCTCAGAAATTCATTTAAATTCTTGCCCACCGTAATTCGAAATATGACACATTCAATCATTGTGAATTGCTCTCTATACAGTCTAAATTTATCAACAGGGATTCACACCAATCACACACAATACAAAAAATATATTTTCGCATTACTAAATATATGTTCATCTTGCCCTGTTAGTTGTTCTCTTGTACAAGGTTCAGAAAGGAATGTTTTCCAAATTTTACACTTAACAACAATCAGTTGCACAAAGTCTAGAACAAGTTTCCAAAAACAAAATAAAAGTGTGACCTTCATACTGTATACACCATAATGCATTCTCACAATGAAGTTTGTGAATCCAATCCAATACAATTATCATTTGCTGCTAGGTTTTCTGTCTCGCCAGTCGCCTTTCAAGGTTATAGCTCATATCTCTAAGAGAGATGTAGCAAACATGTAACATTGTTGGGTTTAGCAAGTCTTTGTTGTCCCTAGAAGGAAATCAACTCGCACAACAAGACAATCAGCATTGTCAAGTCAGCATTGAATACAATGTGTGCTGAGCTGATGGGGGGGAAAAAAATCTCATAACAGCCTCTGAAGTATTTTTCTGTCTCTCTGCTTCTTCTCAGTCTGCTGAGGTGATGTGGCAGCAATGTGCCACTCACATCACCAACGCAATCCAGTATGTGGTCGAGTTTGCCAAGCGCATCACCGGCTTCATGGACCTCTGTCAGAATGATCAGATTATCCTCCTCAAAGCAGGTGAGTGTTCCACTGTGGCATCCAATCACATCACACCACATCACATCACACCACACCACATGACATTATGCACATTGTGTTTAGTCATATGACTGACAATCAGTCAATAGCTTTTTCAAGAGACACGCCTCCAGCAAAGTCAGCTATGCTGCAAGACAACTATAATCTGTATGTTGAATCATTTGCAAACAGTTCCAGTTCCAGGACAATAGCAGCTCTTGTATGAAAGTACATGTGAAATACCCTCAGGTTACAGAGGTTAAATATCACATGCCTAGAGAACGACTTCAAAAGGTGCTTGGTTGTTCTACTTTCAAACAGTGGCCCCGCCCTGTTTTTCCACTCACTCAGCACTCTTTCATGTTGTTTTCGCTGATCAGCATCCTCTGCCTGTGTGATCAGCATCCTCTGCCTGTGTGATCAGCATCCTCTGCCTGTGTGCCGCTTTTAATGTTTCTGATGTTTTTGGTCCTTAGGCTGCATGGATGTTCTCCTCATCCGCATGTGTCGGGCCTACAATCCCATCAATGATACACTGCTCTTTGATGGAAAGTTCGCCAGTGCTCAGCTCTTCAAAGCTCTCGGTGAGTCCACAGTCACTACTTCCATCATTCAATTTCTCTCCATTTCTCTCTCTCTCTCTCTCAATTCAATTAAATTCAATTTCAATTAGTTTTATTGGCATGAAAAGACAGTGCTTATATTGCCAAAGCAAACACACATATTAACAATAATACAAGAATAAGGAAATTATAATAAATGTACAATATGTAGAATCACAAATACATTTGAAAACCCTAATAAATGGGGCATTATAACTTAAATATGACAATCGTTCAACAAGTACAACAACAACCCGTCAACAGGGGGGGTGGGGGAGAAAAGAAAAGCTGGTGGTGTTTCACTGGATGTCCCTGAGGGTGTGGCAGGAGGCAGATATTTAGCTGCCAGTATGCAGCAGTTTGGTTCCCCCCCTAGCAGGTATTTGAGTTTGTCCCTTTATGATTGTGTTTCAAATTCTTGATATTTGTGTAGAATTTTGGGGAAGAATAGTGCTCTAATTTCTAATTTCTCTCTCTCTCACACACACACACACACACACACACACACACACACACGCTCGCGCGTGCACTCGCATGTAGGTGCACACACATCAACTTAGTGAGACGGATTTTCAACTGTCCATCTGTTTCCATATTCCGTGTCAAAATCAATACAGTTGCTGTTTTGTTGATGGCATTGTTCCCTCCCCTCTAGGCTGTGATGACCTTGTGAATGCGGTGTTTGACTTGGCGAAAAGCCTGAGCCGCACACAACTCTCTGAAGAGGAGATGGCCCTCTTCAGCGCCGCTGTGCTGCTCTCACCAGGTGAGATGCCGTTCCAAGTCAACCGGACGAATCCCAGTGCTGAATAAACTCGGAAATGATCATATTTCCGTGACCGAATGGTATAACCATTAGCATGGAGCCGGAGTTCTGCATCAAACTTGTGAGGGGCTTCGCTCCTCCCCATTACAGTAGTTTCACTCTAACTAAATTGATGCAACACACTTCGACTGGCCACCAGACTGGATACACTTGGTGCCATATCTTACGCCCAAGTGCAAGGGCAAATCTTTGCTAGTTTCTAGCACTCGAAATCTATTTTCCACCCCTTTTAATTACCACTGGGTCAGTACATCAAAGGACGTGTTTCAGTGACCCAGTGGTAATTAAAAGAAGAAGAAAATTTTTGATTTTGAGTGCTAGAAACTAGCAAAGATTTGCCCTTGCACTTGGGCATAAGATATGGCCCCTGGTACCTTAAAAGTGCACGACTTCTTCCCTCTTCTCCTCATAGACATTTAAACACTGTAAAGCTTATGTTCCAACTCTGTAACATGATGTGAATAGGAATATTCATTGAGCGGTATCAAGTGAATGACCCAATTATGTCACCGCCCCTCCTTGCAGACCGCCCCTGGCTAACAGACGTCCAGAAGGTCCAGAAGCTGCAGGAGAAGGTGTACGTGGCTCTGCAGCGCTGCCTACAGAGGGGCAGCTCCGCCGAGGAGAAACTGGCTAAGGTACAGAGCCTGCAGCGCCGCTGTATCAATTCACTGAATTTAAGTGTTTTTTGTTGCACGAAATAATGACGTTGCCTACTTATTCGTAATACCCAATTTTGTAATTTTGTTCAGTGGCCCTTGGTCTTTCTATAAAGAGCATCCTATTTTCTCTCATTATGCCATAATGCTTTTTAATAAACTTTGAACCTGAGGCAGTTGTAACTTTTTCTCAATAGATTATGGGTATTAAGTGAGTTTTTCTTCCTCATCCTGCAAATGAAAACAGAAATATTCAGAAAAAATATGAAAAATGAACACAGGTTTATTTGGCATATCTTTCTCCCGTTTCATTAATTTTCTCCTTTCCTATCTTCCCTTCTCAGATGGTGTCTAAGCTTCCCATAATGAAGTCCATTTGCAACCTCCACATCGACAAACTGGAGTTTTTCCGTTTTGTTCACCCGGAGACGGCGTACACCTTTCCCCCTCTGTACAGGGAGGTCTTTGGCAGTGAGATCACCTTCCCAGACTCCACCGCGGGTTAAGGCTGCTTGGGCCGAAGAGAGTGATTCAAATAGACGTTGAGGTTTAGGGAGGGAGAGAGAAATGTGGCATCCAGCAGAAGCAAAACCAACCAGCAGCTCAGTGACAATCCTGCACGCTACACTTTAGGACACACTCCTCCCACCTCTCAGCTCCCACCCTTATGGAGTAGCTTACCTCCAAGCCAGTCCAATTAACTTCACCTTAACACCAGGTGCTGCTGAGGTACTCAGTACATGCTACCTAATTATTTTTTTATAGGGAGTTCGAAGAAATGGTTCTATAGTAGCCTACATAATTTGTATTCTCAAAAATATTTTTTTATGAGGCAGACCGTAAAACCTCCCCATCGAGTTAAATTCCTCTCTAGAATAAGTTTGATTTCTTTCCCAGTTCTCACAGTTCCTGTAAGCTATTTGTTGAATGTATCCCTTCTCCCCTTAACCGTTCAGCACAGCCCCAGAATGTACATACTTATAATCCTGACCCATTTTGTTGAGATGGGCTGTAATGACGCCTGTTTCAAATCTCATTGTAGTAACAGTGCATGCGCTTTTTCATTTAATTTTTTTTTTGGTAGCGCCCATACTTTGCAGTTTTGTATCTCGTGAACAAACTGTTTAAAGGGACCATGATCAAACTCATAAGCAGGCAGGGTTTTTAAGCGAACCGTGGGCAAACACCCAACGTGTCTGCCCCCATGCACCTACAAACTCTTGCACACATAGCACAAAGCATAGCACTTATGCTGATGTACTTTTACCAGCACACCATCACACACTGATATTTGTGAGCTCTTTATTTTTTTAACGCAATCAACGACCTCAATCCTAATACCCTTTCCCTTTTGCAAATGCCACTTAGAAAGAGAGAGTGAGAGAGAGAGTGAAGAATCACAGAAGTATTGTATTTTCACATGTTCCTTTTTATATACAGTACATACACCTATATAATCATGTCAAATCAGAGTAGTCATGAGTTCAGGTAGAAAGCGAGGGATAGACAGAGAAACAAACAATGGCAATGTAGTAATTGTTCTCAGGTCTCTCAAACAGATACTGCCTAACCGTACCGTGCGCTTCTGGGAGGAAATGATTGAACTCGCTTCAAAGAAAATCCAGTGGATCATGAGCACTTATTATGAGTCCTTTGTTAGGATCCAAAACGAACTCTGGCTCGGCACAAGACTTTACGGGTTCGACAGCCGTCTCTGAAACATCAGACACGGGAGATGCTTCAGATAAGCTACATGGACAAGGTGCTGGGAAGCTGAACCACTGTGGGGTGTTACGTGTTCACTTACTGGAGGAGCTGCTGGAACCTTCTCGCCTCAGGCCCCCTCCCTCCTCCCTGCTCACAGCCTTTGGCACTGTGAGAAGAACCAGTGGGTCCAAGGGATTTTGGGAGTAACTAAAAGGCATGCGGGGAGGAACTGGAGAGTTAAAGAAAAGCGAGAGCAACTACACAGACAGAAACACACTTTACCAAACTCCCGATCTACATGGATGAGATGCAAAGATTGGAGGGCGGACAAGTGGATAACGGTATTATTTAAGCTCAGACCATCAACTGACGGGGGATTTACGGTCATCCCCCTTCCTTTGGGCTCAGGACCCCTGCGCTCTCGCAGACGGCAAAGGTGTTCTGATGAGCGAATAGTTTCATCTATTCCTAAGCCCACTCCCTTACTACCTCACCCTCTTTAAACACTACATGGCACAGCAAAGGGTTGACAGAGCCATCAGCTACCCCCCTGAGTTAGTATCCTTATATTCATATTAGAGTGCTATTTTCGAAATAACAATTTGCAGTGAAAGTTCAAGGATAGTGAACTTAAATAATGTTATTCCCCTCTTTTAAACCAGGACAGACTCAGCTCGCAGGCTCCTCTTTCTGTTGATCTACTTAACATTGAGAACACTACATGGTTCCTGGCGACGCACAGCTTTCCAGTAAGTTCATTCCTTGAGATCCAGGAAGCTCCTACATAGATAGAGATCTATCACGAGTCAGGTCTCTGGAGAGGCAGGCAAGGGTGCGTCCGGATGAAACGGTTTAATCAGTTCTTCAAAGTGAGGGGGACATATTGGATTTCTAAAATCTCATTCTACCGGGATCTTAAACAAGCTACTGGAAATGAATAGTTTGATCAGAGTAAACACTATTATTATCATTACTACCTTTCGAATAATGAGACAATCACATTACAGACCTTGGATGTCTAGTTCTATTTAATATATCATAGCCATGTTTGACTTTGCACTGCTGGAACAGTGCTTTCTCCATACTCTACTGATCGTACATAGTATGAAGGGGTATGAACCTTTTTTGTGGGTGCTTAAGATAGTGGCATGGTGGGACTGTGCAATAATGTCTTTCCCATTCTTCTCAGTTTAGTGGGCCCTGGTTGCCCTGTATGATGGTTTATTAGTTTCCATAAGCACTCCAGCACAGATACAGTTAAGCGTGCAGCACAAGAGATGATGCGACTCTCTGCATAACTAATACACAGCAACGTCTACACAGATCAAGTATTAACTGATACGAGGGGGATGACAGTTTCTACGGCAGAAGAGGATTGTAACAAAGTGTAACGCTTTGTGTTTAGCGTCCTAGAATGTTAAATGTTAATTTCAAAGAAATAATATGTAATTTTGCAGAGCTAAAAGCTGTCCACAAAGTGTCCTATACTAACGCAAGTTTTGGGAGCAGTTCTTTAGATTTGGACGGACATTTCCGCTTAGAGTTACTCAGGGAGATAGCTTGGCTCTCGGTCTTACAGTGTCTTCAAGTCTAGCAAGACACAAAGTTGCACCAAGATAGAAGACCTTAAAACCTTGATCACTGTGTACAGTACATGTTCTTGTGAATGTTTGATCACAGAAGTATCAAAGATTTTACCCCTGTCTAATATCATTATCGCAAGACTTTTGAGTTTCTGTCATAGAAGAAATAGAATAAAAACAATAAAAATAAAATAAAAGTATAATGAATATAAAAGATGGATTTTAACCTCTGAATCTTGTGTTGGTTTTGTTGTGATCTGTTGTTTCTTCATTTTTATCCTTATCTGTACTGTTTTTCTCATCGGTTTAGTGTCCTTTTGTCTTGGAGAGATGTAATTCTATTTTTTTTAAGAGCATTTTTAAAGATGTCTCCCTAAACGTTTCTCTTTTGTCATGATCCTTCTGTTTATGATATTTTCATAAGATAAGATTATTATTATTGAATCAATATAGATTTGAATAAGAAATAATTTATGATATGTTATGGATATAAGGCCTAATAGGCTATTAACACAGTAAAGTGTTATTGTTGTACAATGGGGATACAATATGTGGATTTAAGAATGTAATAAAGGTCCTTTTACAATAAAACTGTTTTCTTGTGTCATTTCCAATATGCTCTATGAAACACAATATCTGTTAGTGTTGGCACACTTGGTGAAAGATTAACCACAAGTTTGTGAGTAACATTTTATTAGTTCTAAAATTATATTCACCAATTTGTTCTAGGCTTGTTTTTTTTGTTACAAACTTTACTCTTGTTATTTGCAGGTCCCAATTCCCCCTGTACAGGCTACTATACAAATAAACCAGTACACGGTGTGGACTCAAGGTCAATAATACAAAAAACACAAATTAACTATATTCAAAATCCTCCCGGTAACCCCCATCTCTTTGTGCTCTCCTGGCATAAACTGCATTTTCAACCAATTCGATATTAATTTATATGTTTTGAGTCAGTCTCATGAGCCAGATGGGTCATTAAGAAAGCTGTTATACTGTATTACCAGACAATTAACTTATTTTAGGTTCCTTAACGGCTGCATTCAAAAATGGACGTTTGTTTTTCATGTGATAGTATTGTCAATGATATTACAGACCTAGATGATAGTAAAATCATTAGTTCCTGTCTTTTGGCTGGATCAACCCATCTGATATTACACTGTCTATTTTGTGCTGTAAGCAACACACATCAAACCATCAGCAGGGCCTATCTAATCTTTGTATTTTAAACTGGGTTGCCTTCACAGACTGTACATGTATGCCTGCCTCAGGGCCTGTGTGTTTGTCATTCCAGGCCCCATAAAAGGAGGGACTTTATTGCCACCCTATGGTAGCGCGTAGGACTGTTCCCAAACTGGGGTCTAGAGATCCCCAAGGGTCCTTGACCTCCTTTGTGGGGGTCCCCAGCCAGATGAGAAATAGTTTGTTTAATTTCATTCTTATTTAATTCACATAGCAAAATGAGATAATTTGAGAAAATTACTACTACTACTGCTACTCTGATCAGAGGTTTAATCTTCCCAGTATCATCTAAGGACCACAACGGAAACAAGTCCACGACTTTTTGTGTTATCCTTGACATTGTTGTTTTTATAATGCCTGACTTGCTTGTATTTTAAACGGATATGTCAAATAAACTAAATCTCCCCTTCGTACAAAGAGGGATATTCTCCGATTAAGGAGACTCATCTACCTGGGGGTCCTTGACATGAAAATGATTAGGAACCATATAAGTATTATATTGTACTCAGAGATGGGCGAAAATACATCAAAAAGTATTTTAGTACATTACAAATATTTGCTCAAAAAATGTATCACAATAAAAATACAAAATACTGGTCTGAAAATGTATTTGAAATACAAATACGTATTTTGTATTTTGAAAATACATAAAAATACATTTGATAAAAACTGATAAACAACTGCAACAATTAGTCAATTCATTGATTCATTGCCAAATATTACATTAATTGCTTATTTTTGATGATCTATTAATCATTTTTGAGCCATTTCTCTCAGGAAAAATTTCCTAATTCTCTCTAGCTTCTCAAATGTGAAATGTTCTGGTTTCTTTAGATGGTAAATCATCTCTTTAGTCCTCTGTGACAGTATTCTCCTTTGTGTACCCTCTAACACAGTTCTTCCATTTCAGTTTTAGCTGTTTTTCAGCACAGCTGCCTCACTTGAGCTGTTCATCACCTTCTGTGAGGGCTTTTGACTTGTAGGCAGCATTGCTACATGTTAACCTCAAGTTTTGGAACTTTGACCATGTTTAGCCATAGATATCTGACATCATAACAGTGTATAGGGTAGATACTCTGGAGATGCGCCCTGGCTGCAGTTATGGAAATCGCCTGCTCCACGGGCTCCCAAAATTGTGACTGACAGACAGACACCGCCCACTCACCTAGGTGCCATCATGCAACTGTGTGCAATCGGCCCATACTACATCAGAGTTGCTTGAGTGACATCACTGATGACATCGCAATCGTGACCCACACTGCTGCCGCCACACACACCGCCACACACTATTCAAATTATATTAGTTGTGTCTCTCTAATATGATACACTGGTTTGAATATGCAGTAAACTGTTTCATTTGCAGATAGGCCAGTGATGCAATATCTAATCATCAATTTACATTAGTAATTTATCTCTGGGGGAATTTCCACCAATACGAAGCTTCATTACTACTGTAGTTTAGATGAAGAATTTATGTGAAGTCTGAATCAAGACCCTACTCTGCCTCTGATTTGTGGTTGACTTTGTTCTGAGGGTAAGCCAATCAGAGGCAGAGTAGAAGTGACATGTCACATTGCGTTTGTTTTTCCACAGTTTAAATCTGTGTCAATGTAAAAAATGTGTCCATTTGAGAATAAAATGACATAAAAAAGTATTTTATGTGTTTAAAATACACAAAATACATGGTCTTAAAGTATTTTGATATAAATTACATCTTATTTTTCTCGGTCCAGCCAAATACAGATTACAAAATACACAAATGTATTTAATATAATTATTTTAAATACATGTATTTAAAATACTGCCCATCTCTGATTGTATTATTGTAATAATATTGTAATAACCTAGGAGGCCGGCAGCGGACAGATCTATACCTGCTATATCCACCAGGAGGCAGTGTGCCCTTACTTATGAATCCAGAATCTGACATCTGCAAACTCGGGAATGTGATTTCTTGAAAGTGGCTACTCGTGGCTACTACTCGTGCTATTGGTTTGCAACGTACTGTTTTAGTCCAGAATCGAGTGTTTATGCTTTAGTTACTAGGTGTTGTTCCGCGGGGAAACGTTATAAAGTGACTTGTTGGATTAGTGAATGTGTTGTTTACGGCTGTGATAGTGGGAGCCATCCTCGACGTAGACGTGGTCAGTAGAGAGATAATCAGTTGGCGTGACCTGGAGCGACGGCTGTGCACTCCTATGATTCCTCTTCAACTATTTCTGCATTGGCCCCTTTTCTAACAAACTGTCTCGCCCGCAAACTGTCATTATATTGTAACTGATTTAAGCCGTTGTTGGAAGTTAAAGGCAGTCCGGCTTCAAGATGTCTGTAGCGGGGTTCAAGAAGCAGTTTTATAAAGCCAGCCAGGTTTGCAAAAACTTTTCTTCTACCAACTCTCAGCTATCGTTAGCCAGCTAGCTAACCCCATTTAGCAACACTAGCTTGATTGCTAACGTAACGTTAGCCTGGTAATATGCTATAACGTTATAATAGCGTTAACGTTATGTGTAGTTCCAGATGCATACTTTTTTTATTGTTATTTAGTAAAATGTAGTTAGCTGCGATAGCTACACTCTCAGTAGTTTAGTTATGTTGTTGGGTTGTTCCCTCCCAGCTGCTTATTATTTTAGAATAAGACTTTGCAACGTAAGTGTTGAGTGTAGTAACTGACGTTAGTTAAAATTAATACAATGTATTTGACGTTGGTTACCTGTTTGCCATGTAGAGTGGCAGCATTCAACATCATCTGCTTTTTGCATGTTAGCTAAACCGTTACTTTTTCTTCTTTTTAGCTATGCTAACGTACCAGCAGTGCAACTCAGATTCAGTAAACACTCCCTGGCCTGGGGTAACATTTTAGATCTGTTTGTCTTAGAAACTCCCTGTGTGTGAATCAGGGCAGACAGACAAAACAATCAACATTGTACCAAAAAAGTATGGTTTTGGACATTTCGCTCTCTTTTTAATCTGAAAAGATGTCTTTCAAGATGTATCTCGATTGGCTAATCATCATGTAATGTAATGTATGAAATGTTGCTAGAGTTAGTTTAAAAGTCACACAAAACGTTACAGAATTGTCAGACTGTTGGTGAATGTTTTTAATTCTCAGCCTCAGGCCTGCTCTCAGTCAGGGGGTGGACGATTTAAAGACTTGTGTCTTTCTTCCTGTCCCTGCTGATCTCAGCAGGAAAGACATTTGGTTACTGCCCCAGCTTCCTGTCAGGAACAGGCTCAGATATCCCTGTTGGTTAGAAGGGGGGGGGGGGGGGGGGGTGCAGGATTGAGAAACTGTCATGTCAGTACTATACTGTGTTGGGGGGGGGGGGGGGGGGGGGGTTATTATCATTGAAGGGAGTTAAAGAGCGGAGACCAACTGAGAGAGCAGTGCCTTGCCTTTCCCTCTATTTCACTGCATTGCAGTTGCTGCTCTTGCCAGAACTCAATAACACTTGACACAGAAGAAATATGATGTCCCCCCTCCTGCAAGACACTCTGGCTTGTTACTGAGAGTACGCTAGCTGTGTGGTGCAGGACTTTGGCAATGTGTGACTCTGTGAGGCTGTGAGCACATGGCAACTCAGCCAAATCACAGGAATTATTTGTCTTATGTCCTACTGCTACACATTGTGCAGATTTTCTCCTGTTGAGGTATGCAGGAAGTTGGCTGTTGCATGGATATCTGTGCTCGGTACCCGCACACATCCTTATTTTTCCTCTCTTACTGTCCCTCCTTTCCTTTTCTCTGTTTTTCAGAGAATTCCCCTCACAGTCAATCTTAAAAACCCAAAATGTCTGGCACAATTGGGCCTACCCCTACAGGCACACACACTCAAAACCTCAAAATGAGCTATAGGTAGGTATGTAAATGAAATTGGATGTTCATGCTGAGTGTCTCATATTCCCCTGGCCCTGCCCCTGACTCATCTCATATGGGACGGTCAATACAGGGATTATACAGTAATATACATGTAGATTAAGTCAACATTTACAATAGCATGCATGGCCTCTCCTGTGCATGTAGCCTAGATGAGGGAAAACCAGGGTGTTGTCTGTTTATACCTTTGACTAATAACCTTATCTGGTGATTGAGTTGGTTACAAATGCCTTTTAGGCAATACCCAAGTAGGCTTCAAACATATAATAATTTTGCAGTTTAATAAGTTTGTTTTATTTATTAACCTTAAGATAGATAATGATGTGATATAGGTTTTACCCCCCCCCCCCCCCCCCCCCCCCCCCCCAATTTCTTTCTGCTATTTGACATTAATAATATCGTAAGGAAGTCTTAAGATGTAATTCACAACAGATTTCATTTATCAAAAATGTATGATAATGTAGTAGCCTACCGGTATATTATTTCATATTCTATAAATTACATACATAACTGCTGGGACCGACATGGGACCGACCCGCAGCTTGAGAACCACTGCACCGGCCTTGCTAAAAACCTTTCTCCTCTCTGGACGGCTCAGGGTTTAAAAACTGACACTTTGTGGCCTTTGCTGCTCATTATATTGGCTGTTTAGATATAACAGCATGCCTGTTGACATTTTATTTACTGAATCACCATCCTAGCTTCCCTTTCTATGGAAGTTTACTCAGAGTGCTAATTTTCTCTGGAAATTGATGTCACCGTTTCAGTAACTAGCTTGAAGCTCGTAATGTATGACCTAGTTTGCATGTCTTGCAACCATCTTAACTATGATGTGCTCTCTAAGAACATTGTTGTCTATGTAACGCAGGATTTATTTCAGGCTGATAGTTCAGGCTTCTGGCCGGTAGCTTGAATCATACCCAACATTTATATTACAAACACAGTTTCTTTTTGTCTGAGCAAGACATAACAGAATGAACATCATATGACTTTCCTCACCAGTTGACTTCCATATACGTAGGTTACCACCAGGACACAACATGCATCTACATTTGGCCGTTACTTTCTCTTGCACGCGCCACCGATGTGCTAATGTCAGTCCTCTGAGTCATCTTCCTGACCCTTTTCCTCCTCAAGCCATCCAAAGCAGAACATGAGGGCGCCAGGCTTTGTTACCTATACATGTGGTTCAGTTGGCATTTTTTAACAAGCTTAATAGGCTTGTCATTGTAATATAAAAAAAGATAGTTGGTATGATCCAGTATGCAGGCATGAATGTGCAGGGTTTTTTTCAACACCAAAATGCTTGTTTCCAAATATAACATTTCCTCTTAAGTTTTTTGATTGCATTCAGTTGATACTGTATGTAGAAAATGAGATGTTACACTGACAGATGTGATACTTTGATACAGTTCACTTGATCTGCTTCACAGAACAGCCTAGCACCCAGAATTTAGTGACTCACAACACAAATTGTAAAACTGTTTAAATTGGATTCAGTTTAAATCAAAATTAACAAGACATAGTGTCAATAATATAGGTTAAAATGGCAAAAAAAACACTGGAAGCTTATTTTGTCTTCGAGCTCTGGTGGCAGATATTGAGCAGGTTTAGAGTTGAAGCTGTATCTTTACTTTTGACCTCAATCCCATAACGGTCTGTCATGTTTTTTCCCCATACAACATCAATTCAACATTGAAGATAGCAGTCTCTGTTCACCAAACATACCTCTATAGACGACTGCTGTTCCAAAACACAGATGCCAGCTTAACTGTTATACAAGTTATTTAGTCTTTGTGGGGTTTGTATGAGGAACCTCCAGGCGGTAGAGAATAAAGTTCTAATAAATAATCTGTGCACTTCATGTCCTGATGCCATACTGAATGACTACACATCCGATTCATCTACTGCTCTCTCATATGTGTTGATCTATTTATCGCTCCACGCACTCCATTGAAAATATCCTATAGCCAAACTGCAAAGACTTAGGCCATGTTCAGACTAGGAGGCCAAATCTGATTTGTGAACTTTAATGAGCTATTAATGATTCTATCCAGATTGGTTTTATGAGTCTGGACACTCCAAGTCTGATTTCTTTCACTTGTCCCAAACCACATGGAGGTCTACTCTGGACACACAGATCCGACTTGAACACTTGCCCAAATCAGATTTGTGGCAGTGCGGACACACTCCCAAATCAGATTTCGGAAACCAATCAAGATAATGATGATTAATGACTTTAGCAGCAAATCGGATTTGCCTGTAGTGTGAACATGGCCTATGATAGTAGGATCTTGTTCCACATAGATTTATAAAAAAACACACAAAAAACATACATTTATTTTTGTTTATAATTTGTAATTCATCTAATTACTGATTAATTATGAGTTATGACCCATATTAGGCATAGGTCAGGATTAGGTAAAATTATACCTGCGGCTATACAGTACGCGTAGGTTAGTACAGTGGTTCTCAACCTTTTTGAGCAACGGCCCCCAAAAAACTTTAGGCTGGGGTTCGTGACCCCCCCTCCCACCGCTACCCAACCCAACAACAGTGTGCACCCATTCACACACTGATTTCACTCACTCACTGAAATCGTTTTTTATAGTTTATATAGCTTTATAATACATTAAACCATTGGTATGGGATATTTAATTATCATTGGAGGGGGCGGGGGAATCACCCTTTTTTCTCTTTTGAAAAACATCCCGCGACCCCCCAAAATAATCTCGGGACCCCCTGGGGGGGTTGAGAAGGTATGCTGTAGACATGTGCCTTTGCCGCTGCTGTTGTTATTTCCCTTGTTTGTGTCATTTTGTTTGAAACCTCCACTCCCCTCACATGGTCACAATTGACAAGGAATGAGGCTGTGCAACAACAACAACAACAACAACAACAACAAAAGGAATTTGTTTACTTTTTCATACTAAGCAGAGGTTTCCCCAGCCTATACTCAAAAGGCTGTTAGCTTTTTAAATGATCATTTTCAGAATATATGTTGTTGTGTATCTTCTTCCTTTCCTAGACTGCCTGAATGAGTGCCTGTACTGTAGTGACTTATCCTTACACAGCAGTCTTGAGTGGGTTTAACACAGCTTATTTTTCGTACATTTAAATGGTCTTTATGGGTTTTAAATCCTCCTCCACCATGAGCGCTGGTGCCACCCAATCCTCTCTAAAAAATGCCAGCAGAAACCCTGCTGAGAATTAAATTAGCCTGTAAGGATGCCGACAAAATATTTTAAACACATGCCGAAAAAAAAACCTCTTGGCCATTCTTAGGCTGTGACCTAAAACATGCTGAGTGATCTCACATGGAAATACATATGCTGTCAATTAGTATGTTTTAGCCTACTTCAGTTGTGGAATATCGTCTTTAATGAAATATCCCCCTCCCTCCAGAAAAGGATCATGGAAGTAATTGAGTAGGCTGGTCCAACATTTTTTTGCCTTTTTCTTGCACCCAGCAACAGAAAAAGGTTGTGTAACACCATTGTGGTTCTTTGTGTCATTTCTAGGCTGTTACTCGGCTGTCGCTGTGTCTGTTTCTGTAACTTGAACATATGAGATATTCAGTCTCACTTGATCAAAGCTGAGTAATGTAGGCAAATTCACTGGTAACACACAAGTCACTTAAAGGTAGAGGAAACCTGTCAGAAAGTAGATGAGACATTACACTGCTAAAGGGCAGGGCTGTATTGTACCATGTGATCTTCTACATGGAGTGCATGGTGGCAGACAGAGCAGAGACCTCAACATGTAAATTAAGAGCTTAGGCTTGTTTGATGTTGCATTGTTAACTAGCATTGTTGTTGCTCACATCAGGATCTTATAAGAGGGTTGATTTTCTCTCTCTCTCTCTCTCTCTCTCTCTCTCTCTCTCTAGATGGTAAGTGAGAAAGTTGGAGGTGCAGAAGGAACTAAAAAAGATGACGACTTCAAAGATTTGGAACGGGTAAGAAAAGGCTCTGAAGCTAGAAACTAGCTTTTATATTGGAGAACAATATGTAGCCTATACAGCACACAGCTGGTCTCAGCCTGCAGGTTAACCTGTGGCTGAAGCTAGAAACTAGCTTTTATATTGGAGAACAATATGTAGCCTATACAGCACACAGCTGGTCTCAGCCTGCAGGTTAACCTGTGGCTGAAGCTAGAAACTAGCTTTTATATTGGAGAACAATATGTAGCCTATACAGCACACAGCTGGTCTCAGCCTGCAGGTTAACCTGTGGCTGAAGCTAGAAACTAGCTTTTATATTGGAGAACAATATGTAGCCTATACAGCACACAGCTGGTCTCAGCCTGCAGGTTGGATCTTGTCGGCATGTCTACATATCACAGTACAACATGCAGTGCAGTGAGCCTTGCTAATCCGAACTCACTGGGAATGAAAATGAAAACACTCAGGAAAAGCTAGCACTTACTGTTTTTTGTTTTGTTGTATTCACCTTTGGTATACAGAAATCTGAAGTTTGGATGAAATACATTTCTGATGATGGACATCAGAGCTTGTTTTATGGTGGTTCTGTATTTGTTTAGCTCTGTTGTACACTGGTGACGTGTGTGTTTCTCCCTGTGTTTTGTAGAAAGTAGATGTGACCAGTAAAGCAGTAGTTGAGGTTATCTCCAAAACGTCAGAGTATCTTCAGCCCAACCCAGGTGAGGAGACAACCTGCTTTCACACACGCACTGAAATGACATTCAGACTTTTTGATGGAAATGTGTGGTGCCGTTTCATAAAGTGGTGTGGTGTTCATCACTATGACAGAAAGCTCTACTCTATATAACCTGAATCCCCCTTGATGGGATCTCATTTCCTCCCGGACTTTCTCTCTGTTACTTTCATCTGTTCCCTTTTCCTCTCTATTCCCATTCTCTTATTCTCTTGTTTCCTTTCCCCTCGTTTCACTGCTCTTTCCCACACCTCCCCAGCCTCACGAGCAAAGCTGTCCATGTTAAACACCATGTCCAAGATCCGTGGCCAAGTGAAGAATCCAGGGTACCCCCAGGCCGAGGGCCTGCTAGGGGAGTGTATGGCCAAGTATGGCCGGGACCTGGGAGAGGACACTAACTTTGGTAGGCTGTGTGTGTGTGTGCATGTGTGTGCGTGTGCATGTGTGTGTGTGTGTGTGTGTGTGTTTGTGTGTGTGTGTGTGTGTGTGTGTGTGTGTGTATTATGTGTGTGTGTGTTTTAGGGTTTAGGCTTGTTAATTCTTGGCCAATGAATGTTGGGGTATGTTATTATGGGTTTGGAGTGTTGGAGTGTGCGTGGTTATGCTTGTGGTAGCTTATGACAGATGGCAGTTATTGCTGGGCAATATTGGGATATTATATCGATATTGTGATATTATTATTATTATATTAGACTTGATCTTAGATTTGGGATATCTTAATATCGTGATATGGCATGAGAGTGTTGTCTTAAAGGTTGCAGTATTGCAAGTGTTGGAATTTTCTGAATTTACCAGACTGTTCTAGCTGTTCTATTATTTGCCTTTACCCACTTAGTCATTATATCCACATTACTGATGATTATTTATAAAATCAAATCAAATCTCATTGTGTAAATATTTTGTGAAAGCACCAATAGTCAGGGAAGGAAACGATCTGTCTTTGCATTTATTTTGATCATAGTCTTGTTTTCATAAAAGTGCTCACATGTGGCTTTGACTTACAACTGAACATTTAGCCCACTTTGTAGAAAATACTGAGATATGTATCGCCATTCAGCCTCAAAATATTGACATGAGATTTTTGGTCCATATCGTCTGGAAGAAAAAAAGATTTTTTTTTTTATATGATATTTTTGCCATATAATGCAGTAGAACCCTTTGCAGAGTGCCTATGACTAGAGTAATTCTCAGTTTTTTTGCTTCTATCTGTGTGTCTGTCTGTGCCAATTGTTTTATGTCACTTTCTCTGTGTACTGTATGGTTGTGGTTTGATAGTTGTATGGCATTGTGATACTATTGACCATATGGGACATTCCTTTAAAATGGGGAAATGGGAATGTGACGGTTCAAAGGTCATGAGCTCGAACGGTGATCGTATTTTCTCTGCCAAACTCAGAGGAGCCTCAGCAGCCCCAACCACAAAAATCCAAGATGGCTGCGCAACAACAGTAGTTAAAATCATTGTAAATACTGTTTATTAGCACTTCTGTCTTGTTTGTGTCTCGCTAAATCAGCAGTACACACAGCACTGTCTAACTTCTATCTGTGTGGACATGTTGCTGCAGTGTTTGTATGTGCAAAATACCGCAAAATGCCTTGTTATCAACTGTTATTGCTGCTAACGATGGCTAGCCTGGCTAGAGCTAGGCTAGAGCTAACCCTGGCTGGTTTCCCAACTGTTTATGGGACGTCGACAACTCGGGTGTGACGTCACTCAATCGTGAAATCCTTCGCTTCCAGTTTTAAAGGAACGGGCCATTAGTCACATGGTGGCCAATTTTTTATACACTCGGGGTGGGAAGGTGTACCTGGAAGAGCAAGAGCTCCGCCCTACAGATCTGTACTGAGATGCACCATTTGACAGATTCCCCAGTGAAAAACATGAGAAATTCTTGCTAGCATCACGAGGCTATCCTAGGTAGCTAACTAGTAGCTTACTAACTAAACTAGAAAGCTACTAGTGACCAATAAGGTAAACTATGGTACGATACTATTAATCTATTGATTTAGCTGAATTATTAAACCTTTTGTCTTTGTTGTTGTTCAGGTGGAGCACTAGCAGATGCGGGAGAGACCATGAAGAGACTGGCAGAGGTGAAAGACTCTCTTGACATCGACGTCAAACAGAACTTCATTGACCCATTGCAACTGCTCTGCGACAAGGACCTCAGAGAGATACAGGTATCTGGCACACATTATAAACCAATACATTGTATGTAAATTTGGCTGGTAAACTTTCTCATGGAGTGACGGGAGATAAGTGGTAACACCCAACTGAATGAAGTCAAAGTAGACAAAAGTTGTTGTGCTGATGGTCCTGTCTACTAGTTTCCCCCTTTGATAATTTCTCCAAATTGTCAAATTTCAACTTATGCAAGAATATGATCCCTGCTCCCATTGCCACCTGTAGCAGGTGCAAAATGAATAGAATGGAAAAGGGATATTTCTACAGCAGACTATCAACACTTAAACGGTCTTCTATTATTAGTAGCTCTCAGTTCCTTTTTTACTGCAAATAACCATTTTATAAATAACCAATCTTTCCTTTTAAGTATTTCTGTAGGACAGCCAGCAAGGACTCATCCTGTCACTCATAATTCTGAATTAGCATAAATTATTCCCTCTTTTAACCACTTTTTCCTCCTTTAAATATTCAGTAAAATAGCATCTCTTAAAAACAAACTATAATAAAACGATGACTCTTAATTCTTCAGCACCACCTGAAAAAGCTAGAAGGCCGTCGCCTGGACTACGACTACAAGAAGAAGCGGCAGGGCAAGATCCCAGACGAGGAGGTCCGACAGGCCCTGGAGAAGTTCCACGAGTCAAAGGAAGTGGCTGAGACCAGCATGTACAACCTGCTGGAGACTGATGTGAGGAGCAGTTTATTTGTGCAGACTAGACAAGTTATGGGCTCATATCTGTTTAGCGTTTGGTGTTGGTGTTCACATTTTGAGGAACAGGGAATGGGTGTATATTAGGGATGCACATAAAAAAAAATCTTGATTGATTTGCCCTCAAGTTAACAATCAAATATGGATGTCCGTTAAGCCCAAACATGTTACATTTTTCATGAACATCCATATTCTAACGAGCAGCTTTGGCGAAGGGGCTTATGTGTACAAACTTGGACAACCCATATATGTGTTTATTATACTCTATTAGTTCAGTATTGACAAACTGATCTGTTGACATTCTTGGTAGTCAATGAGAAGTGGTCTCTGCACTAGCGTGTGCGTCAGGTGCATCGGAGAAGCAGGACAAGTCGAAGAGGCAGAAGACTCCCGCACACTGACTTCACTTTTGCAAGACCTTTATGAAACAAATGCGGCATTTCGGTCAACCGACCTTCATCTGGCATATGATGCAGAAAGTAATAAGACCTGTTTAAATAGGCAACAGGAGAAAACAACCAGCCAATAGGGACAAGGCAATTAGGTAAAAGCCATGGCACAAATCAGTGCCTAATAGACACTGCAGATGCCAGACAATCATAATAAGTTGACATAATACATCCATAGACAGTTCCCAGTGACATTCTTGGTAGGACCAGAGCTACCTGGATGCTGAAAGTCTTTCAGCTCCATATTTCCCGCTGTTTGTTCTAGTTTCAGTGTATTCTCTTTTAGGTCATTCAGTACCACCATTTAAATAACTCAATTTGAAATATTAGCTATAGTGAATCAAATATCAATATTCCTATTGAGTTTGCTCCGTGGTACATGCACACACGTTTTGAAGTTTGACCTACCCACAACTGTGCTGAGGTGGAGTTTGTGTAAACATTGTGTTCACACTGTTAGTCAGGTCATTTATTAACCACTATATGAACACTCTTTATCCACGGGAATGCCCCGCGGCTTACTCATAAGTGTAGCAAATTGAAATTGGTATCTCTTTGTGTCTGCCTGTGTGTCTGTGTGTGTGTGTGTGTGTGTGTGTGTGTGTGTGTGTGTGTGTGTGTGTGTGTCTGTGTGTATGCGTGCGCGTGTGTGTGTGTGTGTGTGCGCGTGTGCGTGCGTGCCTGCAGATAGAGCAGGTGAGCCAGCTGTCATCTCTAGTGGAGTCCCAGCTGCAGTACCACAGACAGGCTGTGCAGATCCTGGATGAGCTCGCTGACAAACTCAGAGACAGGTCACGAAGCCTCACGTACTCAAATATAAACACAAATATAAACACATTGCGCATATGACTTGGCTTTCCTGTTTGAGTATGGGGCTGTTCAGTAACAGAGTATCATTTTATATTTAGTGTGGATGATTTAAAATGTAAGACTCAAATCAAATGGTCTTTTTTTTTAATAGGATGAATGAAGCACAGTCTCGACCGAGACGTGAATACACACCCAAACCCAAACCTATCTTTGACTTCGGAGACAGCGACCAATCAAACGGTGGCTACACAACCTCAGTTGCCCCTCCACCTTCACGCAATTCAGGTAAGAAACATTTTGCCGGCTCTAGGGACAGGTAATACAAATTTAAATATAACAAACAAAAATTCTCGTGGATCAGTGTCAAAACTTTTGTGATTTGGCCATTAATATATTTTTTTATATTGAGAAATTGAGAAATAAAATTAGGTTTGTAAAAAAAAAAAAATACATTTTAAGAAAAACAAAACAATCTTGTTCAGTATAAGGGGCAACAACAAAGCATCCAGCTAGCCCAGCCGTCTGGCTGGCCTTTTCTCCTGTTGACCTTGCTCCCCTTTCCTGTGACATCACCAGAGCCATCTTTCCACTTCGCCACATTGTCCTTTGGGAAAGCCACATTGTGTGAGTCACAGATTGTGTGTGGGCCATTTCTTTGTGTCATGGCTTGTTGTTCTTTGTGGTCCACTAACGGCTCGGAGTGAAATGTGTGATGTAGGAGATGGGTTGTTACCAGCCGCAATAATGTGTGTCTGCTATTGTTTTCACCTTGTGAGTCTTTGTGTGTGTCGTTTATATGATATGTCTGTGGACAGATCTAGTCAACATGATAGGCTAGTGTCACAGCGGTGCAAGATGCAGTCACGAACCTTTACAGGTGTGTAATTCACGTCACAATGAAGGCCGAGTTTGAACATGGGTGTGGTCCGAGCAAGGGGGCCGGAAGTACAGCCCCTCCACTTTACGCCTCTGGCCCACATTTGTTTTAATATAGTCGTGGGCATAGCAAAATACTCTTGCTTCTTACAAACATTGCATTTTATATTGGTGATTTATGATGCCTGTATATTTGAACAACATACATCTTACAGTATGCGTGGAGGCGTACGAAATCCACATCCTGTCTTCTAGACTGACTAAACACTTAGTCCAAATATTTTAACAATTATAAACAGTTGCCTAACCGCTGGCTCAGTCCACACTTGTTTTATACATGCTGTAATTCAGACACTCCTGACATAATTTAATCTAGATCCTCTTCATTTTAGCAGCAATTGACATATTTCCAATCTAGCCTTTTTATCTTAGGTTTTCAGAAAGGAAGTGGCCACACAGCTGATAACTTTCGTGAACCGTAATAACATCTTTGAGAAATGTCAGTCAGATTTTAGAGCTCTTCACAGAACAGAAACGACCGCACTCAAAGATACTAACCATCTCCTTCTGGCTGATGCTGTTGATTGCTCCATTTAAAAACTTTTAGATCAGAGGTTTTCAAAGTGGGAGGCGGGCCTCCACAGGGGGCCTCAGGGGAGGCTCAGTGAATAGAAGTGAAAAAAATATTACATTAGTTATTACATTGGTTATCAAAAGGAGATCACATAAAATAGCCTAAATGTGTGTGATTTGGTTAAAGAGATAGTTCAGAGATACAGTGCTGTATTGGGGAATTTTACTTTTTTCCTCACTTTTCCAGAGCCAGAAACAAATTGCCTTAAGACGGTCCTTTTTCTTATAGTCTGAAGCTGTCTTGTCTCAATTGTTGAGATCAAATAATTGGCATCCAGGAATTTAGCGAAACTTCCTAAGCGGGGGTGGAGTGGTGGCTGGGGGTTGTCCCCAATGCCCTAGCTTTGTCTGAGGGGAGGCCCACAGCTTCAGACTTTGTCTGTTTTAGATCTTAGCGCAGCTATTATTAATTACCGGAGTCTCCGAGTACAGAGGACTACGTCGTCAAAATAAGTTCCCTGGAATGTGACTCCCCGGAATACTACAGGGCCGAGGTGTACAAGGTGTAGACCAGATGTGACCGCGTGTGTGTGTGTGTGTGTGTCTGTGTGTGCGTGTGTGTGCGTGTGTGTGTGTAAATGTATGTAACCTCTGTAAGCTGGGATGGGTTGGTACACTATGGAAATGATTCCTGTCAGAGAATCCTTTGTTGTTGGATGGCTTGTTTATTTCCATGAGCTGAGTTGACCATACAGGTATTGCAGGGGGGGTGTATATGTGAGGTCTGAAATCAACAGAAGGAAATATGGATGTCCATTGTCCAGATGGGGTGATTGCTGCTTGCAGCTTTCTCGAGAACCGTTCATCCAAACAACTTCACTGGCTCCGCCCATGTTTTTTTCCTCCTGTGTGTGCTCGTTCTTCTGCCTCGGGCAGTTTAAGTGTATGCGTGGGGCGCGTGCCTTTGTCCCGCTCCCCCAGTCAGAGCATCCTGCAGATCAAACAGCCCCCGCTGCACTCAGACACAGAGCTGAGGGGCTCGCTGTTCGCTTGTTTACAGTAGGCAAAGTTTATTAACGTCGGATGTGTCACGTGTTCAAATTGCACCAAATCCGACGCTGCATGTCCTCGGGTCCCCCAGCACCACACCCACCAAGTGTGAAGTGGACCGGGCGAACGCTTCTCGAGATATGCAGAGGACACAGACATACAGAGATACGCAGAGGACACAGACATACAGAGATACGCAGAGGACACAGACATACAGAGAGATATGCTGAGGACACAGACATACTGTCAGAGATTCCTGGAATTAGTAGACAGATGATTCTAAAAGTTTGCTGAGCATTGCATGGCCTGACCCCCAAGCTACATATCAGACATTTTAATTCCTTATTTCCTTATAAGCCAATGAGCAGCCTCAGATCTTCAGGCCATCTTCTGGCGTTTCAAAAGCCCTGTCACCGTCACCTTCAGGGAAGCAAAGTCAGTATGTGACATGATGTTTGTCATGGGGGTGTCTGTGTGTAGACATGTGTTGTGAACACAATAACTCAGGAAACTACTTCAAACACACATATCCCCTATAGAGTGAATGATCTGATTAGATTTTGGAGCACCTCGTTGCATACATTTGCATATTGATGAAATAGGGATTTTCTCGAAACTACTAACAGTATAATTCCTTAATGCTATGAGTTCATACTACTGTAATACTGGTGAGGACAAGTATGTTGCCATAGAAATATTATGCAGTAATTAGCTTAAAATGACCTCAGTACAACTGGGTATGTTTGATATATCATGGTAGTTACTGTATGGCATCTCTCATGCCTCTTGTTAATCATCCAGTCGTATAGTTTGACATTGAAGATATGTTGTAAAATACAGAGAGAGTGGCCAAAGACCTTCTCATTTCTAGCCTGCCCTGGCTGAACACAATACACAACACAATACCGCCCCCGTCTGGCAGCGTTGGGTAATGAGCAAACAGCCTGTGGGGTAAAATTGATACAATGAGGAAATTGTTGGGAGACAAAAAGCCTAGTTTGCAGCATGTACATGGAGCCCTACTCTCCTCAGTTGATCTGTGTGAGGTCACAGAGAAAGGGAGAATATGATTGGTAGAGAAGGAAAAGAAAAGTGAAAGAGAAACTCTGTGTCAGAGATGTCTAAGTTCCCTCAGGGGAATGATTCACCTTCTAAGCACTCAGAGGAGTGATACTCAACTTGCGGCCCGCGGGCGATATTTTTTTCCCCATGATGGCGAAGGCTAGGCGAAGGCATGACCCGCCCGTCTCTGCCTCTGATTGGCTGACTGTACTCGGCTGCTCCCACCTTCTTTCCAGGCGAGCCAGAAGTATCTCAAACGTGAGCAGCAGGTGCAAAACAATCATTCAATCAACAAGCATGAGATACTTCATTATATGGAATATGTTACAATTGCAAACACTATATCTGAGTTATTTAGGCCTACTTAGCCTATTGCACAGACGTGTCATTTTTTCTTGTCATTCCAAATTTAATCACATTGTTGCTCTGATTAAGTAGAAGTACAGTTGTTTGTGTAAAAAAAGACTGGTAAAGCAGAAGTACTGATTCTACTTAATTACTCAAGTAAATGGAAAAAAGTACAGATTCTGAAATGTACTGAAGTATAAAGAAAAAGGTTTTCTGTGCAAGGCGAATAGAAACTCACGTCATATTAATATACCGGTAATTCAAATACTATTCAACTTAAAAGGTCCCTTCAAAACATATTTTAAGATGCATAAAGACTATACTTTAATCTTCTAGTTTTAGTCACTATGACCCACTAGCTCAGAGAGTTGTATTGCTGTCTCGCAGTTTGGAGCTTGTGGGTTTGAGCCTCAGTGGCTTTTGAGGTTGTGGGTTCGATCCTCAGTCAGTTTTGAATGTCGACAGCCAGAGGAAAGAGTCATTTAAAGCCCTGAGAAAACCTCATTCAATCAGTCTGACTTGTTGGCACAGAGAGTACGCTTGCTGCCTGGCAATATTGAGACCTCAGCCACTTTTGCGGTCGTGGGTTCGAGCCTCAGTCAGTTTTGAATGGTGACAGGCAGAGGGAAGAGGCAAGAGCGCCCGGAGAAGAGCTGTGAGTGTGAAGGGCAGCTGCTGGTGTGAAGGAATAATACACACAGAGACACCGGGGCCAGAGGTTGTGGGTTCGATTCCCGCTCCGCTGCCACTACCTGGAGCTAAGGGGGGGGCTGTTCTCCCCTCCTGACCTCTGCAGAAACATGAGCTGAGGGTTATGAGACAGAAAACAACAGAGAGCTGAAATTTTACTGACATCAGAAATATATTTTGCGTTTGTGTCTTGCCCTCTTGCTGCCGCTAGGCGTAAAAATAACTTTTTGAAAAACTGCATATGACATGTCTGGATCTCTTTGCAGTCTGTCCACAGTGTCGATTTCTGTGGATCTGTAGGAGGCGCTGCGTCGCTCTGTATATCTGCCTGTAGGAGGCGCTACGCTGGTGATGTTAAAGACAGGGCAGTGCTGTAATATGTCTCCTCCATCTGGAATCGAACCAACAGTCTGCCTGTCAGACAGAGACAGTGATGCAGCCGCTCAGCTGACTGAGCTATGAGCTGTTGGGACTTGAGCTTCTGATTTCTACACACTGTATTCACACTGACAATAACACAGAGCATAAGAGTGAGACAGGTGAGATTTGTACCAGTGAGTTGAGCTAGAGTCAGGGACTGACTAGTCTCCTTCATCAGCTTATTTCTATCAGTGTTCAAACTACTGGTGATGATAAAGAAGGATCACTGCTGCAGCTTATAATGTGAGTACTTTTTAAGAAATTGCCTAAGGCTGGGATTGAACCAACAACCTTTGCATATCACACAACATTCACATGTTTATCTGAGTGAGCTATAATACACTTTCTCTTAAGCTCTTATCATTTTTAGTCAACCTCATCCTGATTTTATTTAGTCACGTTTTCGTCGACTAAGTATTTTCATCTCATCTTAGTCAAAGAAAACCGTAACTATTCATTCAAATTTCCAAACTTATTGTAAAGATATATTAATCTGTTATTCTGGAATTGTTTTAAGGTTTGAATGTGCAATACAGACACAGATGTTTAACTTCTTCTTCTCTTCTGATTGGAACTCTTCCCAATTCGTCCCTCCCTAACATTTTTAGTCTAGTTTTCACCAGTGAAAATAGGTAGTCGACTAACATTTTTCCTCATAGTTTTCGTCTACGAAATCAACACTGCTATGGATGCATGTCTCCACCTAGTGGTGCACCCCTCTTCCAAACTCACACACACTTTTCCACAACTACACCATGTATCTGAAACAATGTTTACTTACTGTCAATGAAAAAGACAAATATGCGCACATCCAAAAAACTTACAGGTGCTGGACAAAAGGTAACTATAACAAAAAGATAAAGTCCGCACACTGAGGCTTTGCTTGACAAAGATCCTGTGAAGATCGAAACGTTGCAAATAAAAAACCATTGATGGAGCCTCAGTGTGCGGACTTTATCTTTTTGTTATACTTACTGTCAATCTCATCAAAGTGTCTGAAGACCATCTCCACGTGATCCCACTCCATAAAGCTGCATTTCCCAATGAAGGGCTGGGCAAACACCACATACTGATACATATTTCAATTCAAATACATGTCACTCTTGTGTTAGAATGAGTAAATGGGCATTGACACTGTTTTTATATAACCCTTGGTCAATTCTCATTAATCTTTTATCTTTTCTTTTTTATTTGTCTGTAGGCTACTGTACATACATGCACTGCCAAGAGTAGCGGCCGCATTATAAACCAGAGAGCAGACTATATCAAAAACATAAACACACAGTGGCGTCTTTCATGCATGCTAGTAAGCGAAACTGCTGTCTGTCTGACCACAGACTGTAGAAAGAGACGCAGGATAGCCAAGCGAATGTGATTGGATGAACGTTTGACGCTAGGCCAATCATAGGCAGAGAGGGTGCCTCCAGCCTTCGCCATCATCAGAAAAAAAGTATCGCGGCCCGTGGGCCACATGCGGCCCACGGGCGACCCCGTGTGGCCCGCGATGGAATTGCAACCAAAAAATAATAATATATTTTTTTTACAGTGCACCTGAACGCAACATGCAAGATACTTGCTGAATAAGTGTCCAAATGTTCATGTCATTCTGGCCAATACTCCACTTCTGTTATAGCATTTCAGTCTGGAATATGGAATATCTTTCATGAATCTATGATTTAGCTGCTAAATTGTCAAATACCACCGTCTGCTCACTACCCAGGCACTTATGTATGTACTTAACCTAACTAACTTAACCTAACTAACTATCCGGTGTGCACAACATTGTCAGACTAAACTCCGGCTGACACCCCAAAAACCTACAATCCGCTACAGAAAAATGTATATTATTTGTTTATTAACTGGCCCCTGGCCTTCTATCATTTCACGAAAGTGGCCCCCGGGCAAAGCAAGTTGAGTATCCCTGCATTAGGGTGTCTGTAATGCTGTGTTGAACTTGTTACTTGATGTGACTTAACATTACATACTAACAGTACATAGTACATGAGTCATGTATGAACTCTGCTATGGAAGGCATGCTTAAGCTGTGCAGTGTGACAACTTGTTCCAGAAACTCTGTGGTGCTGCTGTGTGTCGCAGCAAAGGAAGTTAGAGGTCCCATTTCGTGTACAACGTGATTTTCCTCGTCTATTTCCTTATTCACCTTATGCAGCCCCGCCCACTTGACCCATTGTATCACGACTTCCTGTTCAAAACGCCGTCTGTTTTACCTGCTCAAACTAGTCTGACTCACCTGGTCAAACCTAGTTTGACTCACATTATGAGTCAGATTAGGTTTATGAGTCACAGGAAGTGTAAATACAATCTGAACTCCCGATTGTATTTACACTTCCTGTTAGTCTCTCAAGCCAGACGGTCTCTTCTGCATAAGGTGAATAAAGGACCTGGGCGTGTTATATAAACATGAAACTCTCAAAACACTTGGTCCCCAGATAAATCCACACCATCCTTTAACATGCCACCAAACGAGCCGTTTTGACTTCCGTAACTTTGTGACATCACAGAGTAACACTCATTTCGTTTGCCCGCTTACTGCACCGCCCGCACTGCCAAACCTTGTCTGTAGCATAGCTGTGTAGTGTGGAAATGTCCAGAAAACAATCAACTTCACCAAAGATGGCTCTATCCAAACAGATCATCTTATCAGAGGTCCCACGCCCTCAAAATAGCTCATAGTTAATGAGGGGAGAGAGAGAGAGCGGATAGAGAAGTCCCACCGAGGCTGGATTTGATTTGTTTTTGCAACAGAATTCATAACCTTGTTTGAGACCCATGAGACATGTTTTAAACAGCTGAAAATAGCACAAAATGGGACCTTTTAGGTGAATTTGGGATAACCTGGGCATCCGGGGGATGTAGCGGTAGATTCCCTGCCTACCAGGGCCGCAGGTTCGCGCCCCCCAGGCACGATTGGCTGTGTCTGCGGGTGGGAAACCGGATTGAGGGTACATGTATGTGTCGTGGCCGCTGCACTAGTGCCTCCTCTGGTCGGTCGGGGGGCCTGTTCGGGGCGGAAGGGAACTGGTGGGAATACCATGATCCTCCCACGTGCTACGTCCTGCCAGTGAAGCTCCCCGCTGTCAGGTGAACAGAAGCGGCTCGCAACTGTGCATGTGTCGGAGGAAGCATGGTGCTGGTCTACGGCTCTCCCCAGATCGGCAGAGGGTGGAGCAGCGACCGGGGCAGCAGGGGGAAATCGGCCATGTACAATTGGGCAGAAAATGGGGGGGAAATCAGAAGAAATAGTAAAAATAAAAAATGTGATAACCTCATTCTCTTTCTCTCCTTATCTCCCTTATTCTTTCTCTTCTTATTTTCCTCAGCCCCAGAGCAGCCGAGCGCTAAGGCGCTGTACGATTTTGATCCGGAGAACGAGGGAGAGTTAGGCTTCCGTGAGGGAGATATCATCACCCTCACCAATCAGATCGACGAGAACTGGTACGAGGGAATGCTGCACGGCCAATCAGGATTCTTCCCTCTCAACTATGTCGAGGTCCTTGTTGCCTTGCCACACTAAAGATTGTTGTAAAGAGAGCCAGAGAGAGCGAGTAGGAGAGAGAGACTGGTAGGGAGGGAGGAAAGTGAAGCCAGGGATGGTTCATAGAATATTCATTTTCACCTTCAACACACAGACCAGCACTTTTTGTCATCTGGACTTTTGAAGGGGGGCAATTCAGAAGATGGTGGCTTTTCACATTCCAGATCAGCAAATCAGTACCTGTTCCACTCAGAGGTAAAAGGATCTACACTAAGACGGACACACAATATGTCATTACCCATGATGATTGAGATTTAAATGCATTTTGAGGACTAATTGATGTACTCTTAACATTGATAAATAATGTTTTCCTTTAACCACAAGTAACTGATATAGAACAGCAAGAATATGAAAGAAGCAAACCCAGTGGTTATGATGACTGTAGTCAGACATGACTATGTAGTTGTGATCTTGTAAAACTGCAGTCCATCTGAAAGTCAAGTTGGTGACCAGCATACAATAAGTTCTGGAGGACTGGAGAGGCCAACTCAAACATTTCAGTCATTTTCAATTTTTAACTGGATTGATTACTTTTCTCATTTCAAGTGCAAAGCATTTTAGAATGAAGTCACTTGATTGATTGTGCTATTAGAAGACTGGAGCTCATCTGTCGATGCCACCTGCTGGCCTAATGGAGCATTACACTGAGGTGACTCCAAAATACACATGAGCAAAAATATTGTTAAACGGGTTGGATCTAACAAAAAAAAAAATGCATTTATGAGTTTTCTATTTAATGTGACACATGAACCGACATGAGCCTCAGATTTGTAATTTAATTAGACATTTCATTTTTAGGCATGGCTCATTTTTTTATGCTCTTTTTAAGATCTATAATGCAACGCCACTGTCCAGTGATCAGTGCTCTTGATAGCTTCAGAAGTGTAGTAGGCCTCATGCAGCCGGCTCTTTATATTGTTTCAGTATTTGATTTATGTTCGTCTCAACTTTGTACAGTACTTTTAAGAGTAGTACTGCTTACTCAATAATGTGAGAAAATGTTGTAATTGCACCTTGGTCCTCAAATGAGATTGTGCGTGTGTGTGTGTGTGTGTGTGTGTGTGTGTGTGTGTCTGTGTGTGTGTGCGTGCGTGTGTGTGTGAGTGACAGACTTACTCCATCATTACACACAGACCCAAAGTTAAATGCAAACGTTGCACCTTTTTTCCACTAACCGTTTTAGTCACCAACATGTTGTCCTCTTAATGCAGTGGTTCTCAAAGTTTTTCACATGGACCCCTAAACGGTCCTCCATATTATAATAAGATTTAGGCTTTCAGATGTTTTATTACAGAAAATGTATAAAACCCATGACCAAAATAGTCAGTGTGTTACTTATGAATGGAATTATAGTGAAAATAAATTACCGTACCTTTCTTTTGGCTGGGAACCCCCTGAAGGACCCCTGGGGGTCCCCGGACCTCCATTTGAGAACCACTGTCTTAATGCACAGTGTCATATTATTCAGTCATAGTATTTAGTGATTGTCTGTTCAATAGAGGAGACACAGCCAAAAAGTCCTATAAAATGCAATAGAAACTATCATGCTATAGTAGGCCTATGCACCGTTTAGACCTATTATAGTTTTTAAACTGTTAAATATTCTGTAATATAGCCGTATATTGAATGAGTTTGGGGCCTGTTTTCCTTTGTTCAGTCTTTGGACCCCTGTCTTATGCACCTGTTTACTCCATGCAGTGCCTGAATAGACAACGCTGCTGGCAGCGTCTCCGTCTCTCATGCGCACCACTAACTGTCCCATTGTTTTTTATCTGCCCTTGTGTGTCTTGGAGTCGTTGGAGAATGTGAAAATCTCACCTCCGCTCTGCCGTGCAATTATCTTAACACTTAACCCTGTGATTCTTATCATTCACAACGGTGTGTTTGTTTTCTATTTGGTTGTTAGTAGGAGGGGCTGATGACAGGTGTTGCTCCTGTAAGCCTGTCCAGTCATAGTATCTATTTAGACAAGGCTGGCTTCTTGTTTTGTATTTAGCTGTAGTCCATACCTGCAGATGGAGTCTAGTCCAACATACAGTACTGTATGAAGGAAAGACTTGGGCTGACAGGAAGGACATAAAGGGAAAAGGAACAGTACATTGTAAGCTGTCCTCCAAGTTAATTATGAATTTGGAAAGCCTCTCTTACCAAACATTAATCCTTACCAAACATTTATCTTCAATCCAGCTGAGTCCAGTTGAATTGTCTGTAAAATAGATTGAATCATGGAGGTTTTGTGAGTGACTTTATGCGGTATGCGATGCCTCTGCACATGTTTTTATTACTATAGTTCGTGGCTGCATTTAACAGTCCAACCCTTATCTCTTGTCTGTCCATCACTCCACTCTGCCAAACCACCTCCCCACTCCTGGGTTTGGCCCCGCCCCACTCTGATGTGTTTACATGTCTGATCTAAGTACAGTTCAGCGCTCGTATAAAGTGCAGGGGTAAACTGAAAGCCGATATTTGGTGCTGACTGGATCACACTATCAGAAAAATGTCTTTGCTAGCTTTGTTTTAGTGCCTTTGGAAAAGGAAGGAGGGAATATAACTAATACAACAACCAAAATAACATAGCTACTTAACACATGGTCATGCATTTCTTTTCTACTTTTGATTTTATTTCTCGACTTGGATGCATGTGTGCTTTATGAGTGTTTGTGACACTACAGGTGTTTTCCTGGACATGGGTTGGATAGCTTATATCACCAGACTCCACCAGTGGAAATTATCTTCGTTATTTGGTTTAATCCATGTTCAGATAAAAAGGCCCACCGATTAAAAGGGTTATGTATCCGTTTAATGTCTGTCTTAAGTGCTCTTTTAAACATTAAATCATCCTGGCTATAGTATTATTTTTTATATACAAGACCTTACAAATGTTTTAAATTAATCTTTGCATGTAGCCCTGTATCATCCCTTGTATGTCTTAGTTTAAGTTGCCTTTTTACTTTTTGGTATGTCATGAGTACAGAATTTAACTGCAATATTTTGTCATTTATTATCAAAGCATTTGTACTTGCTTCTTTCTTGTTCCCCACCTTCCCCTTTCTTACAATAAATAAACAGGGAAAAAAAGTGGTATTTTTGTGTTGTTTGATCAATAATAGTGAGTTTTTGTTACACCAAAATATACCTAGCAAAGGCTGACAAAGAACTAAATAAGTAGTTATTCCTGTGGATTCCATGCACAATGCACACAACTAATATTGCAGAATACAATTCCCCCCTTTCTCCAAGAATCAACATAAACAAAGAACAAATAGCCATGTTTAAATAGTCCAGTGTGTATATTTTAATGGTTTGTGAATCATCGATCAGCAGGCTTAAGACATTGCTCTGTCTTCATACTTGTACATCACACAATCCACAGTTATTAATAAATACAGTACAGGTAAAGAGGAAGCTAAATTACTGTCCCACCCAAGAGGACTGAAGTCTCACAAAGACCGACAGGGAGACAGTAGAGGAGCACATTCACAACACAACACACACACACACATACCTGGTTCATCAAACTACTAGAAAAGACGGAACCTGCTTGGCACAATGGAGTGAAATTCATTATCCCGACCAATTCAATTTGAGCAACGCAAAAACTCAAAAGTTATTGAAGTAATGCGGGTTAGAATTTGGGTGGAGCCTGTCACTCACACATACCCTTGCATTCAGTTAATGTAATAAGGAGTTGTTTTGTCTGGTATATGTATGACGGAGGGAAAACAGTCCTGTATTTGAAATATTTTAAGCCTTGAAAGGTATTGACGTGCTGACTGAATGAAATATTCCAATCGGTTTCATTGTATTTTAAAATACACATTTTCACTGTTTTCCCAACCACTGCACCATTGGTTTAGTCCATAAAGGCAATTGCTGCACATTCAGTATTACACTGCACATATCTGGTAATATCTGCTCACACCACAGGATAGAGACACAGATAGGCACATAGGTCCACATGTAAAGCTGCCTCCACATGATGAGCCATCTTCTCTCCTCTCGCCGTGAGGTAGAGCGGAGAAAGGTCAGCGGTAAGTAGGTCAAAGTTGAAAGAGTTTGAACTTTGAGCGCAGGCAGCACACGCAGGCAGCACACGCTGGCGAATGTGTGTAGCGTTGCCGCATAGTCGGGAGTCACCGCTCTCCCCAAAACAACGGCACAGCGGGCACAAGGCTGTTTTACCGCGGATCTCCTGTGGGGGGCTTAAGAGGCCACTGTGCATGAATATACACACATGCACAGGCTGTTTCCTGGTCCATTTAGTGTCCTTGCAATATTTAACTTTGATATAACATTAGTGTTGAACACTCATTAACTTTGTGTTTTCTGATCCAATGCTGCCTAGTATTTGGCATTAACTGACTTTTTCTAGGGGGGGTGGGAGGGGTCCTCCGGAGATCTGCCTTTTCAAAAAGTAATTTAGCTTATTTTCAATTATCGATAAAGTGGGCGGAGGGGGGGGGGCTAATCTCAGAGGTTTAATGCCTTCAAAATGGTAGCAATGTGTTTTAAACCAAGATAATGTTGTACCAAAGTAAAATAGCTCTCAAACGAAAGAGTATTCAAGGCATCTCTACCTTGTTCAAGCAGTTTTCACATTGTATCTTCGTAACACCAGTCCTGTCAGCTGTGTACAAAGGTGTAGGAAAAGGAACGACTGGAAGTGGAAAGCAGCTGCACTCGCACACATGCAGAGGGGCCGCTCAGATGATGCTCAGCTGGCTGTAGACATGCTCCAAGATCTGGGAGTAGGCCTGGTCTTTTGGGGCGTGGCCACTCAAAGAGCCCTGCAGGTAGAAGACAGGAAATCAAACAAGTTAGGTCGACCTCAGCTGGGACACCTGGAGGACGGAGAGTGATGTTGAAAGGATCCCAGGAGCGTCACTGAATAAAGTCCAGGGCCGTTTCTCAATCAGGGTTCTTGTGTGTTCTTGTGTCCCTGTGAAACGTCATCAGTCGCAGCCCAAGTACTGTTCCAATGCAAAGTTCACATTTAGCCAAGAACGATTAAAATTCCCGGATGTGTTCTTGACACGCCAACTTTACCGAGGATGCTGTGGTTGGTGACTTGTGTCAACTTGGCAAGGCACGTATCCCAGCATGCATTTCGGCATAAGCAGAGGCAGAACGCAGCAGAGATGACGCCATAAGCTCCGGGAGGTTTTTTACAATTCAAAGTTTTCTTTCATCACTAAATTAATTTCTGATTACTTTTGATGCCTACAAGCAGGGTAGTAGTAGCTTTCAATACTTGCCACTTCACTAACATTTATGGAGAAAAATGGAGCAACAAAATCAGCTGAGCTTTGTGCACTGTAGTACTGCAGGTTGCCTCTGCGCTGGTATTGCGCAATACCCTCAAGAACGCATCGTCTCAAACTGCCAACAGCGTTATGTGTGCTTGTGACCTAGCGAGTTCATTCTTCCAAGAACGACTAGCAAGAACGTTCTCCCCAAGAACAAGAATGCATTCTTGGTATTGAGAAGGTCAGAGTGAAGCCAGGTGGACAAGATGCTCTGTCAGCCAGGCGCCTACCTTGATCTTGTCCATCATGGTGGTGTCAGGACACCAGTACTGGCTGAACTGGACGATGTCAGGAGCTGCTCTGTAGAAATCAACCAGCAGCATCTGTGGAGGAATAACAGACAGAATGTTTTACAGTATCTGCAAAAACACTCCAATTCATCACTTTAGTTTCCTTAATCCACTGTTAACTCCAAACAATGCACCAAGAGACATTCAACAGTGAATCAGCTGACTGGCAAGAATTGTTTCAACAACTTTTCAGTTGACTATCAACAAATGTCCAACAGCACTTGAGATGCCACTATACTGTAGTCTACTGTTTGGCAGATGTTGATGCCACTATACTGTAGTCTACTGTTTGGCAGATGTTGCTTCGACTGTTGAGACAAATTTTGTTGACTGTAAACCGACATGTTGTAGTCAACAGTGGACTATCAATATTAAATGTTAGTAAGTCAAGAGCAGGAGGTGAACCCAGGGACACAAGACTCTGTATGCTCTGGGACACTGCAACACAAGATCATGCACGCTACTTTATTTTTTTTGTAAGTGTTTTAGCCATTTTCAAAACTATGTCTTTATACAACGGTTAGTTCCAGTTGAGTCATTTGACTGGACAGGAGGCATTCCATGAGTGCTGATATACAGCCGAACAGCACTGGAACTTTTTAATATACTGTATATAAATATATATTATCACTCCGCTTTAATATAACCCGTTTATGGCGACACCTGGTAGTGGAGTCCTGTGGGAACTGTTTTTGTTGGTGGAGACAAGTAAAAGATAAAAACCATAATCTGTTTTATGAAATGACCATCACTTGATAAATAGCTTTGTTTATAGAACTGTTGTATAAAAGCATGGCACTCTCAAGGTCGTGCTGTTGTGTTGTATAGCAGCACGTTGTGATTATCTTCGACCTGCAGCCTCGTGCCTACGACCGAATCACAGCACTCCCTCTCATGTGATATTGCTGAAGTATATGCAGTGTTCACTACTTTGATAACTGCAGCTACAGCGTCAGTACCATCTCATTAAGGACATCACTGGTGAGGAAGTTGTCCTGTACGTAGGTGACCTCTACAGCCACTGGGATGCCGTAGTCATTGGGCCGTTGCTGCGGGAAGAGAGATGATGCTGGTGAGTAACTGGACATAACTGAAATCTGAAAGATACTGTTCTTCATGAAACTATGAAATCAATTATTGTAGAGAGATATTGCCCGAGACTGGAGCAGGACAGCTGTTTAAATTAACACTTCTAGGTCTGTCAGGGTGACAAAGTGCATTGAGTCAAAGAAAATCAGGAGAAGAAGAGTTTGAGTTCCATGTTAAGCCCCTTTTAGATTGGCAAAAAACCCCACTATTATCCAGCAATACCGTATTTTTCTTCTGTATAAAAGTTACAAAGCCGTTAGTGATAGCCGGTTCAACGACTCTTCAGTAGACATGGCTTTTTATCGGATCAGCTCTGAACAGCAGATGATAGAAATCACACACCCGCTGGAAACGCTATTTTTTGCCTCTTGAGAACGGACGTCAGTGCTTCCCACAGTGTGAAATCCGACTTTCTTAACGGTTAATTACTTTCAATTGTCTTTACATTGTGTCCAATGACACCCAAATGACGGAATATGCCAACAGAAGAAGAAGAAGAAGAAAAGGTGTCTCCTAGGATGAGACGAGTTTCCAACATTTAGCGCACAAGCGTCAAGTCAGCCAGAATGTAAAAGTAGGTCTTCCGCTTTAGGGCTTTCAAAATTAAACCCTTATTGTAACGTTAACCTTAATATTGATTTTGAGTAATGCTTTACAGCCACAGTTTAACTCCATATGTACTCTTAACATCACAACGAGTATTTTGATACAAGGTTTCTCTTTCATTCGTTGAAATACCTTATTTCTCCAAAGGTGAGAATTTGAATGCCTTTATTCTGAAAGTAAATTGCGGTATTTCCATTGCTAGTCTGGCTGTCGCTGTCTTGACACAGCCCAAATATTACAGTACAGTGTGTTTGAAAAAGGTAGTTTACATTTCTATACATTGATTGTATTGATTAACTGTTTATCCGGCAGTGACCATATCGTGGCGCTGCCACAGTTTATATATTGGAGACCATGTCAGGTCAATCTACTGGTTTAAGTGTCCAGGGCGCCTGCAGCCTGTTCCAGCCCGCTCCGGGGGAGCAGCTGTAAACAGGTTGAAAGGCGATGTGAAAGTGTCAGTGGCCGACTTTTAGCACACGCTGTTTACCTGCGTTTGAAAAAGCGGCATTTTTTATGTAAAAAATGTATTAGAGTCAGTAATGCCTGTGTCCTCACCTCTGGTGGTGGTACCACCCAGAACGGTGTTATTGTGGATGCCACACCTTGATTGCCATGATAATACGGGCCTGAAAAAGAAAACAGGATTGAAAGTTCAGTGGCTCCAAGCCCGTTCTTGCCTAGTGGTTATAGAGACCGTCTTTAAACGGACACCCCGGGTTCGAGCCCCATGCCAGCAAACAGCCACCATGATGAAGCGTCCTTCAGCAAGGCACTGCCTCCCTGCCAGCTGCTGGGCATTATTGTGTAGCTGACTGTGCTCTTAGCTCCCTGTGGAGGAGGTCATCAAAAAAGAGAATTTCCCTAAAGGAATCTATCAACTTTGATGTCATTATTATTCAAGTCCTTGCCCTGACCCAGCCTGACGACGGCAGCAGCTACTGACCACAGATGATGCCCAGGCAGGGCTGGAAGCCGTTGCTTGACCCCTGCAGCCTGAGCTGGTGGTCCATCTGGGAGTCGATGTCCTGGAGGGACGGCAGGGCCGGACCTCGCGGGTGGCTGTGATACCAGCCGACCAGCGACAGGCCGCGCATGAACAGGTTCTGACAGATCTGCAACACAATGAACAGACACCAAAACAAATCCAAACAAATTACTTTGCTTTAATTTCACTTGAGTAAATATTATTTACTAAGTGAGTAATTATCACAGACACTGCAATGACACAGCAGAACCTCGGTGACGTGAATCATTTGGAAATGGATATACAGTACAATCCTAATTATCGGGGCAATTCTTTTTCTTATTTAAAATCTGCAGTGCATTCAGTAACATTCAGAAATACATCTCAGTCTAATTTGCAGTTGAAAACATTCTAATTGTATGGACCGACTACACATTTTTGAAAATTAACAAGAGACATTTATGCATCGCTTCTTCTGTTGTGACAAATCAGTTACTGAAGGGGAATGCCACCCATTTTAAGAATTCACACATATTTATTTCTGTGCCAGGACAGTTCCTCCAGTGTTTGTGACCTGGTTCCACTCGTTCCTAAAGCTAGAAATCAGAGAAGAAAGCCCTTTGTGGTGTCACTGAAATCAGTCAAATCTGAGGCTGCTCCATAGACATGGAAAGAGGCGTTGACTTTGTGGAGCCGTAAGATCTGAAGTTCACTTCACTTCACACACCAAAATTACGTTTATATTCAAGCATTGCTAAGAGGTATGAACCAGAATGTAATCCTCTTTTCTTTTGGGTGCAATAACTCACACAAACATCGTATGGGTCAGCAACATCAACAAAGTAGACATGCATGCTTGTAGACTTTGTCAAGCTCTTACAGTACCTCCTCTTCGACAGCAGAGGCAGCGTCTCTGTCTCCCAGTCTGGTTCGACAGGGGAAGGCTCTTAAGACAGTCAGCACTGCAAGACAGGGACAGCAACCACATGAGAACAGCAAACACCTGGACACTGTCTGTAACACCTGGACACTGTCTGTAACACCTGGACACTGTCTGTAATATTATTAATCCTTTAATGTGTTTCCATGTGCACAAAAATACATCATCACTGAGCTTGCTCAAGAAGTTTCATTTGCTGTACTATATCATTTCTATGACTTAAGTCTGATGTCTAAAGTCTTACGGTGCAAACACACCAGACGCTGAAGCGCCCTGAATAGCCACAAAGTGCCTGGAAGCACAGCCAGTTTCCTTTTGGCGCCCTTGTTAACAGATTAGACCGTACAGACCGGCCGCGGTACAGTGCGCACCCTGCAGCACTGGTTTCAGCGTCTGGTCTATTCTTTGCACGAGCCGCGAGCGTTTGTGTCAAGCCAGACAGGAAGTCGGTACAAGTTGTCACCGGCGTGTGTGTTATGCTTGGCGGCGCTTTCCTTGGTGCGTTTACACCGTATTGTATGAGCATTTTATACTGTAATCAGTTACACTCACATTGTGTGTTGGTGTCCCATCGTCCTCCGAGATATCCCACCACCTCACTGGTGGTCAGGTGACAATGGAAGTCCTGATGAGGACAGAAAAGCAGCACACAGAGTCTTTAACAGTTCTTTGGCAATCATTTCTTTTTGGAACATAGATGAAATATGGTTAGCACGTACCATTAGCAGCAGTACATTACTGGACACAGCTACATTGAAAGGCTGGAATCTGTTGATGGCTGAGAAGGCCGATAGCTCCACTAGTGTGTGTGGATCTCTGAGGATACCAGTCCATGTCAATTATAAGTTAATCCGCTCCATGCAAAATATACAGTAAGCACTTCAAATTGAGCTGATGGCGTCTGAATGAAAGCGGTACCTTGCAGCATCCCTGGTGCCCAATGAACAGTATCTGACAGGAATCCTCTCTCTGTCGGTTCTCCGCGGCACCATGATGTCTGTCACGGCAAAGATCACTTCATCTCACATCTCTTTCACACACTTTTCTCATTTAGTTCACTACAAGCAAATTGTGCAAAACAAATTGTGAAACTGGTAGTTAAAACAAAGCATCTTGTTACATTTCTACAACTTTTCATGTAACTTTTGCATGCACAGCAAAGTTAATTTGACATGTCTTAGTAGAATAGAATGGAATAGAATAAGTCATACCATGTAAACCAGGTTTGCCATTCTTGTTCTTCTCATCTGCCTGCACAGCTGTCTTTCCTTCCTCTTCATCCTCATCATCATCCTCTTCACTAACCAGGCTCTGCCATCATCACAGTAAATACAAACAATGAAAATATTGTTGGGTGGACTTTTTTTTAATCATGCATATCGTTGATTTATAAATTTTACGTTCTAACAATTATTTTCCTTTACTCTGAAAATATACAAGACTCTAATTAGCCTTTATTTGCACATCAGCTTCTTTGTTCATCTCTTTTTCTGCAATCTCCTCACGTTTCCCTCTTTCATAATCAGCTCTCACTTTGTTCCTCCTCCTCCTCCGCCTCCTCTGCTCTTCCTTTCTTCTCTCTGCATGTCAACAGTATGTTCATCTAAAGCCAAGAGCCCAACTGCCTCTGTCCTGATTCTTCACAGCCAAAATACACTAATGATCATAATATGCTCTGGAAAATTGCCATTGATCTGGATAACGCGAACGCATTAAAAAAAAAACAATGTTACTAAATCCCAGTGTTCCTCTCTCACCATGTCTGCACTGGGCTGGTACTTGTGCAGCCAGCTGGTTTTGTACTGGACCAGCTTCTGGCCCCGGTAGCGCACCGAGGCCCAGCCACAGCCGGACTTCTTGGCCGGGTTGACCAGGCGCTTGCAGTGTGTCGCCCAGGCACTGGGAGAGTTGAAGATCTGGCCAGTCTCCACCCAGCGGATTTTCCCATCATTCAACAGGTCACCCACAAACTTCTTACCCTTAGGTAGAAGAGAAGGACAGTTATAGGAAAAACAAGAGATGGTGCGTTGGTTTACTTCTTTAAAAACAATAGGGGCGCCATTATCGTTGTACAGCAGCGGTATGCTAGCATGTGCTTACCTTGTAGTAGAAGACGTGCAATATTATATGATACCAGTTAACACATTATGTCCAAAAAATAAAAACAAAATCCATTGGAGTGTTTTTATTTTTTTGGACATCTTACTACCAAACTACCGTAGAAGCAGCCGTGTGGTGTGGTGTGATGTCTGTTGTTGTTATTACCAGGTAGTGTATGGTCAGCGCCCCATCCCCTGGTTCCACCAGCCCGTCCTTGAGCAGCACGCGCAGGGTGATGCCCCTCCGGGTCAGCAGGGAGCCCCGGCCCGAACTGCCGCCCCGCAGCAGCTCTGCCTCCTCGGCTCCGCTCAGCTCCTCCTCATCCTCTTCAGCTCCATCCTCCACCACCTGTGGAGAGCTGGGTGGCTCCGAGCCTGAGGACACACACACACACACACACACACACACACACACACACACACACACACACACACACACACACACACACACACACACACACACACAGGTATGGCACTGTGTTGCATCTGTTAGGTGTCTACACTGTTATTCACTCATTTTTCATTCAAACCAAATAACATTGAAATTAATTGATGCATGCATTTATTTCAACTCCAACACCTTGTGTGAATTGTCATGTTATTCAGACAGCAAGCAAGCACTTCAATATTAGCCACACTTCACTTTCAGTTAAATATTTTTATGTTGGCTATACTAAAGTTCAGGAGGAATCTCATTGTAAATGCCAAATATTTCTACAATAATTTGTAATGACTTTGGAAGGCATGGAAGCTAATGGCAGCCACCGTCATTCATAATCGCTGTAACATGGGAAAACAATACTACTACCTTGGTGGAAGAAATGTCAAGTGGCCCAAATAGACAAAAGATGATGTAAATTGGCATTTCATTAATTGCCGTTATGCTATCACATGCGGCCGGCCTTTGTTTTCACGTCCCATTAGGCATGGCTGTCTCCGCAAGAAGAGGCCTGGGTCCCCACTGTTAATTTCTCCCTGAACTACAATTAAACCCCGTTTCATTATTCTCACCCATGTCTGTGAACGCGTCGCAGAGCGCCTTTCGAATCCAACTCGGTCCAAAGCGACTCGTTTTGAGGGCACCTAAAGGCTACCAGGGTGAGCTCACAGACAGCAGCCTCCACAGATCGCCACACTGGCTCCAGCGATTATTCAAAAACAGAAAATGAAGGCTGTGTCTGTGTCTCTGCAGTGTAGTTTCCTTGTTGTGTTGCTTTAATGTCAATTCCCCTCCCCTTTCTTTCTCCCTCTCCCCGTCCTTGTCACTCTCCCTGTGTTCTTCTAAACGGGTTTGTCTGACTCCGTGCCATGCCATGCCTGTCTATCTGCCACTATTCACACGCTCATTAGCCTTAAAATAAGACAAAATAACACACAACGTAAAGGCAACGGATTCGCGTGTGGCTGTGGGGGAAAATTACATAATAATAGCCTATAATAGTCGGTGTAGCCTATATTTAATTTCTGTTTCCTCCGGAAAGATAAAGTGTCGGTCGCATTTCAGCAGCGCCTCCCTCAACCATCCGTTATTTGGTCTTTTCGGCAGGTTAAAACATAAAACACACTCCACACACACAGTAACAACGAAGTGGCTAGGGCAAGTCATTCAGTTAGATGGTGTAAAGTGCACAAGCTTGTCCTGTACTTGACTGTTATATTGTGGCTTTTCCTCGCTCGCTCGCTCGCTCGCTCCCCCTGATGTTCCTTCTTCTTTAGGAGGCGCAGTTCAGCCTGCAGGGGGCAGCAAACCACCAGCCAGCACTTTGTCCAGCCTCCCTGGGACTACACACAGCAAGTACCAGGATATAGTTAGCTATTATGTGTCTGTCCACAGAGGCTGGTGGATTTATTTGAATTCTGGTGACTAATCCATTTATTTCCTCAAGATTAACACATTGTAAGGAAATAGGGTAATTACGGTAAGTCCTATATAGACTCTAGAGCAGCTCTCATATGTGCATAGTCCATACTTTTGAAATGGGGGAAAATAGGTCTACTGTTTCACTGAAACAGTAGGCTATTCACTATACGTAGCATAATAATAACAACAGTGAGAACTAATACTAGTAGCCTATAATTGCAGTCATTTTTCAGTATCCATTCCCTGCTCTGTCAAGACATGATTTTCCTGGAAACAGTAAAAATCGGCTAAGTATCAAATAGTGAGTAAACCAATTTATCTACTTTTGAAACAGATGTAGGCTGTATTTCTCACTTCTGAATTATGTTGAGAGATGTTTCAAAACAAAAACATAGGCACAATAGATGTGTAGGCCTACATGTGGGCTAACGACATGCAATTGAAAAAGATTTTGAGTAGCCTAATGCACTTGCAGACAAATGTTATGTTGTCAACCGTAGCAGAGGCGGAGAAAATGTGGGCTATTTCCAGAAGTGGAAACTGTCGTAATTTCCATTTTTGCGAAACAGAGCACCTTGCCACGTGACGTCAGAAGCTCACCTGAATGATTGACAACACCCACCCACCCAACGAACCGACCAATCAGCGCCACGGAGATGATGCTGCGGGACAGACAGGTGACGAACAGGTAGCTATATAGGCTACTGTCCACCTGCTCTGTCACACAGATCAGAGGGAGTCAGTCTGGGCAAGCAGAGCCTGCAGCCTGGGTTGTTCTGCCACATAGGCTGTTTGAACTATACCCCAATTTGTTTTATATAATTAATTTACATTTTGACGGTTTCATCTCGTGATCAGATCCTGTCCCCCGACTGACACTCATCCGGATGGCTAAGCGACTGGGGCGACAGAGGATACAACTCCCACACTGCTATTATGAAGGATACCTGGAGAAGAGGTCGTTCAAAGATAAGGTAGCCTAACCCATGGAGATTATGAAGCTTTTGTTTTTATTTTAAGGACAACTGGGGCATATAAGCTGCTATAGAAAACAACCACACAAGAGAAAAAAGAAAAGGGAATACCATACCACAATTTAGTTAATTAAAATCACAATTTAGTTAATTAAAATCACAATAATTTAACAAATAATCACAACTCAGCTTATAATTATAGCCTACAAAAAATCCTTTGTTGACCAGAATTTATCCAATCTATTTTTAGTTAACTGTATGAGCCTGCAGTTATTGTTATTGTTATTGTTATTGTTGTATCTGGAGCAACAGACAAGTATATCATAGGAATACAATAAATTCTTAAATTCCTTAGAGAAAAGTTTGTTGAAATAATGTTTACAACGTAAATGTATGGTTGATATTTCAAATGACTTGTGGCAGACTATAGGCTACTTACATTTGAAAGAGGGTTGTTGATAGTGGGGGGTGTGTGTGTGTGTGTGTGTGTGTGTGTGTGTGTGTGTGTGTGTGTGTGTGTGTGTGTGTGTGTGTGTGTGTGTGTGTGTGCGCGTGCACGCATGTATGTGTGTGTGTGTGTGTGTGTGTGTGTGTGTGTGTGTGCGTGCACGCATGTATGTGTGTGTGTGTGTGTGTGTGTGTGCGTGCGCGCGCGTGTGTGTTTCTGTGTGAATGATTGGCATCTCACCAATCTGCAGATGATGCCAGACCAATTTTATGAATATAATCCACTTCACACTGCCTATACATTCTAATAAGTTTTAATTATCATGGCTGAAATAGTGTAAACGCAGAGGTCAGGATTGACATCAAACCTAGCCCAACATGAGAGCACAGACAGCAAAATGAAAGGCAGAAATTCCCTTGTTTACAAGTGTAGTTCAATCTTTTGTTGCATAAGCTGACATTCAAACAATATTTGAAATAAATAAAATAAATAAAGTGGAGCAGCACCTAGTTTATTTTCTGTCTCACACAGGGCATCGACGTCATTCAGTATAACTGTGACCAGGAATAGTTTTATTTTGTTGGTAATTCACGTACACTGGCCCTCACTTATCATCAGTGTGTGATTCCAGTATGATGAAAGGCTAGTTGCTTCGATGAACATGATTGAGCAGTGGTGTAGCCACATACATGAGCTGGCTGGTTTAACCCATTGATACCTGATGCAGCATTTGTGTGCGTATCCTTTTAAGGTCTTAAAGGGATACACAAATGAGGGATATATACGCAAATGCTGCATCAGGTATCAATGGGTTAATGCTTAACCCCAGATAGCACAAGCATGCGGCGTGTCACTCGTCACTGCGTGACAAAGTGGTGTTTTCCCTGGGTGGAGTAGTCCCACCTGATGAATAGTTTCTGGTAAGTACGAGGCAGGTTGTGGACTTTGATTTTCCAGTACAGCGTCACTTTTCTCTCTAACTGGTCTGACTGCTTTTCTGCTCAAGCTGCCATGAAGAGCTTTTGCGTGTGAGAGAAGTGTTGATCTAACATTCCAGTATACAGTATAGGCTCTGAAGCTCTGAACACACAGCGGAGGCACTAGCTTTGGCCTGATAGTGATACGCTGGCCTTGAACAGACACACTCTCATACATGCGATTCACACTCCTAACACACAAACTTTAGCTGCTGACCCTAGAAAGTTGCTAAAGTAACTTTTGGAAATGCTGGTACCACATAGTAACATAGTTTAGTTTTTAGCTGTGACAGCAGCTCTTATATAAGACAAGTCACTCTGTCCGTCGGTTGGTCGGTCAATCAGTCCACAAAAAGTTCACCCTTTAGCGCGCACAGCTTTCATCCTATGGAGGGAGACATTTGGCATGGGGTTTGAGTGTTTGTGTGTGAAGGTGTGTGTTTGTGTTCATGCCAATCAACTAAAGGGGGGGGCGGCAAATTTCGAAATACAGGATTGCAGGAGCAGAGGGGTGAAATTTGGCAACGAGGTCAAGAGAGTGTGTGTGTGTGTGTGTGTGTGTGTGTGTGTGTGTGTGTGTGTGTGTGTCTGTGTGTCTGTGTGTCTGTGTGTCTGTGCGTGTGTTTGTGTTCATGCCACAAACACACACCTTCACACACACACACACACACACACACAGGGGGCGGTGGGGGGGATTTTGAAATGCAGAGTGGTAGAGGCAGAGTAGGGTGGGCTGTCCCTGCCGTCCTGCATTTTGGAAATTTGCATGTGTGTTTGCAGCTTATTGGAAATTTGCATTTTTTTTTTTACAACTCTCTAGTCTAGCGTATTGAAAATGTGTTATTAGTATTGAGTAGGGGGAGGGGGGTGAAGGTGATCTGAATGTCTTGTATTATGTGTATGTATGTTAGAATTTTGTTGAAAGTATATCCTACACGGTGCAGGGAGAGGAACAGGTGTGTATGTAGAGTATATACGTACATTTATACAATACCACCAATTCAGCCAATAAGATCACTGTAACTCCACATTATTGTTTTCTAATGCAACTGATCAAGTCTAATTCTTGACTTGTCATCTGCATTGTTCCACAAACACTTCATGACCCCGCTGTTATCGTTTGCTGACAATTAAAATTAATGATATGCTATTTCTCTCCCTATCTATGTTCCTTCCTTATGTTTTCCTCTCTGTCTCTGTGTCTGGTGGGCTAATTTGTCTTTCTGTGTGTGTGTGTGTGTGTGTGTGTGTGTGTGTGTGTGTGTGTGTGTGTGTGTGTGTGTGTGTGTGTGTGTGTGTGTGTGTGTGTGCGCGTGCGCGTGCGCGTGCATGCGTGCAGACATCTCGGAATCTGTGGACCTGCCTGTGCGGAAACACACTTTTCTTCTTCAACAACAACAAAGACACAAATGTAAGTTGCAGTAGCTGCTGGGTTATTGGGTTGAGAAAAGGGAATGGGTTTGGACTGTTACTTTAAAGCTGTTCGTGATGAAGCCAGCCATTTTGTTATCTCACGTGTGTGTGTGTGTGTGTGTGTGTGTGTGTGTGTGTGTGTGTGTGTGCATGCGTGCGTGTGTGTTTGCTTTGCTTTGCGTGTGTGTGTGTTTGTGTTTCACCAGTACGTAGAGAAGATGGACCTCAACGGGTTCATCTCGATAACAGATGACTACAGCCGGGACCGCAAGCTAGATGCAGGCAGACTCAACCTGCGGCTGAAGGATGGAGATACCAAACTCACTGTAAGGGGAACTGAGGCCTAATCAGTTCTGTCCTCAGTGGTGAGAAATCCACCTGTTTTGATGGAGAAATAATGGTTTTTCTCTCCTCTATCCATCCTGCAGGCACCTAGCCTTGAGGCTCGGGAGCTGTGGAAGGCATATATCCATTCTGTGCTCAAGGTTTGTGGCACATTGCAGTTTATTATCTCTAACACATTCTTTATAGAACACAAAACATTTCAGCTCTTGTTTGGTGCCTTTGTTATCAGCGGCACAGAACAATAAATGTACATCTTAAAGGGGCTTTTCTCACACAGGAAGATTCTGTTAGCTAGAGTTCATACTGACATCCTGTTAGGGCAACCTTTTTTGGCTTGTGACCCCACTTTGACGCCACACAAATCTAGGGACCCCAGACATTCAATTACAACATCAGTAATATCATCAGTGACATCATCAGTGACATCAGCATTCATCAATGATGTCACATGTAACAGTATGCTGACTTTTTCTGACTTCAATCTGAGAATTCTGACTTTGACTTTTTTCTCAAAATTCTGACATTAAACCAAGAATTCTGACTTTATCTCAGAAGTCTTCTGACTTTTTCTCAGAATTCTGACTCCCCCCCCCCAGAATCCTGACTTAAACTCAGGACTCATACACGCGCCCTCCCCCACCCCCCGGTGACTTGGGGGCCTGACACCACGGTTGTGTACCACAATGTTATTGGCATCAATAACAGTATGATTATATGCTATTAATATAATATCATCATGTAACGATCTTCTTTTCTTCTTAAAAAAACTCAATGTAATATAATGTAATACAATTACTAATTGTTCATCAGAGTTTGATGAGACAATAACAGCCCAGATGTGTATATTTGCACCTTGTATTCGCAAAGATTAATTGAAATCAAAACTCCCTCCTTTGGCTGTGTCAGTTGTTTGTGTGTGTGATTGTGTCTATCTGACCTCTGCCTTTGTGTCTCCCTGCAGCTGTCAGTCCCCTCCTCCCTGAACCTTCTGCCAGGCCAGATGAACATGCTAAGAGACGCGGTGAAGCAGGAAAAGGAGAGAATACAGGCCCTCTCTCTGCCTGCTGCCCTGCCTGCCAGCAGCTCCAGTGACTACCTTAGCCTCCAAGCAGACATGCCAGCGTGAGTACTGCCTACTCATCCTGCCTAGCTAGGAGCTCAGACAGGACGTTTGTGGGTTTTAATTCATATCTTCTCTTCTTGTCCCTCAAACTCCCGAAATGTACCCCGTTTTTATGTTTGGCTTGAAGCAGTCACTGGGTCTGTCTGCAAGGTATATTCTAGGTGAGTAGTAGCTGTGTTTCCTTCTGTCTCATCGGCACCTCTGCTGGCCTTCCTCAGGTGTTACCACCATGTGTCCCGTATGGAGGCGATGCTGATGCTGGAGAGACAACCTGAGAAAGGAAACCTTCTGCTGAGGCCTGGCAGGGATGGAGACTCCTTTGCTGTCACCACCCGACAGGACCTTAATGGGTACACGCACGCACGCACGCACGCACGCACGCACACACACACACACACACACACACACACACACAGACACACACACACACACACACACACACACACACACATACAGATAAACATACACACACACACACACACACACACACGCACGCACTCAACTCACAGATACGATAGCGAAGTCAGAGGAACGACGAATCTTCACTGCATGGCTCAATAGCATGCAATGTTTCCATAACTTTGACAATACCCAGTAGATGACACAACTACAGTATTAATCTACTTTTAGTGTGTTGTGTTGTGTTGTGTTGTGTTGTGTTGTGTTGTGTTGACATGTCATGTCATCTCTCTCTCTCTCTCTCTCTCTCTCCCTCTCTCTCAGACCTGTAGTGAGACACTACCTTGTGACTCGTAAGCATGATGGGGGCTTCACCATCGCAGTGGACAATCCAGTGAGTATTAAAGAGACAAGCTCAAGGCTTGGTCAATATGTTCTGTCCCACAGGAAGACACTGATCTCTGGTCTCCTTGAGCCAATTAAAACTATCAATAACGTCCCAGCAACACTTTGCACTTCTTGGGTAATTTTGTGATGACCCAGCCAAGAGCCACCTATTATAAGACTATGGGACCATGTCTGCATAATTTGGCTACTTCACACAGTATCAGTTTTCTACAGAGTAAACGTTGAGCAGGAACGGCGAGAAGGAGAGGGAGAACAGCATTCCTCATCAGGTTCCCCTTAAAAAGCAGTCACTGGAGAGCAGAGCAGTGCAGAGGGGCAGCATGAAAGGAGCAGAGAATAGTGGGAGGACATGTATTTTGAAGGTGAATAACAATGTCAATGTGTAATCAAGTCTGTCATGATTTAAAACAAGGGGACATAATCAGTAGATCTCGGCAATATATACTGTATTTATATATATTCTTTTACTTTTGTAAGAGATGTTTTAGCTCTAACTCTGGCAATGAGTAAAATCAATAAGAAAAATCAGACATACATTCATACAGTAATAGAGACAGTCGGCATGTGTCGGAACGCCCACAAAATGTTATACGGCTGGCGCGCGAGTGGGGTAAAACCGCCCATATATCTCAATGGGCTGACTCACCAAAGGAAGGTGCTGTGGCTCTACACTACAGGTTTGGGGATTCTAGAGCAGAACACAAGACGTCTGTTCAGATGTGTGTTTACTGCGGTGGTTAAATCCCCGACCGTATCTGCCTGGGCTGGGCTAGCAGCTAAATTCTAACTTTGCTGAATGGATAGAACGGGGGATTTACCCCACCCTGACCACACCCCCAGCCAGGCTGAGCCAGCTAACCCAGCGTCTATGACGAGACATCGAGACATCGCCTCAACCAATCACCATAGTCATATTCCTCCTGTAGTGTTGTGTGACAGTGGTGGATGAGGCTTTACTTCTGCTTCAGCTGCTGCATACATGAATCATCGTTCTGCTCTTCATGATGAATTGTTTGTGTGTGTGTGTGTGTGTGTGTGTGTGTGTGTGTGTGTGTTTCTGTGTGTCTGTGTGTACACTGGCATGTGTATTTGCACATGTAGAGTAGTTCAGTAAATACATCTATTAAAAGGATGAGGAATGTTGATAAGTTCTTTAATATCTATTTTGTGGCTGTTATGGTTGAGTCTGTCTGAACGCTTACTGAAACAATATAACCTGTTAAGCTTTGATAACTTTGTCAAATTTTCCAATCTTAAACTGGTTTTTAAATGTCTACATAATTTAGCACCTGAGCCTCTGAGCCGATTTGTCAGTCGACAAAGCGGCATCAGGGTTACCAGGGGCACGGCTAGTGGAAACTGCAAAATTGCACGCCGCAAAACCTCTTTCGGACAGTCCGCGTTCTCCATTAAGGGGTCTCAAATGTGGAACACACTGCCGGAGGAAATAAAACTAAACCTAGAAATTAAGGGTTTTAATAAAAACGTCAAAGACTGGTTGAAGCTCCAACAGGTTTGTACACACTCTTAGGAGTGTGTACAATAAGCACACACTTTTAACTAAACTGAACATAATTTGAACTGTCTTAACTGTGATATTTGAATTGTTACTGTACTGACATTTGACCTGAATTTTACGTTTAGTAGCCTATCTGATCTTTGATATGTGTCTTTTTATTGTATTTTGCTGTATTTTTGTGTATTATTATTTTTATTTTACAGGAATGTCGGGTTACATCTAGGGACTGGCATTGCAAACTAGCCCTGGGCTATACATGCTTTGGTACAACTCATCATAGGTTTATTGACATTTTATGTTGTGAACACTATATGTACGTGTACCTGTCCCTATTAAAAAAAAAAAAAAAAAAAAAAAAAAAAAAAACCTGTGCTGCTATAAACAGTGAGAGTCAAGATGCAGCCCATATGGTATTCCATCACCTCTATAGTTGTTTCCTGTATTTCTTGGATTGTCCTGTAAAAGTGATGAAGTTGTGTTAAAGTTGTTGTTGTGGGTGCAGATCTCCTGTGCCACGCTGCACCATGTGATTGACGCCCTGGTGGAGAAAACTGGAGGAGTTCTGACACCTTTCATCATGGAGCAGACTTATGACAACAACATCAGTATGGAATCATATTCTCTCTATCTCTGTCTCTCTTCAGTCTTCTCCTTTGAACAATTTCTTCTGCTCACTGGCTCATTCACTTGCTCACTTACCTCCGTAGTCCCATGTTATTGTCTACCTTAGCTTATACAGTATAGTTGAAGTCTATTATTTTGGTCACTGATTCAAATTTCTCTACAGCATTTATTGAGGCCGATAAAGAAAATGGAGAGAAGAGCGTTCAGTGTGCCTCTTCAAACCCCCTCCCTGTGCCTCCAAAACCAGGTAACTTGTCCACACACACACACACACGCGCGCGTACGTGCGTACACAGTACACACACACACACACACACACACACACACACACACACACACACACACACACACACACACACACACACACACACACACACACACACACACTTGAATGCTTTATTTGAGTACACAAATTATATTAGAACTACAGGGAATCAAATATAGCTGGGTTAGACAATTTGCGACCACCTAAGCCTAAGGGTACACATAGCTCCTCCTCCTCCCACAGCCAGGCTGCCTATGATAGCTGAAACAGAGCAGTATTTGGCAAGTTGTTTGGCTTAAATTTGTTCTTTGTCATGCCAGCAATGTTCAGACCATTCATGGTAAGTTTATATACTGTACATACAGGCTTCCAAATGTGAGTATACAGGGTCTACATCTGTACCCAAAGTTGGTTATAATTTAAAGTAATGGTTTTACTGTACTTAGATATATTTGTCTTGGAAAGCCTGGTCCATGAATAGATCGTAAAAACAGCTTACTTCTAATTACGACCTCCTTGGTGTCACAAGTATAATTCAACGATTCTGGGTAACACTTTAATGTTATATAGTTGAAGTCTGTTTTGTCATCACTATTTCAAATTTCCCTACAGCATTTATTCAGGCCAATAAAGAAAATGGAGAGAAGAGCGTTCAGTGTGCCTCGTCAAACCCCCTCCCTGTGCCTCCAAAACCAGGTAGCTTGTCCATGACACACACACACACGCAAGCACGCACGTCACACGCGCTCGCACGCACGCACGCACGCACGCACGCACGTACGCACACACACACACACACACACACACACACACACACACACACACACACACACACACAGCAAATATGGAACAATACAAACAATACAAAGATAATCCATGGACAGTTGCACTGACTGACTGGATGAACTGGATGTTTGTGACTGACAGACAGTGAATTGAAAATCATCTAGACTGTTTGCCAAAACCTGTTTGCTGGGAATGGGTTACGGGAACGCCATTTGTGAACTTCAGCGAGAGCAGGAAGAAATTCCACCTCCTGCACTTCTTTGCTTTGGACTTTTATTTAAGTCACAGTGAAATGAAAATGTTGTGGCAAATTCTCCATTCATAACATACAGCTTAACAAAACAAAATTAACACGATGTGTATAAAATCTTATTTACCAAGTGTGTTTTCAAAATCCTTTTACTTTTACTTCCTGGAAAATGGGAGGGGGGGGGGGGGTGTAGGTTCATGTCAGTGGGGGGTTTCTGGCCTGTTGTTGAGCCAGCTGTGCTTGGGGGATATAGGGTGGGGGGTGGTAGAGTCGGAGGACTTATGACCACAGAGGTCAGGGTGACGGGTCTGTAGAGGGCCTTGTCTTTTTTCTGGAAAATGTCAGTGAACACAGCTGATCAGCACAGTGCTTCAGGGCAGATGGTGAGACTGGTGAGACAGAGTCAAGTCCGGCTGGTTTCCCTGATTTCTCCCTCTTTGAGCCACAAAAGCATTTCTCAGTTTTATTGACGGCAGGTAGAAACCTCTCTTAAGCTGGGCTCAGACTACAGGATTCTGACAATCTTAGCCGATTTTGAAATCTGGCTGTGACACGCACTACAGGAGAATCTTCCCAGATTATCTTCCCTAGAATCTCAAACATGCACACACTACAAGATTTGTAAATGTGGCGCACCACGCACTACAGGATATTATTAAGATTATCGGCAGGATAATCACCTTGATGCCCGGCCATACGAACCTGTTTCGTTTTTGGGGTTCCAGCAGTGACCAAAGCGCTCCGCCCCCACCTCACCTCTCTCTCGTTTCCTCATTTTCATGCCCGTCTCGCCAAACAAATGAATCTCACGGTAGTTAGCATGCGTGTAAACAACGCGACTCTATTGTCTGTACAAGTGAGAACACAAACACATGGCCTACCAAAATATATTTCCCTGCTGCATGTCATGAGATCGGCAAAAGTTTGGATAGCTTCCCGCAGCAGCAATGCCTTTTCCCCCCACACTGCCTGGCTGATAGACAGGTAGGAGATTTAGTCCATGGGCCAAGGCTCAAATTTTGACATATCGGTACCACCTGAGGTGACCGCACGATTTTGTTATTTTTGTCTTCCTACATGTCTCTAGTTTATATTTTGGTATGATAACCCTTCCGATTTGGTAGCTTAAGGATAGTTATCACTCTGTAAACAAACCTACCCCCAAAAAATGACAAAACCCTGATTTCATCATATCTCCTGAACCACACATGATAACGCAGAAAATGTGATGTCTACCCCTATGTTTTCATGGTCAGGGATTACAATGACACCCTATACAACATCATAAACTGTTCACATGAATAGTTAATGGTGAATTAAGTGGTGTTTTGGTGAATTCAGTGGTGTTTTGAGAAGGATACAATGCAATTAGTCCATGGGCCAATGGTGAAATCGGTACCACCTAAGGGGACCGCGCAATTTTCGTATTTTTGTCTTCCTACATGTCTCTAGTTTATATTTTGGTATGATAACCGTGCCAATCTGGTAGCTTATTGATAGTTATCACTCTGTAAAAAACCTTCTCCCATATAAATGACAAAACCCTGATTTCTGTGTATTAGTCCAGATGATATGTGAAAATCATGTTCACTTTTTCATAAAAGCATGAAACTTGGTACACATATAGTTTGGGGCCCCGTAAATCTTCAGAAATTAAGCCATCACAAAAATGCCTCGCGGTGGCCATTTTAATTCCGCCATAAGTGAATTATGTAGTTTGCATCATATCTCCTGAACCACACATGATAACACAGAAAAGGTGATGTCTATCCCTATGTTTTCATGGTCAAGGATTACAATGATACCATATAGAACATCATAAACTGTTAAAGTAACTAATCAATGGTGAATTTAATGACGTGAGAAGGAAATCACAGTTTCTGATAACTGATGCTATAACCTCAATTCCATGACCACTCTCTGGCTAAGGTTTTTTGATGAGTAATTTGACTTATATGGGCCTTTTGTTAAAATAGCCCCCAGGCCCCTCCCAAACATCCTCCGACTTTCTGCCAGATGGCCAAATCCAAGATGGCCACTGGTACAATCTTGAAAAATTTACTTATGAACCAGAGCACCTAGAATAATGTATGAAGACACTTTTCGGTGTAAGTCAACCACAAAGAATCTGATTCTGACATCAGTTTAACATTCTGTCATAATTTTGACCCACAATTCCAAGATGGCTGCCATCCAGTAGCGTGAAAACTTAACTTTTGAATGGCAACATATACGTATGTGGTGTTTGGGGTTTACCATTTTTAGAGTAAGGACGGAGATTAACAATGGTGAATTATAGCTATTTTAATTGCAAATCCATGCCTACCAAACATGGTTTAGTAATGACAATTATTGTGTTTTGAGGGTAATTTCATAATTATGTTAGTCTCGCTGGCCAGCCTCCCCTCCCTGCCGGGAGAGGAGTCTGGCGCCACGGAAACAGGCAACTGGGATAAGCCCTCCCCTGCTCTACAGCTGCTCCCCATTGGAGCGACTGTTTCAGTGGGTTCCGGATGTCTGCTCCCGGCTTATTACAAACTCTGTCATTGGCTCCGACCACGTCAATCAGAGCAGCTTCCGCTCCCTCCTCCCTGTGTGTCGCTGTAAATAGTGCCCTGCCGCCTCAGTGAAAACAACAACGCTAACTAGCTAGCAAGCTAACGGCAGAAACCTACACGCTAGCTCGTTGCTACACGCTGAAAAGGGCAAGTTGGATTGTTGGAAACTATTTTCCAAGGGCACTGCCGCTAAGCGCCGCCCATCGCAATCCCACTATGGAGACCTGCGTGGGAGGGGAGGCTGGCCAGCGGGACTATGGGAAAGGTGAAGGTGAATAGCCTATGTCCATTGTCCAACAAGTTTTCTCAATTAATTTCCCTCTTTGCGATGTGATAAAAGTTTCTCAGTGAGTTATAGTTGATTGCATTGCCTCACTGAATTATCTGCTAATATCCAATTTTATCAGCAGAATTTGATGTCCTGGCGTGTGCACGTCCGTGTGTAATGCAACAGCATAACAGCATAGAGATTATGGTGCGCTCAAGCGCAGCAGAGTATTTAGCGCGTAAGAGGTGCTTTTGTTTTGCGTGTAAGAGGTGCTGCCCCGTATTCTGAGCAGAAACGGCTGATTGTGGCACGCCTATGTCCAGTAAAATTATAACAGGCATGCGCTTGTGCACGCCCCCAATTTGCATTGCGCGCGGCGTACCGCTTTTGCGAAGATAGGGCCCCCGGGACTTGCAAGAATCTGGTCAACTTCTCCTCTCCTGCAGCGTGGGCTGATTTTAAGTCTGCAATGAGTGGATGCGAAAAGGAGCAAAAACACCAGACGCTGAAGTGACGAAGCATCTGGAAGCGCAGCCAGTTTCATTTTGGCGCACTTGTTAGCACATTAGACCGTTCAGTCAGACCAGCCGTGATGCGGCCGGCTCGCCCCATGCAGAGATTGTTTCGGCGTCTGATCTATTTTTGTGTGAGACCCGCAAGTGATTGTGTGAAGCCAGATAGGAAGTCAGTACAAGTGGTCACTGGCGCGGAGCAAAGCAGTGCGTCTGGTGTGAATGGCCAGGGTCCTGCTCGAGCTGAATTTACACACAGCGGCACTTTGCGTCTGCAGCATCACAATCATCTTCCACCCTCCTCCCTGCATGCATGCTCCAACCCGCTCTGACTGACTGGTGGCGACCATTTATGGATTTCGTTTCCACTCCCTCCGTGTCGAATCTGTCTATCTCAAATGCCTGTGCCACTGTGAAACAACAACATCAACAATGCTAGCTTGTTGCTACATGCTGAAAACGGTTGGATCTGGATTGTGCAATAAAGCAGGCCTGCTTGATACGTTTGGTGGATAGTTGTAAAGGTGAACGGAGCCTTTTTCCCCTATACCAGGGTGGAGGTATTAGCAGCCAGACTCTGCCATTGTAGGGAGGGAGTCTGGCAAGCGAGACTACCTGGGGAGGAACTCAAGGTAGGAGCTGCTGAGATGGAGTGGAGCGCTCCAACTTGTAAACCTCCACGAGTTGCTGGAACATTGTGTTTTTGATGAATGTGTGGCTTTATTCAACTCCAACATCACATACAGGAAGACGCAGAAGAGCAAGCACATCTAGAAGAAGCTCTATCTCCAATCTGTAGGGCTGCAAGAACCCTACATCACTCTCGTTGACATGGGCATGATCTAGATGATGGCAACTCCATCAGCAATTGGATTGGCAGACACAAGATGGCACCCCATACAAGTGGTCGGACTATGTCCACAAGGTGTCATCCATCATCCTTGTCCGCCATGGTGATGTTGACATATCTGTGTGATCGACCGGTATGACACAGCATACTTAGCTAAAGATGATGAGCGGAATCTGATGATTCAGAATCTATAGCTACAGCTAATAAAAAGAGCTTATTTTAGTTATCTTGTCATACATTCATTAAATATTTTAATGCAAGAAATCCTGGGGGTAGTTGGTACAGCAGTACCAAGGTAAAATGGGTGTTGACATTAACATATTTTCAGTGAACATAATTCTGAAATGACTCCCAAAACATCCACCATTGTTAATCTCCTTCCTTGTGGTAAACCCCAAACGCACAGTATACCTTCCCATTCAAAAGTTACATTTCCACAATACTGGATGGCAGCCATCTTGGAATTCTGGGTCAAAACTATGCCATAATGTCAAACTGATGTCAGAATCGGATTCCTCGTGGTTGACTTACACCGAAAAGTGTCTTCATACATTATTCTATGTGCTCTGGGTCAAAAGTAAATTTTTTAACATGGCGCCAGTGGCCATCTTGGATTTGGCCATCTGGCAAGGAAAATCCCAGGATCCTTAGGAGGGACCTGGGCGCTATTTTAACAAAAGGTCTATATAAGTCAAATCACTCATCAAAACATCTTAGCCAGAGAATGGTCATGGCTTTGAAGTTATAGCATCGGTTATCAGATACTGTCATTTCCTTCTCACAACGTCATCAAATTCACCATTGATTAGTCACTTTAACAGTTTATGATGTTCTATATGGTATCATTGTAATCCTTGACCATGAAAACATTGGGATAGACATCTCCTTTTCCGTGTTAGCATGTGTGGTTCAGGAGATATGATGCAAACTACTTAATTTGCTTATGGCAGAATTAAAATGGCCGCCACAAGGCATTTTTGCGATGGCTCAATTTCTGAAACTGTACAGGGCCCCAAACTATAAGCGTACCAAGTTTCATGCTTTTACGAAAAAGGGAACATCATTTTCACATATCATCTGGACTAATACACAGAAATCAGGGTTTTGTCATTTATATGGGGGTAGGTTTGTTTACAGAGTGATAACTATCCTTAAGCTACCAAATCAGCAGGGTTATCATACCAAAATATAAACTAGAGACATGTAGGAAGACAAAAATAACAAAATCGTGCGGTCACCTCAGGTGGTACCGATTTTTGCCTTGGCCCATGGACTAATTACAGCCTCTGACTGGCAGGGGCTCAAAACTACGATATAACAACTTTTTATTCATTGGTCATTCATTGTGATATAAATGAGTGACATTTTCCCCCAAATACTCATGGTTCTGTGCTGTTGGTATTTGGTAGCCTATAATGCCTGCAGTGCAGCGCATCAAATGAGCCGCGTCAATTAACGACGGGATCGCGCAGCAGCAGGATGATGTATTCGCGCAGATTTTCAGTCCTAAATATCAAACATGTTTGATATGATCGGGACGGCCCCGATGAGGCTTTGAGCAGATCGGGAGGCTTAAGATTGGATCTGCAAACAGCTCACACTACAAGATAATCTGTGCCGAACGTCGGGCCCGACCAAGCTTGGCAAGCTGCCAGGCCAGATTTCTCCTCCGATTCTCGGGAGGGGTGAATCGGGCATAAATCGGCCCGAAAATCCTGTAGTGTGAGCCAGCCTTTACAGCTGTGGTGTTTTCCTTTGGATGTTTTAAGCAACAATGCTTCCGTTCCTTTTTCTTTCTTTTTTTTCTTTTTTTTTTCTTTTCAAATTTTTGCAGAACAATAAACAAACAAGACAAACAAGCTCAGACACAGGAAAACAAAAAAACAAAAACAAACAAAAAACACATCTTTGACAATTAGTATTGTAACATGGTGCTACCAGCCCTATATGTGCCCATGTGCTTATACAATATGCATTGAGTCCATGGAAAACCATCCAGGTAAGCAGTCTATGACCCGTAACCTCAGTCACTAGTCATTCTTGACTTCGTCAAAGTAAGCCAAGAAGGGGTCCCAGATATTTGAGAACCTTCTGAGCGAGTTGGCTCTCAGGAACCTCAGCCTCTCCATCTGTATAACAGAGATCATGTCCATCAGCCACACCTGAAAAGAAGGCGAAGAGGAGGACTTGCATTCCTTTAAAATCAGTCTTTTAGCAACAGTTGTCCCGCTTCCGTTCCTTTTTACTGTAGATCCTCGTTCAATGTTAAAAATCTTTATTCTACTCTTCATTTATCGAGGGAGTGTTTTACTGAGCAATGAGCATGCTCCTTTTCAAACGTCTCAATCATTCAGTTACATGCAGTTACACTTGGGATCTTGTATCTCCCACATAATGATGATGATGAAACGTTATGCCTCACAGAGTCTCTGCCAGTCCAGATACTGGAGTTGGACACAGAAGAGTGTCTGTACCTGAACCACATGCGTGAGTACCACTCTGTGCCCATCAGTTCATCCATCAGAATTCCTTCACTTTGTATCCGTGTTGAAACATATACAGCGGGTGTGACTTTTGTGTGAATTTTTTCCATGGCTGTTGCTTATATATATATGCAATGTGTTTCCCCAACAGTGGAGGAGAAAGAAGTAGAAGCAGAAGAAGCAGTGCGTCCGACCCCACGCCCTCGTCTGCCAAGTGAGTTGTTGAGTCCCTCTCTCTTCATGGCTGTTTTATTTAGATCTCAGGTATTTATTCTGAGGTATTAAGATTCTCTTTGCCTGATATATCAGATCTATCTATATATCTATGTATCTATGTATCTATCTATCTATCTATCTATCTATCTATCTATCTATCTATCTATCTATCTATCTATCTATAATACATCAAGACACATTTATTCATCATGTGTTTTTTGGTGTCTCACAGGACCAAGGCAGGCAATGATGCCTCCTGTTGCTGCTCCCCGCCCCTCCGCTCTCTCTACCTCCCTCCCCTCCTCCACCTTCTCCGCTCCCCCTCCCTCCTCCACGGACAACCTGGACGGGAGGACGAGGCGCCTTACTATGTCTTCAGTCACAGCCGGCCCTCTGGTGCAGAGTAAGTTACTTCTTCACTGCTTCATGGGCCCAATGGGGGTGATAAACGTCCTTATTTGTGGGGGCTTTTGGGTCTCGTTGAAGAGGCGGATGGCAGTTGGGAAGAAGCTGTCCCTGTGACGAGAGGTTCTGGTTCTGCAGGACCTGTCTTCTGCCAAGGGGGAGTGCCTCAAAGAGTTTATGCCCTGGGTGGGAGGGGTCGGCCATGATTTTCTGAGACCACTTCAGCATCCTGGTGTTGTGCAGGTCCTGAAGGAATGCCAGCCACCCTTTCAGCACGGCGGATGATGCACTGCAGTCTGGAGATGTCCTTGGGGGCAGCAGCAGCATACCAGATGGTGATGGAGGAGGTGAGGATGGACTCGACGGTGGAGGTGTAGAAAAGCACCAACACTGTCTTTGGCACTTTGAACTACAGAGGAAGTACATCCTCTGTTGTGCCTTCTTGGTCCCGGCTGATGATGGAACCCAGGAAGTGAAAGGACTCCACAGTGTTGACTGGGGAGTCACCCAGGGTGATGGGAGATGGTGGGGCTGCATTCCTCATGTAGTCCACAACCATCTCCACTGACTTTTGAGCATTGAGCTCAAGGTTGTTTTGACTGCACCAAGTCAGTCAAGTCAAGTCGATCTCCCGCCTGTGCACAGACTCGTCTCCATCAGAGATTAACCCTATGAGGTTGGTGTCATCTGCAAATTTCAGGAGCTTGACAGACTGATGGCTGGAGGTGCAGCTGTTGGTGTACAGGGAGAAGTATGGAGAGAGGACGCGGCCCTCGGCAGCTCTGGTGCTGATGGTCTGGGAGTCAGTGACATGCTTCCCCAGCCTCACGTGCTGCTTCCTGTTTGTCAGTAGGATGGAGTAGGACACGCCCAGCTGGGAGAACTTCTGGTGCAGCAGGGGCAGGATGATTGTATCGAAGGCAGAGCTAAAGTCCACAAACAGGATCCTGGTGTAGGTTGGTTCCTGCAGTGTCCAGGTGAATTGTAGTGGAGGGCCATGTGTATGGAATTGTCTACAGACCTGTTGGTTCTGTAGGCAAACTGTAGGGGGTCCAGGAGTGGGTCCAAGATGGATTTTAGGTAGGACAGAACAAGGTGTTTCAGGACTTCATGACCATAGAGGTCAAGGCGACGGGTCTGTAGTCTTTTAGTGCCACGGGCCGTGGGACCACCATGGTGTCGGGACCACCCAGCGACTCCCCAGATGATTTATGTGATGGGGAGAAAAAAAAACATTTATACCATACATGTATTATTATGTCATTTTTCTGATTCTGATCAGTTCGGTTCTACTGTGCTGTTACTGACTGATTTAAGATTTTGTAGATTTCTCAAGGCAGAGCTACATCCTTGTTTTGTAACCAGTGGTTCTCAACCTGGGAGTAGGGACCTCCAAGGTGGTCACAAGGTAATTTTGGTGGTGTGAGATAATTTATGGCATAGGACAGTGGTCCTCAACCTTTTTACACCAAGTACTTCCTCAGAAATTACCACCTTTTCTACAACAGCATGAGTGAATACTGGATTCTGATTGGCTAGCAACAGTGGTAAATAGGCCAACAATCTACAGTTCGGCTCCAACCGCAGTATCACTCCGCTCCCTGATGCTGACTCCGCTCCCTGTGCTGACTCCGCCCACTGTTAGCCTGTCAGTCTGCAAATCTCTAACAAGGAAATGGCCGATCTCTAACAAGGAAATGTCCGATTTCGTAGTAACGTTTGATTTACTGGGTGGATTGAGTTTTGAGCAGTGGTTAGATGAAGATGAAGGTGAAGTGAACAAAGAACGACATGGTGAAATTGGGGAGAGAGAACTGGCTGAGCTTGAGTTGTCACGAGTTCGGACTAGCGGGAGGTCGGACTAGCGGGAGGTCGGACTAGCGCCCGGACCCCGAACCTGGGACTGTCAAACAAACAAACGCCCTCTGCCGTCACCAGATATCAACACACCACCACCAAAACGGGCTGCTTTAGATAACTGTTTAAATAACTGTACTTTTACAGGCAATGTATCAATAACTGAATCCCGTTAAGGAATAGGTTAGTTGTTTTTTGGCTCAAAGGCAACTAAATGTTTAGTGCAATCATTGATCTTGTGTATGGAACTATATTCTGTGGCGGAAGGATAAATGTATTCTGAAACCAGTAATGATTGTAAATAAATGAATTGGATGTTACAATTGTGTATTTTTTATATTATTTGGTAGCTGTTGTAGAAAACAAATTTACCACGAGAGGGAGGGGTTTGTGGCCACATTTACCACTGGTACAGGGTTTATAGCACTCGGCTTCGCCTCGTGCCACAACCCTGTACCAGTGGTAAATGTGGCCACAACCCCCTCCCTCTCGTGGTAAATTTGTTAAATTTAAAGTATGAGAGGGAGGGAGCCCCGTGTGTGGTTGAGAACCACTGGCATATGAGAACACATATCTCCTGCACAAATGTTTCAGATAGTTCTCTAATTTTAGCTTTGCTCTTGTGAAATACTGACTCGTCTTCAGCCTCTCTGTCTTGTCTGATGATCAAATGAAATGACCTAAAAAGGGAAAATCATTCTGTGGCTGTTCACCACTCTGCATATACAGCTGTGATTTGGATCATAAATCTGCACTGCTTTGTCACAAGCCAGAGTTGAGAACCACTGTTTTATTAATTTGCCATATTTCTCTAAGCATTATGGTGTGTCAAAGCTCGTGGTTTGACCCAGTCTTTTCTCGCCCTCAGATATAACAGAGGAGCTGAAACTGAAGTTCGAAAAGAGGCAAGCGTGTCAAGAGTGACCTCTCCTGGTGGGAACATGATCTGTGAAGCTCGGACGCAGGACAGCACAGGACCGCTCCCAGGAGTCCCGGTCTCTCCCTGGAGGACAAACCAGCACAGAATCACAATGCTGTCATGTGGTTAATACAAATGTGTCAGATCCAGACGTGGCGAGGGGGAATCTCCTGATCCCAGTAGATGAATAGAATGAGAACTCATTCCGTTTCCACTCTCTGCTGCTCTGCATGGAGGCTGCCGGGCGTCAGCTGGCTGTCAGCACGAAAGCCTCTCAGAAGATAAACACGTTATTGATTTCTCTCCACCCTGGAAACTCACTAGCGAATTAACTGACTGTAAATAGTGATGTACATGTCACATTATCCTCACTATGTTTCTCCTGTACATTTTGCACTTTTACATTGAAGACTTGTATTTTTTCTTTTGTAATCAGTTTCTGTACCTCTCAGTGTTGTTCCTTTTCTATTGTTTGTAGTGTCATCAGCTGTTGTGTACATAATCTGTCTTTTTTTTTTTTTTTTTTACTGCAGTGTACCATGAAGGAAAGAAAATGAATCACAGGGATTAGAGTTGGCCTTTAGGTTCTTCTTGTTCTTGTTTGCTTAATGTAAAAACAGAAATAGAAGAAAACAATTAATGTTGTCAGAAATCAGTCATCCTAACACTCACTTTTTTGTTCTCTGCCTCTGTTACAACACCCTTGTTTTTTATACTCAAATAAAATGACATGTGTAATGGTAAAATGTTCACACATACCAATTTCCTCTCACTCTGTCTCACTCACACACGGGTCCAGAAATCCATGAACAAAGTGCTCTTACTCCTTTATTACCTCAATGACTGATACATTATAGTGGAAAAATTAAACTAACTATTTACAATACATTGTGCAATTACTTTAGCATGTGAAATAAAGGTAAAACAACTCAACTGGAAGCTTCTTTAAAGCATTGCAGGCTATTATAGGTATTCAAGAGGATGCATACAGAAAGAGCAACATGACAGATCAAGTCTACTATACACTGTATAACATGAAAGCAAACCAGAGATCAGGCGGGGCACCAGTACTGTATAGTAGGGACTTTATAACATCGGTAAACACTTTCCAGTTGATCACTTCTTACCCAGGTAGACCCCAAACCTGGTTTAACAACTTTCAAAATACAGCTTGTTGGCTGAAGCTTCTGGCTAGCTATTTGTTACATTAGGACTACAGAGAGCAGCAGGCTAGTGCACTGTTCATAATGGCTTTTCTCTTCAGGAAATAAAATGCTGACGTTAGGTGGACACACGCACACACACACGTATACTGTACATACAGGCAATGGAGTACAGTGGGATCTAGGGTGAATAGAATGTGTACAGTACAGACAGATGTTTCCAATGCATTCAATACATGTCCAACAACTCTGTGACCCCTAATCCAAGCTGGTCTGTTGATGAAAAACACAGTCAACATCAACTGATTAAAAAAGAAAGAGAGAGCCTCAGTTGGAGGCTGTGGAGCCAAGTTTGCTGCATGCAGTCGTATGGGACCGGACTACAAATTGAACCGTTAGATCTACATGTATCCTGGGCAAGTAAAGCAATACCACGCTCCAATATGTGTTACACTTCATCTCTTAACTTCTAACTTCATGATCCACTAGTTGGTGGCAAAGTAGTGTTTAATATATTCCTGATTCAGCAATGAACTACATTTTATACAGTAGCCTCATCTACAAGCAGATTATTTGGATTACAAAGGTTTGAGTGGGTTGACTTTGTATTATATTAAAGGAAAGTTGGTGGGAGAAGATTTCAACATGATTATTTCTACTGAGCTACATTACAACTAAGTTATATGGACAATGACACAATACATTGTTTTAAGTTGAAATGGGGAGACGATCTCTTGCACTAAAATATGAGCATGTTGATATGGATCAGCTGATCACACCTTGCCATTTGGATATGAGATTAGGAAGGCACAGGGAGAGAGCAGAGTAAGACGAGGCAGGGCGTGACCAGTGGGCGTGGCCCTACACCTGCAGCTGGCTGCATGACGGTATGGTTAACAGTTAGACGAGGCAGGGTGTGGCCAGTGGGCGTGGCCCTACACCTGCAGCTGGCTGCATGACGCTATGGCTAAGAGTTTTGATGATGGAATGGGAGGGCAGCGGCCAGCGCTAAATGATTGCTTGAATAGCAGTGGGACAGAACTAACCAGTAAACAAGTAAGACTACACTTAATGCGGCCCAAGCGTCACAACAGCCAAGAGTCATAAAACTGAAGAATTCTGTCACTGAGGGGTCAGATGATTCGCTCGTTCCCCAAACTGTTTTTCCCGTCATGCAATGCAGACATTGCATTAGATACAGACTAAAGCCATCATGATCCAGTGATTTAACTCTTCCATGATATGGCTTTGACTGCAGCCAGGGCAGAGAGGTAATGTTCTGCAGCAGCAGCAGGTGACCGTGGCTGGGCAGAGCTGGGCAGGCATCCAGCTGGCTGGCTGGGACTAAGTGAGGCTGGCATTGGAGCTGCTGGTGCCACTGTTCTTCCTCTGGCCACTGTTTACAATGCTGGGAACCTGCAGCCCCGTCTGGACAGAGAAACTACCGTTCCACACCTGCAGGGGGTGGCAGATTATCAGTAAACATAACGTAACAGGGCATTCCTTTATAGATAACACAGAATTTATTTGAAAACTTTTAGAATAATTTCTCACCATGAAAGCTGGTACGATTGGCTGCTGGAACTTGGCTTTGAAGGTGTGCATCAGCTGCTTGGTTTTGGCATTGTAGAAGGACAGTGTGCCTGGATTGAAATAAGGAGGTGAATCCTACATATTTACTGCATATTCTGAGAATTAAAACTAAACAGGACAGAAATATTCCTAAGTAGGCTTGACCACATCAGCACTGCTCCACAAATCTTATTAAAGGCAAACACAAATTTTGACATCTTTGACTGTCCCCTGACAAAAACCTACTCAAGTCGAAACATTGCTTGATCATCTGGAATGCATTTTTGTGAAGTAATGCTGTTCACAGGAGCACTTTTGAATATCTGCAATTTTGTCTTTGCACAGAAAAAGTATGCAGAAAATTGGATGTGTGTGCAACTTTTGAGAAATATTGATGATTTCAGCCCCAATTCAAATATTACAGAGCTTTTCAATGGACCAAAACTGCTGATCTGCGATCATTCAAGCACTGACTATGCATCTTACCCTCCTCATAGTTGCAGTAGACTCCTATACGGTCTGGGATGGGGCACTCCAGGGTTCGAGCCTTGTTGTTGTGCTTGGCTGTGAGGTTCTGCTGTAGCCAGTTGTTCAGATGGATGCACCAGGAAGCGCTGCTTTTCCCCAGCTGGTCAAACTTACCCAGGCTGCGCAGGGCTACACCCACCGCAAAGGCCTTGCTCTCCTTGTCAAAACGCACCTCCCAGTACTGCTGGCCAGCGTCTATCATGGTGTCAGCTGGGGTTTCACAAGGGAGACGACAAGTTCCTCAAATGTATATTATGTACAGTTAATACATGTCTGCAGTTACGAGATTCAAGGTAATTTTCATAGCCATAGTGAGCAGAAGATGGCGCAAACAGAACAATCCCAAAATATAAATTATAAAGTGCAAAGTAAAAGTCATTTAAAGTGATATATAATGGGGTCAATATAAATGTCCATGTAAAAAGTCCAGTAAAAGTATTTTAAATGTCAGTGGGATAATGTCCATGGGGGAACCCAGTCATTGCACATCCAGTTTGCTCAGGGGGCATCGGGGGGGAGGGAGTGACAAAAGTCCTGATTTGTGGGGGTTTTCGGTTCTCATTGAATAGGCAGATGGCAGTTGGGTAGAAGCTGTGCCTGTGATGTGTGGGGTGCCCTGTAACATTATTGCACCATTCCTTGAACTGTTTAGATACATGTCGCACTAAGCGGTGAGCACAATTTTCCATAGACATTGGGGGAACACATCTCACATTGTCTTCTGGCACCCACAGGTACATAAGCAATTACAATACGCCCATAGTTTTCTAGGGAAAAGGCTTAGGTACAAGATTGTGTACTACTAAGTGCAGTTACAGTAGTAGATTTCTCTCTCTTCACCATACTGTAAAAAGTGTACCAAAATGATTGCCCCTTTGGTCGAGTGGGTGACAATGTACACTAGCAAAAGATCATACTATCGCCAGCTATAAAAGTTCCATGGTGCAAAGTTAGCTGGTAGGTTTTCTAGCAAGCTTGAGAGATGTCTTGTTATCAAATGAGCAATTGTCATTGACATGTTAGATTTGCATGAAAAGTTCTCTGCTACGTATTTGGGACATTTCAAACCAGGATGTTATGCCTTGCTCTTATTGAAAGGTCTAGTCTTGTCTGCTGGCCAGTCTAGTGTGGTAAATCTTAGTACATTAATAATAGGTTTATCCACTGAAACCCTGAAATCAGGCTGAGGAACAAATATCACTTGGGTCATTTTTCTGAATGGGAAACGTATGGTTTATTAGATGTTTGTCATGTAATCTGCAATGTATTGGAATAGACAGGAGTGAACCAGAGCTGGGTGGAGATAAAGTCAACTCCAGGTTCCTATAATCTTATTGGTTGAATTATAGATGAATAGGCAGAGTAAAAGAACAACAGTGTTAGCCATTCATGATCTTGGGAGATGAGCAGGCTAGCTAACTAGCTTACCTATAGCAACATGCTAACATTGCTAGTTTAGAGTAAAAAGGTCAGTTGTGCTAACTAGATAACCTAGTATGACTAGATTGGCTTCCCCCTTCCCCAGTTAGTAGCAAGACTGCCAGGCTTTGTAATTAGCTTCCTCCTCTCTTACGCCTAAAGCTACTTTGTCACAAAAACAGTTTCACCAATCACCAAATGTTTATATAACTAACACTCTGATCTGCGTTGTGTGCATTAGGTAGACTGTTTTTGGTAACAGTGTGTATGCTCACCCAGCACTGTGTAGGACTCGGCTGTAAACCGGTCTCTGCCGATCCGGGCAGTCGGCGCTCTCTTAGGCGACATCAGAGCTGACCTTACAGACGAGACAGATAACAATGTCTGACTGTGCAAAGATCCATATTTCTAAGATTTAATCTTTGTTTGATGAAAGAGAGTGTGTGACCACAGGCCTTATAAGTTGTTACAAAGACATCCCAGTTACAGACCTGGCCGGGGAGTGCAGAGGGGAGTTGGTTCTGTTCTTCTCCTTGCGGATCTCCTGTATCTTCCCTCCACCTCCAGTGCTGTCCCACTCCACACTCAGGTCCTCCACCTTCAGGTTGTGGTGGGATGAACCCGAGTCCAGTTTGAACATGAAGGCTGCAGGCAGAAGAGAAGACAGGCTTTTGATTAATTGAAAACTGGGAAATATATGGCTGTTGATGTGAAAACCACGTAACTGCAACATTGGTCAGGTTAACTTGAAATTGTTTTGTTTTTTGTCTGTGACCCTTGGGCATTTGAAACCTTTAATTTTTTTTCTTATTAACATTTTTTATTTTGAATAAAAAGGATACAAGACAGAACAACCACATGAAACAAGCGACATCAACAGCGAAAGGAAAGTGAGCTGACAACAGAAACCAAGTTATATGTTACACATAACTGGGGCACGTGACAGTGCCTTTAACGGTCGACCCGGCTCCGCTATAATAGACAAGAGCAAATAGAAAGAAAAAACTCTCTTTCTCTCTCACACACAAAAACACACACAAACGATAAAACAGACTAAATGAACAGAGTATACAGGGTCAAGTACAAAGGTAAAGGTGTCTCAGTCAGAATCTCTCTAGGTATGAACACAGGGGTGACCATATTCTCTGAAAAGTGTCGGATTTCTGATGTAGGTCATAAGTCAGTGCAGGCAGAAAAGGAGACAGGCTTTTGATTAACTGAAAACTGGGAAATATATGGCTGTTGATGTGAAAACCACGTAACTGCAACATTTTTCAGGTTAACTTGAAATCGTTTTGTTTTTTGTCTGTGACCCTTGGGCATTTTAAACCTTTTCAAACCCCACTGGATAGAAATGCATTGAGGTCAATCTGTTCCTGAAAATTTTTGAGATACAAGGTTTTCTCCTGACAGCAACATTCACAATAAACTCACATACTTATAAACAAGGACTTGCGTGCATTGTTGTTCCTACTGTACTATTACAGCCTGATAACCCTGCTAGTAAACATCCTCAGTAATTACAGTATTTCCCCCGGTGGCTGAATGGTTCAGCCATTATACCACAGTATCCTCACCATGTGTTTCTAGTGTAACAGGCTCAGAAAACTCTCCCGCCACGGCCTTGTTACACGCCCTCAGTCTGATCGTCATATAGCGGGTGTCAAAGCGCAGGCCTGATAATAAAAGACACAAAATACGCCAGTTAATTCAGCTTCATCATAGTTTTGCATCAACTGCCAAATCTCCCCTGATTCTCTTCCTACTGTACCTGTGAGTGTGTGCTCCATCTCTCGTATACCCTCGACCACCATCCAGGGATAGTCCTCCCTGATGCGTGGTGGTCCCTCGTGGTTTGTGCGTCGGTACTCCAGGATGTAGTGTTCTATCTTGCTGTCAGGCTCCGGTAAGGTCCAAAGTATAGAGATTGTATTGTCACACACCTGGCACTCTGAAAGTTGGATCTCTGGAGTGGCTGGCACTGGAGGAAAGAGAGGGGATATAGTTTCTCAGCTTCTGCCGCAGCACTGCTGTCAGCTGCAAGCAGAGCCAAAATAAACTTTTTGGCTCAACTACCAAGGCCTGGTAAAGTTAAAAACAAAACAAAATGACCTGCCAAGAAATTTCTTGTAGCATCCTAAATAATGAATATACAGTAATTTTTCATATACAGTAGATATGTCATAGCCTGGGTAAACCCATCCCCCACGTGACCTGCTCTCAGACCTGTTCTCAGTCACTAGTGACTGGGAACTGAGAGAGCAGGTCACGTGGGGGCTGGGTTTACCTAGGCTAGATATGTCATGCTACCCATTTTCAATACTAGTTCCTTAGTAAATCAGTTACTGACTGAAATCAGGGTATATGCAGGGATCCTCGATACCTTTTAAGACCTTTTCTAAGACTTTTTTCAATATATCTCAAGACTTCAATTCCACTTTCATCACAATCAGCGATAGGGGTGTAAATCACAAGTTTCATGACGATACGGTATTACCGTATATTCTTTTGACAACGATTCGGGATTTGCTGACATCACATAGTTTGCCTTGATACAATATCGATTCAATTCAGGGGGGGGGGGCGATATGAGACGATATCATATGCTCATTTAACAACATCAGCACAATAGCTGAAAACTTGAATACCTCTCAAATGGCGATTAAGAATTGTTAATACTTTTTAAGGGCCTTAAATTTCGCTAAACTGATTTATCAACTTCTAATACTTTTCAAGACCCCACAGATACCCTCCATCAAGAGACAGAAGCAGACTGTTTTAAACAGTTGCTCACTCACACAGTTTATATTTCATCATGTGATTCATCACATGGGAATCATGTTAAGTTTAAGAGTTTGGCGTTTCAGTTAAACATGTAGCCAATCAGCAGCCCGTTTGATACAGAGCCATGGTTTAGCTCTGATTTGATTAACTGAGTGTTCAACCCTAACCCAAAGTTTGAGAACGGGCAATGGCTGTACAATACATAACTAAGGCATTCAAATGTTACTGGTTCAAAACATTAGCAGCCAGTGTGGCAGCTGTCATTAACAGTTTCATCCACCTAAAACAATATTTACTGTCATTTGGCGAGTGTTAGTTTTGGATGCTGGTCGCAAGTACTGCAAACAGTCACATGCTGCAACTCTATCTTTTCTAGCTCTGTGTCTTTATTTCTACAGCGAAGCAGACCTGGGAGAAACGTGATGCCCTGCAGCATCTCTCTCTCCTGGCTGAAATCCACCATCAAGTGACTCATGTTGTCACTGGCTTTGGCCTTCAGGGAGAGGCGGAAGGCCGGAGCCATTGTCACGCTGCAAACAAAAGAGAGACACACAAAAAACACAAACACACAGGGTGGAAACGAACACGATCCATTATTCAACTGACTCAGAGGCAGGACTGTGAAGGCAGCAGTTGGTAATTCCAATACTGTTCACTAGCTACTATAACAGGCCACTAGAGTCCACTAAGTCCACTTCTGTTTCTACCACTCAACACGCCACCCTGATCAACACGCAGAAGCAGAGCTAGAGAGGGAGCGGCACTCAAACAGAGGAGGGATGACACAGGATGGCACAGACTTGAGAAGACAGCGGGAAACACAAAGACAAAAGGCTCGAGTGGAAATCTTTCCATTGTGCTTTTTGTCTACGAAACTGGTGCGGTGAAAGCATGCACGCTACATTATCAGATGGCTCACTGGTTAAAAGAATGCTATGAGGGGAAATGAGACAGAAGCAATGGATAGCCGAGTACTATACCTATCCTTAATGTCTTTGGCCGCCTGGAGGGGAGAGGCAGAGGGGGAAAGGAAAAAGGAGAGAAGAGATACGGAGCGAAGAGAAAACTGAGTTGTGGCTCAATTGTGATGTAAATTGAACACTTACAACGCAAAGCTGCTGGTGTTTGGGTTAAAATAATTGTGCTGGTAGTAAGACACCACAACAAGGAACAATTAAAATCATATATATGGACACTGCAATCCACTGTCGTTACTAGACAGTAAGCAGGGGGTGTTCACCTGGGTGAAACCGTCCGTCTCCGACGAGCAGAGGGTCTGGTTGGCGAGCTCCATCAGCTCCTCTGAGCTCTCCAGGGCTTTGGAACAGGCGCTCAGCTGACTCTGAGGAGCAGATCAGGATGAGTAAGAGTCAAAAAGAGTCGATTTGAAATGTCTTGCGTATTTGTCTGTAGCATAATGGGACCATTATGTTCTCTGTGGTGGCTGTGGAGCTTGCTGCATCATTTGAGTCATGGCTTGGTCCTGTGGTTTCAATATGTAGCACAGAGCAAGACAGTCATAAACAAAGATAGGTGGAGTAGAATACCGTGAGAATACAATAGAGGTAACTGGTATTTTACCTGAATGGTACTAAAATAATACTATATTTCAATACAGTTGAGTTGGGAGCCGATTGCTGTAAAGAAAATAAAAAATAAAAATAACACAAATCAACTATTGGGTGACATCACATTTTTGAACCAATCTCTTCACTTATAATAAATAACCTATTGGCAAAATAGCAAGTACACATACGCATGATGAGTACCGGTAATGTGTCTTGCAGAAATATGAAGCGTGACATTTTGCGTCAGAAAATAAGCTATTTACAGGACGTAAATACACGCATTACACATGCCCTATTTCCTCTGTTCCAGGCTGCTGCTTCGATTAAAAAAAACTTCTCAGGGTGAGTTAAAAATCATAATTAAAGCTGGAAATAAGGTCCAGATTGTAAAAATTTAATTCTCCTTTAAAATACCCACAACAGCCAAAATAGTTAAGGTTTAAAGGTTAGAAATTCGAGAAGATATGATGAAATGTGACAAAAATCTTTGACTGGACAATGTAAAAATCCTATCCCCTAGTGAATAGAAAATAGGATTTCTACATTGTGCTGAATAGAATAGAATATATTCTATTCATGTAATAAATTTGTTCAAGCTAAAATACATTTGCTAAAACACTGAAGCAACAGCAGCTACCTGCATCTCATATGTGCGGCTGGCCCTCTCCTGTTTGATGCGCGTCATCATGCTTTCCTTCAGCTCATCCAGCACAGAGTGGAGGGAACTGAACTCAGACTCCATGTCCTCCTGGACTTGGTTAGAGTTCACCTGGTGTCAAACACAAAACTGAGTTAACACAGTAAACACGCCTGACACAGTTAGATGGGTTAGATCATAATGAATACATCCACAGAGGGGGAAATTAAGCTCATCTAGTTTGCTGACTGGAACAAATCTAACAAGATTAAATATCAGCCCCGTGTGCACATGTACCTCCAGGTTGTCGAGGCTCTGTTTGATACCGCATATGAAGTTTGTGATCTCGTCATTCTTCAAGGCCAGCGTGTTGGTGATTTTACGCAGAGATTCCTGGAACACACACACACACACACACACACACACACACACACACACACACAACATCTTACTTATTTTATCCTGCTTTTGCTACAGCTGAGAAGACAATAACTGACACTTCCATAAAGAATAAGCAAGTAAAGAGTATAACATTCTAAGTTAAGTTAAGTTGAGTTAAGTTATCCTTTATTTATCCCCATGGGGAAATTCATCCTCTGCATTTGACCCATCCTCTACTAGGAACCTTCCTAGAACTAGGAGCAGTGGGCAGCCTCAGTGCAGCGCCCGGGGACCAACTCCAGTTCTTTTGCCATTGCCTTGGTCAGGGGCACTGACAGGAGTCTTAACCCTAACATACAGTACATGTCTTTGATGGTGGGAGGAAACCGGAACACCCGGAGAAAACCCACACGAACACGGAGAGAACATTCAAACTCCACACAGAAAGGTTCTGGGATGGACCGGGGTTCGAACACGGGACCTTCTTGCTGTGAGGCAACATTGCTAACCACTGAGCCACCTAGCCGTCCTAGGTTTGACGTCACTACATTAGTGACCTCAAACCATGTGTCATGGGCAGGTCAAGGTATGCCGGATTTCATTCAAACCAAACACCACATGAGAGATGATTTAATTGATGAAGACATATTCAACCAGAGATGAGGAACTGGTGTTGTGTTTGGTTAGAGACTCCCAGCCCTTCATGGCACATGGTTAAACATTTGTCTTTAGACTGGATGGCATCAGAGAGAGAGGGAGCCTCTGCATCTGAGTTGGTTCAACCAGCCCTCTGAGTGCAGGGAGGGAGAGGACACTTCATGGGCGGAAGGATGATCATGCACATGTATAATTTAATAATGCGTCTCCACCACCATGGAGACCCGTCCACAAAGACCATCATGACCAAGTGGCTCAGTACACGAATCAAACGTCTGATGCGACAGCGGTCCCGACATGTTTTGGCCTGACTGTCCCACAGTGGAAGCCGACTATACAGAGGGGTTGTAATGCTCCTTGAAGCGAGAGAAGCTGCACCAAGGCCCCCGTCGGTGACAACGGACGGGTCCATCCGTCCATCCCCGATCCCGATTACCATGTCTGCCTCATCGAAAGCCTGCAAAGATACACTGACTAACGTGACCCCTTTAAAATAAACCCATAACGTTACAGTACAGAGACCAGCTAGCTTGTTTCGATACAGACTTAATTGGGATCAGCTGAAGCCTCGCGCAGTCTTATCGTTGTAACCTGACAACAACCGTCAAAATGGCAGGTTCCTTAACGTTACACTCGAAGACGAGGACTTTCCAAGACAGTATTTAATCCATGACCTCACCGCTAACCGGATAAATGACTTGATATGAAACGACGTTGAAATGCAAGTGTCCACGGCATCCACAAAGTCCCGTACTATTCCGCTACTACTAGTACTACTCCCCCTCCTTCCTTTGTATAGCTACGCCCCGAGACGGCGGACAGTCCCCGGCATCAGAGACACCTGTTCCCCGGGCCGGGCTCACCTTCTGGTCTCCCATCCCGCCGCTCCGAGGCTCCAGCGCCGCACAAACTGGAAACACACCGTCGCTATTTTCCTCCACAGTCGCCCGATTTGGGCTTATTTGCAGCACTGAGCTGGTACTGATGCTGCTGGAGTGCAGTGCATCTTCGCTCACCAACGCCTTGGGCCGTAGTGCGCTGTACGCATGCGGCAGAGGAGGATTCTGGGTGTTGATGTTTGTGTGTGTCTGTAATGGTGCCTTCAAGTGCTGTTGGAGGTATTGCAATTATGTTTATGTGCACTTCAAACTAAGTAGATATTCTTTTTTGTTTTGTAAATGGCCTTTGAGTCGCTACAAAAAATAACAGATAACATGTTTTCATATCAAAAAGGTTCAGTGTGTCAGTTTGAAAGGAATAGCTTCATTGTATGCCAGGTTAGTCATGGTCAACCCTAGTCTCGCTGGCCAGCCTCCTCTCCCTTCCATCCTCGAATGGAAGGTAGAGGAGGCTGGCCAGCGAGACTAGGTCAACCCTGACCCAGACATACCCGAGGCCTTTATGACCAGGAGGGCTACGCTTTTCTATTTTCTTAACAGCCAATCCCTGACAGAGACGAGATCAGCAGGCGACGGAGCAAGGGTCAACTGGAAAACACTGAGCGATGTTAAGGATGATGTCATAAACCACTGATGATGTCATGTTATGCCCCACAATCGTCAAGTGATGTCATACCCACTGATGATGTGGATGACGTGGCATGAGTTGACATCATCTCCAGTCTCACACCCGTCTCCAAAGTATCCATCCTAGAAATGGAGCACGTATGTTATTGATTTACAATTCTACCCACTACAAATAGAATTTAGAGTTTATTCATTAGGCTATAAAGAAATGCTAATATGAACTGGCTGATAAATTAGTTTAGATTAGCCTATTACTTGTAATTGTTGTTAAATTGGTTAAATTGAAACACCATTACATGGATGCTTTTATTCTGTTGCTGCAGCACAAAGATTTCTAAAATAAAACAACAGCCACCAAAAAGCTACTTTTGCTGCAGGGTCCAAATTGAGTGTGCAACAAGTTACAGATATAACAAGAGCAAACCTTTAAAAGCCCACCCAACACCATTGCCACCTCCCATATCCCGCTAGTCACTCCCCCTACCTACCCACCCCTTGAATCCCAACCCCGGACTTCCTATCCCTAGCTACGGCCCCTTTTCCCACTAAACTCACTAAACTTCCATGACTGACTGACTAACTGACTCTTTGAGTGAGTGTCCTGACTTTTCCATCTTAATCCGGTGGGGCCTGCTGGCCCAGTGCCATGGGAAAAATTTACTCAAGACTCTTGAGCATTTGAAGGCAGCATGAGATCACATTTTTGTAGGTGTTTTGGGGGTGGCTACTTCCGGCCCCCATTGCTCGGACACCCATCTTCAATCCTGGCCTTCATTGTGATCTCAACTACACACCTCACCTGTACGTTTTGTGACTGCATCTTGCATGGTTGTGGTGCTTTCGCGTTGCCAAACCAAAATCTGTCCACAGACAGACATAAACACCTGGCAAAGTAGTGTACTGCTTCTGTGATAGTTCCCGCTATATAGGTGTCTCTATAGGACCACATTTTGCCATGATGACACACACACTGACTCACAAGATGAAAACAATGCCAGCCACATGCTGTCGCGGCTGGTAATAATGTAGATGTTTGCCAAACTATGTTCTGTAAACCTCTGTCACAAAACCAAATTGAGGCTATACGCTTTCCTTCACCAACAGATTATAGGCAGGACC
>NC_139632.1:19404268-19514268 GCF_964638095.1 Poromitra crassiceps
GTCTTGTTACCCCGTAGTTATACTATAACTACAGTCTTATACCCCGTAGTTATACTATAACTACAGTCTTACCCCGTAGTTATACTATAACTACAGTCTTATACCCCGTAGTTATACTATAACTACAGTCTTATACCCCGTAGTTATACTATAACTACAGTCTTGTTACCCCGTAGTTATACTATAACTACAGTCTTATACCCCGTAGTTATACTATAACTACAGTCTTGTTACCCCGTAGTTATACTATAACTACAGTCTTATACCCCGTAGTTATACTATAACTACAGTCTTGTACCCTGTAGTTATACTATAACTACAGTCTTATACCCGTAGTTATACAATAACTACAGATCTTGTTACCCTCTAGTTATACAATAACTACAGATCTTGTTACCCTCTAGTTAAAGTCTAAATTCACTCCTTGTACCCCGTAGTTATACTATAACTACAGTGTGGTACCCCGTAGTTATACTATAAGTACAGATCTTGTTACCCTCTAGTTACAGTCTAAATTCACTCCTTGTACCCCGTAGTTACCCTGTAAGTACAGTGTGGTACCCCATAATTAGCCTATAAGTACAGAATTGGTCCCCTGCTTCAGAATACAGCCCGCGACCCCGTAGTTACCCTGTAAGTACAGTGTGGTACCCCGTAGTTATACTATAAGTACAGATCTTGTTACCCTCTAGTTAAAGTCTAAATTCACTCCTTGTACCCCGTAGTTATACTATAACTACAGATCTTGTTACCCTCTAGTTAAAGTCTAAATTCACTCCTTGTACCCCGTAGTTATACTATAACTACAGATCTTGTTACCATCTAGTTAAAGTCTAGATTCACTCCTTGTACCCCGTAGTTATTCTATAACTACACTCCTTGTACCCCGTAGTTATACTATAACTACAGATCTTGTTACCCTCTAGTTAAAGTCTAAATTCACTCCTTGTACCCCGTAGTTATACTATAACTACATGCTTATTTGCGGGCTGTATTCTAAAGCGTTACCGAAATCTATATGGAGCTGTTTATATGTAGTTACTACTATATTACAAAAGTAACATATCACATGTAATATATTACTTTTAGCAGTAACTCAGTAATATAACTTATTACTTATAGGATTTCAGTAATATTATACCAGTTACTTTGTCAAGTAACTCAAGTTACAAATTGAGTATTTTTTTTTAAATCAAAGCACATATTTAAATAAAGATATTTAAATAAAGATACAAACTGTTTTTATGCTAATAACATTTAGAATTTTGGATTGTTTACACTGACTTCAAGGTGGTTGACATTATTTTTCGGGATGGTTCTGGGGTAGCGATGTCATTTTGTTGCTGCTGTTGTTTTGGTGAAAGTAGTGCAAAAGTAGTGTAATAAGTAAGGAGTTACTCTACACAGACAGTAATATTGTAAAGTAACGTTTTACTTTCAAATGAAAGTAACTAGTAATATGTAGTATATTACATTTTGAAAGTAACATGCCCAACACTGGTTACTGCTGAATAGATACAGCAAAATAAACAAAGTGTCAAAATTCAATGTATCTTTCATAGTAATGTTTTTTGAGTGTTGCTGTAATATGTCTCTGCCAAGCATTTGAATTCAACTATGCCACCAGCTTAATCAATCGATCTTTCTTTCTTTCTTTCTTTGATGACAGTAACAACCATGTCGAGGTCAGCTCCAAATCTGCTCATTCTGGATAAACCATCAGGGAGAGTGGAAGTTCCTCTTGGTTCCTCTCTGACTCTGGGCTGCAGTTTTAAAGCCGAGACTAAAGTTAGGGTGAACTGGTGTTTTAACCTAACTGGACCCCCAAAATACTGCCATCGACTGTCCACTGAGGTCTATAACAAATCTGGGAAGCAGGATCAAGGGGGAGATGCTGAAATTACTTTCAATTACACATTATCAAATGTTGCATACAATGACAGTGGGAAGTACTCTTGCCATGTCATAATAGAGATTCCCATGTTAAAAGAAGCAATTAGCAATGGGACACAAGTAGTAGTTATTGGTAAGTATTTCTTGTAACTATTATAACCTATTATGAAAACTGTGAATATTATCTTTTGCTGTGAATACAGGGATACTTCATAAAGTACCACTTTTTTGTCCGTAGCAGCGGAAAGCAAAATGGAGCGTACAACCAATGCTTTAGTGACAGCTACACAAGGTGTGTTTGTGGATGTGCGTATGTATGTGCCTGCGTGTGTGTGTGTGTTTGTGTGTGTGTGTGTGTGTGTGTGAGAAAGAGAGAGAGAGAGAGAGAGAGAGAGACAGAGAGAGAGAGAGAGAGAGAGAGAGAGAGAGAGAGAGAGAGAGAGAGAGAGAGAGAGAGAGAGATAATGTATATGCATACCCAGTGCTCATGTGCAACTTTTATGCAATCTGGGGAGAAAACTATCTCTCTAACTAAGCACATCCTAGCATAATTGTCCAGTGTTAATATGTGTTGATATCTCTTGATATTTCTTGACATTGCCACGTAGTGTTTGCAGAGTTCTTTGTCCAGTCACAGAACTATGTAAGTGGTCAAAACTATACGGAAACGTGTTAAATTAACTCTGATGTGTGTGGACACAGCGTTGATTCTTAGGAGCTCTACTTACTCTGGGGAAGTCACACTGACAATGTTGGTGTGCAATACATAATCCAATAACATTATATTTTACAATGGCCTTATTATGCGTTAGTCATGTGGGGAAGTATATTAAGCACAGATTAATGCTGTGCATGTACCTAAAGTGAAATGAAATTGTGATCAAGTTTTATGTAGTAAATAACTCGCTGTACTAACACAGTATTTATCATAACTGTGTGCATACAACTGGAGTAAGACCATTGTAAAGTGTTACTAGTTCTTGATAACTATATGTCACATTTCAAGACAAACAAAGCTATTTTCTCTCTTCCGCAGAACCTGTCCCTGTACCACGCGGAGGTCTGCTTCAGGCCTGGTGGTTTTGGGTGGCGTTGGCGGTGTCAAGTCCCATCCTGATTGCACTATTAGTGGCCATCTGTGTCACACTGAGAAGAAGATGGCTCAGGAGCAGAGGTACCATTCTGAAGGTCTATTCTAGTGATTGTGTGTGTGTGTGTGTGTGTGTGTGTGTGTGTGTGTGTGTGTGTGTGTGTGTGTGTGTGCGCGTGCATGCGCACGTGTGTGTGTGTGTGTGTGTGTGTGTGTGCATGCGTGCGTGCGTGCGTGCGTGTGTGTGTGTCTGTGTGTGGGACAGCGAGATATAAAGAGAGGAAGCATGTTCATGGGTTTGCATGCAGGCTGGCCCATCTTGGCCTGTGATGACATACTGAGAAAGCAAGTGGTGTGTGTGGTTTAACAACACAGCGGGGGAGCAGATAGGGGAAGTAAAACTGGCTGCGTTCGCTTTTATAGGCCTATGGTTAAACTCGAGATGTGCAAAGATTTTCTAGGCCCACACGAGCAGACCATCCATCCACACACCACAGGGAGCACTGCGAGTCATTAACCAAATCACTGATTAATTTGTGTATGTTTTTCTACTTTTCAATGTAGTTATGGAGTATCCTATCTATGCAAACACACATCCCGTGAGAGGTGTCAACAGACAGCCTTCTCCCCGTCCTGGGATGCAGCTGGATAACCTGAAGGCCAATCCCCCTCCTAAAAACCTTCACACCCCGAGTCCTGCCAGGAGACATGAGGGCAGACGGAGCCCTAAACCATAAACAGTCAGTGTGTGGAGCTGATCACCATCCACTGAACTCAACGCCTCTCACTGCAGGGAAAACTGAGATAGCATAAATGACACATTCAAAAGAGTTTTTTTTTTAATGTAGAAGACTGGAACTGTGCTGGATATGCACTTTACACAGCAGTATCTCAGGCAATTAAGCTAAGTCAGTCTTGAAAGTTGATTTACTCAATTTTGATCCACTAGATGGCACTGTTCAAAAACAGGGGACAAAACTTACTAAATTTGTATCCACTAGATGGCAGGTACTGTTCGAAAACTGAGGACAAAACAGTTTGACTGCATTTTTTAAACACCGGCTATAGTCAAATGTGGCAAATTTGTTATTTTGGGTATGCTTGAATTTTGCTTCAATCTGAAATGTATAAATTATGTATCAGTAGTGTGCTTGCTCTTAAATTGTAGCCTATTACATGTGGAATGTATAATTTGTAGTTTTGCTGTATGCTATTATAGTTTGAAATATATAATATATTTTTTATATGATTACAGTTATTTTTCTTTCTAATTCTCTTTCTATCTAGGGATAGGCTACTGTAATGTAATGACACCACAATTTGATTCATATGCATAAATTAAGCATGGGGAATATAAATTCAAAAAGCAGCAGCAACAACAACAACAACAACAACAACAACAACCACAACCACAACCACAACAACAACAACAACAACAACAACAACAACAACAACAACAACAACAACAACAACAACTGTCCAAAACAGGACAAAACATGGTTTTGTAGTTCCAGCTGCCTGATATTGCGGAAGGAGGGCTTTTGAAGACTTGTCCAATCAAACGTCACATGCCGGCTCTCCCAGCCAGGTAGGCTACAGCCTCGCCTACTGGCTGTGTGGAGCAGATTATCGCTCCCTGCAGGAATGATCTGTGGACGGTACAGGTGGCGCAGTAAACACCCAGGCGGACCCGAGACAGGGGGAAAGTAGCCTGTCTATAATAATTTATCGATTTCTAATGTAGACGCCGACGTTCCAAGTACTTTCGGTAAGTAGCGTAACAAGTTTGATCTAGTCAGGAGGTGTTGTGGCTGCTTGTGTTGTTTGTGCAGGATGAGCGCTTGAACCACAGGCTTTACCGCGGAGCTCAGGCTGTTGGGAAGTGGTGGATTGGCAACCTCAAATTCTCAGTCTTCTTATCTATGATTATAGCAGATCCTAATCTAATAATAGCAGCTGAAAGACTGGCTGAGCGCTGCTGTATAGGCTATTATACTTGAGTCTGCATATTGCATATTCAGCAGTAGACCTAACCCAGATAGACCAACAAACACTGGAGGAGTTACTAACCGCTCGGGCTTGAACAGTGTGTAGCTAGCTACTTAAAAAAATAGCTTCACGAATGCTCTTAAATTCTAAATAGTCGCCTAATATTTACAATAAGACCGTTAAGCTAACATGAATTTAAAATGGCGGGTTATACAGACAGCTCCTCCTTTGAAAACCAATTAACTTTTATGTTGAACTCTTCCTACATGCCTGTTAAACTTGCCCTCAATGGTTTCAAAATCTCTTATTAATTGGCCACAAAAGTACCCCCGCCCCCATTAAGGAGTGGACATTTTACATAAACTTTTTACATAGTCTCCGCAACATGTCACTTTAAAAGGTTACATAATGTAAAAGGTTCCAGTTTACTTTGCACTTTAATTTATAATTTGAAGATTATCTACTGTCTGCTTCATATTTTGATTTTGTTTTTGCTATTACTGTGACTGCTATGCTGCATATAATGCACAAAGACAAATTCCTTCTTTGTAACATGTTTACTCACTATGGCTATTAAAAATCTATGTTGAATCTTGAATCTTGAAGTAAACAACCACCTGCTGTAATATATAGAATTGACTTAGTTCCATTTTGTCCAAATTTAATTTTAATTATATTTAGCAAAACATTGCTAAAAATCTCTTGCATCATAAATAGCCCACAAAAAGGAAACAATTGAAAATGTAGAATTGTATTTTTCTCTTTCTCTGCCTAAGCATTGCATAATAGAGTACAGTTTGAGTTGAGCACATGTGTGACTTTAGGGAGTGGAGGCTCAGCACTGTCACTGCACTTGTCCAGGGGATTGCCCAATTTTAGCTGTGCTGCTCTTGCTCAGTGGGGTCACACAGTGGCTCAGTGGGGTCACACAGTGGCATGCTGCACAGTGCAAGGCCACAAATAAGACCCTGTCTGTGGTCCCAGCTGCTTATTCATGCACATTTCCTTTATGTAAATTAGCATGGTCCTTCTCTTCCCTTCGAATGAGGGGATTGCTTCTCTATGTTGCAAGAACACCAGTCATAAGTCAGTTTTGTGTTCGAGGTCGTGATCAAGTTAACTTTGATATTGATCAGATAACTTTGAGAGGCTTGACAAATTCTGCAGAATCACAGCAGGAAACAAAACGGTCAGAGCGGAAAGCTTTGTGTAGAAATGACATGACACCAACTGAGTAGTTTTGAGTGCTTATGGCTATAGGCTGTATGGCACTTTTAAGCTTCTCTATTCATATGCAGGGAACTATATAATATTTGGTATGTCCAGATGAGGCAAGATATATTTTGTTATGGTGTGGAGAAAAGCATCCAGCAATTACTGGTTGAAAGTGTTTTCTATACACGGGTGGTCTTGGTATCGACTTTGCAAAGTTGGTGAAATGGCTTCAGCCAGTTTCAGGATCAATATACCCAGTTGTATCGTGCAGCTTTAGTTGAAGTTGCTTTCTGTTTGAATCCAAATCAATTTAGATCAAAGTCAATGTTTTTCTTTTCTGAACACGCTCTGTTTCCAGCTGGGTGTTCCCATCTGTCAGCGAGCTTGTCAGGAGGCGGAGCCAGGCAGAGAAGCTGATTTTAAGGTGTTCATATTTTCCCTTTGTGTCCCAGCTCCTGCTGAGACTTGCCTGTGTGTGTGTGTGTGTGTGTGTGTGTGTGTGTGTGTGTGTGTGTGTGTGTGTGTGTGTGTGTGTGTGTGTGTGTGTGTGTGTGTGTGTGTGTGTGTGTGTGTGTGTGTGTGTGTGTGTGTGTGTGTGTGTGTGTGTGTGTGTGTGTGTGTGTGTGTGTGTGTGTGTGTCACCTAACCAGCCATGTCTCATCAATGACACTTAATTTGTCAGAGCAGGGTGTATGTATTCTCATTTGTAAGGTGAGAATACATACAAACTTATCTTTATTTGCATTACTCGGTCATACTCCCCAGTAGGTAATTAGATTAGCTGTCATGATACCTGCCATAGCTGGCTTGAAACCCACACACACAGCATGTTTTGAAGTATTGTTTTCAGCAAATTACAACTCTCTTGCACATCAAAACAAAAGCTGGCAGGCCACTGTCATTATGATAAAGGAAGGATTTGTTTTAGCCATCTGAGCTAGCAAAAACATAACCTGCTGCTGAACTGGGGTGTGTTTTCCAGCCGCTGTTTCACAACAGCGTCTGTGACACAAGGAGTGTCAGAGGTGAACACCCTCCCACAACCGGTTTCCTGTTCAGGCCCCTGTGATGGAACACTGTGTCACAGCTGGCGGCCGCTGGCCAGAGAGCTGCTTATACCACAGACAGACAGACAGACAGACAGACAGGCAGGCAGGCAGACAGACAGACAGACAGGCAGGCAGGCAGACAGACAGACAGACAGGCAGGCAGGCAGACAGACAGACAGACAGGCAGGCAGGCAGACAGACAGACAGACAGGCAGGCAGACAGACAGACAGGCAGGCAGGAAAGGCCGACAGACAGACAGACAGGCAGGCAGGCAGATAGACAGACAGACAGGTAGGCAGGCAGCAGACAGACAGACAGACAGGCAGACAGACAGGCAGGCAGGCAGACAGACAGACAGACAGAGACAGAGACAGACAGACCAACAGACAGACAGACAACTGGATCAGTTGAGTTCCCTCACCCTACCTCCCCTCATATGTGAAGCCCTTTGAGTGTCGAAAGGTGCTATATAAATCCAATCAATTAATAATCAATTAAAACAGGCAGATACCAGTCAGCCCACCAGCCAGCCACTCAGTCACTCATCCGACTAGCTGCCCAGTTAGCCAGCTCGTTAACTCCTCTCAGTCTGCCACCCTGGTTAATGAGTTACAGAAGCAGGAGGACTCGCCTTGTCGCCCTGTTGCCCGTCCCGCTGCACAGAGCAACGCAGTCACACATTTTGGACTGGGTTCAGATGAAGACGTAGCCTAACAGTACATTACACTGTAGCCCAGAGCCATAACAGTCAGGACCCACTCCAGCTGTGTGGCTGCTCACACACCTTTTGGATTTGGATCTTCTGTGACTCATGCTGATGACAAAGCCGTGCTTGTCTGTGCACGCCCCCCCCCCCCCCCCCTTCAGATGCAGTTGCATGGGGAGTCTTGCTTTGTAGGGAACACTCGTGAGGAGCCAGTGCTGCTAGATGTTGTTGAGGCACCACACGGTCTATAAATACCTTCGTGCTCCAAGAGGTTTAGGTGTGATATCGCTGCGGTTTAGGTGTGATATCGCTGCAGAACTTCTTCAGTGCATGATGCCAGAACATGAGCAGCCTTTAGCTTGGATGCACTGTTTTAGTCCTTGTGGCGCTTAGCTGTAAACAAAACCAAGCTCCTTCAGGACTAACCTTGTATTAAGGATTTTTGCTTAGAGACTATCCTGATTTTGTGCACGAGAACTCAGCTGTACCTACAACTGTATAGAGATCTAAAGAAACTTCTTACTAAGTTGTGATGTGTAGTGTTGTTTCTGTTTAGGTTTTTGTGTAAGCTTTTCTTTTGCTGACATATGTGTGACATTGTCATGGTTATATTTAAATGCATCCGGTGCGTCAAACATCAAGTTGACTTTAGAGAGAAATAATTGTAGCCCAAATGCAAAAGTATTTACTAGTGTTGTTCATTGTATGCAGACCTTTACATGAATGTTTGTTTTTATTTTCATAAACCATTCATAAATAATTACTCTCTTTTAATCATGGGTGGTTGATATAATTCTACAACAGAACAAGGTAAAGCTGTACAGAGTTGTAGAACTTGCTCAGTTGTGTGTTTAATGCTGATCCTTAAGCAGGTTCTGCTGGCTATACTGGAAAAAGCATTGGTCCCCTATAAAAGAAAGGCTCCATTGGATTCACACCATTGTGCCTGGTACATACTTTCTGCCCCAGTGGAAAGCAGCACAGCGAAGGTGATGCTGGCTTAAGATGTTATGGAAACTAAGGCGTCAAAATGAGCAGTGATTCCAGCTGGAAGAAAGAGAGCGGGAGAGGGGGAGAATGAGTAGGGGTGGAAAGAGAGTACCCCAAAAAAATGTATTGTTACTTTGATGAAATTTTACTTAAGTAGAAGTGAAATTACTGGTGGTTTCAGTTGGATTCATACGGCAGAGGTGTGTTCTAATGAACGTGTCCATTTCCTTTGTGATTAAGTGCCAATGTATTCTCGTTCTCATTCGTCATTCAGCTTCTGGTGAAGTGTTGCATCTGCTACTTCCAGAGAGCTCTGATGATCACACACAGCGTGTGTGTGTGTGTGTGTGTGTGTGTGTGTGTGTGTGTGTGTGTGTGTGTGGGAAGCACTGTGATGATGTCATCTGTGATGTGATTGCGATAAAACCATCTGGCGACTTCTAGCACATTTTTTATTAGCCAATAGTTACTATCGTTGGAAACAATTTGGCAACACTGGCAGTTAGCAAGCGTCAACAGTTTTTGGTGCACAGTTCATAGAAAACCTGGGGAAATAAGTTCCGCATCCATTTTCTCCATAGACATTTCGATAAATCCAAATATAACAAGTTTTAAGGCTCACAAGTCTTCCAGAGAATCTTGAGTGACCATATACAGTAACACGCTGTTTAAGCGAGAACAAAAAATAACAACGGCAAAAAAATATTTTTTTCCTCCCCGACCCCGTTGTTATTTTCTGTTCTCTTATATTTATATTTGGATTCATCGTTATATTTGAATTTATCGAAATGTCGATGGAAAAAATGGACGCGGAACTTACTTCCGGGGCAAATTACGTCACGAAAAGTCACGTGCCTGTTGAGCTCTATTTAAAATGTAACAAAGTACATTACTTCAAACTAAATTTACTCAAGTAAAAGTAAAACGACTGATTTCAAAAACTACTCAAAAAGTACAAGTACACAAAAAAGCTACTCAATTACAGTAACTAGAGTAAATGTAATCAGTTACTTTCCACCTTTGAGAATGAGATCCTACTGTAGAATTGAGAAGAAGCGAGAAACTTTGCTCTTATTTGAATAGAGTAGAGATTGCCGCACTATTTCCTTACTCATTCTGTAGGATTTTGAGTCCTTTCTACAGTCAAATGTAAATAAGAAAACCCACTTTTATTTGTAGTTCCATTAAATGCAATTAACTTGACAGACCAAACACAAGGGTTCCAACATCCATAAGAAAAGCAGCACAAGACTAGTAACTCGTACTCTGTGTAAAAAAAAAAAAAAAAAAAAAACCACACACACACACACACACACACACACACACACACACACACACACACACACACACACACACACACACACACACAAACCCAACCCCCCTCTCCCACTCCACCCCTATGTGCACATGTTGGTGTGCCAGTGCGACCCTAGAAAAACAAAGGGAGAGGAAAAGAGGGACAACTGCACTGCAGCCTCCTGTTCTATTATTGCAGCCATACCTGCCTGTCTGCACGCTTTGGAAATATCTGTCAAACACCGTCAATAACAAGCTGCAGTCATTCCAACCAGCTGTAGTACTCAACCTACTCCCTCTACACACCCCTCCTCTACCCTCCCAACGCCCCAGGGCTAAAGCATGCACGGTATCCCAGCTCTGCCAACAATGAGCAATCCCGTACATGCTTCAGCTCGCCCCGCTGTGTCGAGTAACAACAAGGTGAGAGCGTGCAGGCCGTTAGCTGCAAAACACACTTTCAAACCTCGGGTTGTTTAGAGGCAATAGGAGCAGCAGCAACGGGGGAGTTAATAGCAGCACCCAGCTGTGTCTCAGGAGATTTGGGATGCTGTCATTTTGGACTCTATACCGACGTGTGAGTGAGGAGGACTCTGTGGTGTGTTTCAAAGAGTGTATCACCATCTATGCTATGTTGTTTTTACTTTATGACGAGTCCGCTCTTAGGCACACGGTCTGTGTTGTTATTCCAGGAAGAGAGTAGCAACTAATGCATTTCGATTGAAGCTGCGTGGCGCTTGCAGTCAAAAAAACCAGAAGGATACTCGCCAAATGACTGCAAAGTCTTGATTGGGCGTGAGTCCCAGGGGAGGCTGAGAGTGTTGAAGAAGTGTGTTATCATCCTGATCTGTTTGCATGCTCAAACCTGATTGATACAGATCCCCTCTGCTGCTCGTACCCCACTGAGCCCAGAGGAAGCAGGGTCCCCCTCTGCTGCTCGTACCCCACTGAGCCCAGAGGAAGCAGGGTCTTATCAGGGAGGAGGACAGGAAGAGAGAGAGTTGAGGAGGAAGAGAGAGTGGGGGTCTTTCCTGAACTTTAACATTAGTTTCCTCTGTCAAGTTTACAGTTGTGACTTTAGTACTTCTACCAGTAACTGTCTTTGTTGGCAGATATCTCTGCTGACATTGACAATATGAGGTTATATTTGTCCCCTACTATTGCTTGTGTTTTTTTTACAAGCAAAAAGCACCAGCAGGAAAGCAACACTCGTGTGGTCTTGACTGTATTTCAGTCACGAAGACTGACTTCTACATCGTCATTTAGTGCACCCCATGTGTACATGCCCCTTGTCATTCAGGGTGTGTAACTCCTTAGTGACATCACTGATGACATCACAATTGCTTGAGTGACATCACTGATGACATCACAATTGCTCGAGTGACATCACTGGTGACATCACAATTGCTCGAGTGACATCACTAGTGACATCACAACTGCCCCTTCTCCATTTCCCAATATCCAATCAGCTAAGGACATCTGTCTCTCCTGATCTGCTGAGCCAATCACCTAAGCGGTGGTGGTGGTATATACGCTATACGCTCGCTTACGGAGTAAATAGGCTCAAGCAAACAGCCTTCATCAGCTCCCGCGTAGGCCTCGCTTCCGTATCCTCACAATCTCTCAGCCCCTCTGTGTTCTTCTTCTGTTTACATCTTTACATCTTAGGTATTTTGTTGTCTTGAGCTGTTTACAGTGACCGCAACAGTAGAACAGGCTTGCATTTTTAGATTACCAAGATTATAATCAACCAGTCCAAACCAGTCCAAATGCAATAGTAAGGAGTGCAAGGGATAGAGTTTGTTTTTGCCTTGGCAAAAGATCTGACAGATCATATAAGATCTCTTTCTCTCTTGCCCTCCCTTATTGTCACGTGTGTTTCATAATGTTCTCATGTCTTCCCTAGAAGTGGACCAGCATGAAGAAGCTCTCCCTCGTCATCCCTCGGCACTAGCTGTGGCAGCATGGCTTCTGCACCTCCGTCCAGAGAGGACACCAGCAGCTCATTATTAGCACTGCATTGGAGGCTAACACCGACATAGCCATCAGCCACACAGCAGGACACCGAGAGGGTTTTCACCAAACTCAACTGACCTGACCTGAACCAAGCTGAGCTGCACTGTACCGGCCTAGCCCAACATCCACCCATGAGCTGCTTCTAGAGATGCCCCGTGCCAGAGTGGCGCATGCCCACGACAGCAGCATCACCACAGGGTGAAAAAGGACAAAACGTCTGGACCGACTCGTCAGGCAGGGGCCTCGGACCATGTTCTGTCTCTGATCGGGTGCTGTGTTAGGCGACGCGGAGCTGGGCTGTGCACACTTAAGACACATCTGGACTCTAAGCCATGTCTCTTCTCTGCGCCCTGGGCCTTTTCTGTGGATTGTTCCTTCCTTTCTCATTCAGCGCCCTCAACGCTCACTACTGTGTTCCACGAAAGACCGTCTCCTACCAGAGTAAGTCGCCTGACTCACACTGTTTCCTCACTGTTTGCGGGCGTACACATCATGACAAATAATCATGACAAATACTTCCTGCACTGTGGATGTGGCGGGTGGGTGTAGTTTTGTTTCTCTCCTGGGCCCATGCCAGGATCATCAGTACAAGCAAGTGTTGCAGTTTAAGTTTAAGTTTTTTATATATATTCATACGATGACATATATTCCATTTGTAAATGCTCTCTTGCCTTTTTGGGGGGTAGGCTGAGAATAGGGATGTAACGATAACCGGTTTTAATGATAACCGTGATCAAATTCCTTACGATAACTGTACCATTTCAAATTATCATTAAAACCGTGGTACCGTGATTACCGTGCTTTGAAAAACATGGTAAATACTGTCCATCATCAATAAAGGTTGGCAACAGTCTCCCAGATGCAAACGTGCTGCCTTGGAGAAATGATTTCAGTGAATGTATCAATCCTTTTTGGGTCTGAGTTTTCAATATAAAACCCTGTAAAATGATTTCAGTGCTCAGTACTTTTTGAACATTTTCAGTAATTTTTTTTACGAATACCGTGATAATACGATAACCGTGACAATTTTGTCACGATAATCGTGATGTGAAATTTTCATACCATTACATCTCTAGCTGAGAAATAAAGCCAGATTATGAAATTTCATTGCATCAGCATTTTTCTGGCTGTGGGAGCAATTTTCCAGCGATGGCGACGACCTGTGGCTAAATCAATGTACAGTAAAAGAAACATGGCGTACTAATGCCGATGTGATGCTTCTCCTGTTTAGACGAGCTGAAGGTGTTCAGAGAGGAGGGGATCTGGAACTACTCCACCATGCTCATGCGAGAGGACCTGGGTGTGCTGCTGCTGGGGGCCAGAGAGGCCGTCTACGCCCTGGACATCAACAACATCTCCCTCAGGAAGGCCACAGTAAGAGCACACCATAAGGGTTTCAGACCAGGAAGACATTTGTAATTGGAGACCTCAGTTGTGACTCAGTTCCGATTGGCTGAGTCATTTATTGCTATTGTAAAATACCTGATAAGCACACACACTTGTTATACTGTTAAATATTAACTGAAAATCAAACACACACACACACACACACACACTGCTGTTAGAACTGTGTTGCTTGGCGAAAGAAGTATTAACTATCATTATTTTATAGATTAAAATTAAATGTATTGACCATGTTCTTTTTTATTTATTAAGTGATGAGTTATCGCCATTTTATAAAGGGAATAAGGCACTCAAGGCCATTCGTGTTGTGAACTGTCTCTTACCTGTTCTCAAATGTTGCCTTATTGCTTAAGTATCCAGTTGCTTAAGTATCAGTTGTTAGCTGAAATTCATCAGTTAATATTTCAACAACCACATAGTATGACTTTAAATGTATAGGTAGTTTGTAAGCAAAGGTCTTGAAATTACTGGTAACCCATAACATGCTTTAAATTTCATGCCAGCGAGTTTTTATTTAATTGAATTGAATGTGTGTTTACACCACCCAGCCTTTTACAACAGTTTCGATAAAAGGGAGAATAGTTGGCCAGTACACATTTGCATGAAGGATTTGTTTAACTCTGCACTAGGACAGTAGTAGTGTAGTCTAGGTGTCTGTTGATTCATTAGTAAATGTTGTCTCACAGGTAACAGTCCTAACTGAAAACAAACTAGTGGAGTAGCTAGGGTGTGTGCTCCCTTCTATACTGTACTGACAAGTCTTGGCGTGAAGTAATACTGTAGGCTACATGTTAGGCAAACAGAGAGTTGGGTGAGGGTAAACAACAGGTTGTCCATGGGGTCTTAAAAAGTATTAAAAGGTACTAAATCTATTTAGTGAAAACTAAGGCCCTTAACAATTGTTAATCGCCGTTTTATCAGGCATTACATTTTACCAGGCTAGTTTTTTTTATGTAGTAAATAACCTATTTGTCCAAAGAGTTTGTGTGCTAAACGTTTGGGGTGAATCTATGTATTTTGGCCCTATTTTGCTTTTTCTTTGTTACTGCTATTAGTTTTAATGAACCTTGTCACTCAATTTATTCTCTTGAGCTTTGTCCCCTCCCGACCTATCTGAATTCTGTTGTATTGAGAGATACAGTGGTCCATAGAAGTTATGGTAAACTAAGACTGTTTCGTTTTGCAATCTCCAAATCAATGTATAGTTAATGTAAGTTAAAGGTGTCGATGATGTGAGGAACATGACATTGAGGTCTTATAATATATTGATATCATGATGATAAGTTAAAGCAAAAAGAAAAGAACAAGTTGTCTGTAGTCGTTTAAAAAAAGGTCTTAAACAGTATTGAATTTAGCTTCAGGATCCCTGCATAGACCCTGAACAGGCTACAGCTAGACTGTCCTCTAGTGGGATGAGACACTAGTTTGGCAAGCTTTGACAAGACTCTTCTTCTCTGTTGATTCATTCAGGCCTACTGGCGAGTTACCGAGGAGAAGCAGAGAGAGTGCACATACAAGGGGAAACACGCTGAGGTTTGTGAAATAAGTCATAACAACGTACACACACACACACACACACACACACACACACACACACACACACACACACACACACACACACACTCACACACTCACACACTCACACACTCACACACTCACACACTCACACACTCTCACACACTCACTCACTCACTCTCACTCCACCGTGCATCAACCTCTGCTTGTGGTGCGAGGATACAGAACAAGCGAAAGACTGTTGCCTGACAGCAGTTTGTACATTTGTAAATCATTTATATAAGAGTACTTTTTCCTGCTTTAGTCTTTACACAGAGTTATCTTTGAAGTGTCTTGCTCACGGCTTCTTACCGAATGTCCAAATACAGGCATGAGAAGAAAATGCATGAACACAGCCTTGACCTGTGGTCGACAGCCCGACTCCACGCGGCTCGTGCAGAGTATCTATCTCTGTTTGTCTTTTTGCGGCTGAACTAACAAAGCTCTGACCTTGGCCTTCTCTGGGCTGGATCTTGTTGCAGGTGGAATGCCGTAACTACATTCGGACCCTGCACACGCTGAACGACACTACAATGTATGTGTGTGGCACCAATGCGTTCAGCCCTACCTGTGATTATATGGTAAGTATAGCATATACGGGCTAGTAGGGAGGACTTTGCATGCTATTTCTAGAGGTAGGAATGGCTGGGATGTTAGTGCTTGTCAGCTGCCAATTGTCACTCTCTGGATATTTACTATGAAATCGTATTTAGGCATACTTCGATGGCACCTGCTCTCGGGTCCCCCTGTTAGTGTCCTGTGGCTGAGGTGTTGTTCACATCATGTGCTGCTAACATTTGCCCTTCTCAAAATTAAATATGTTGCTGCACATTCACAGCTCTGATGCTACAGATGTTACTGTCCAAAACCAACATTTTGACAGGCAAGCTGTCTTCTGCGGTGTACATTTACATTTACTTTGGTAAATGACACGCCATTGGCTTGAACCATCCAAGTTAAACTAACGTTGGTTAGTTGGTTTGTTCCCGTCCTGAATCCTAATAGGCTTGTTCTCTGATCTCTCTCCCTCGACAACTCTCTCTTCCTTTCTCTTGTTTCTCTTTCCTTTTCTTTCATTATTTATGTATTTTCTTTCTTTCCTTCTGGTTCCGTTTCTTTCTTGTGCAGACGTTTTCTGACGGACAGCTGAGTCTGGAGGGAAAGCAGGAGGAGGGGAAGGGGAAGTGTCCCTTTGATCCCTTCCAGAGATACTCCTCCCTCATGGTTGGTGAGTGGCCGATCCCCCGCTCGCTGCCAAAGGAACCAGGAAGCCACGCAGAGAACACTGTTTAATGTGCAAAGTGTAACACTAGAGATGAAGATTAGTGCACGATAACTGTGTGCAGATCTGAACAGCCACAAGACCTGAGCACCAAATGCATTAGAAACATCACCATCACCTTGCTAGTTACTGGTACTTATTGGTATTGTTAATGGGATATTGTTCCAACAGAGTTCAGAAATGTTAACTTATCCTTTATTCCCATCCAACAGGAAATGACTTGTATTCTGCGACATCTATCAACTTCTTGGGCTCTGAGCCGGTGGTTCTCCGCAGCTCAGCCACGGCTCTCCGCAGCGAGTTTAAGAGCTCTTGGCTCAATGGTGAGAGTTCCTGCTTCATAATGGAGGCAGTGCCGTGGGAAGTGGCCATTTGTCTTGGGTTCTTTGCTGCAATGTGCCTAGTCCGTTCTACTTTACAACATCTGAGAGGGAATAGGACGAATCAGCGTGACATCACAAACCCCCAGAAATGCGGTTAACTAGTATGAGTTGTGCCAAACTAAACGTTAATATCTCAAACATTATACATCACATTGCTTATATTTTGACATTCTGAGTGAGAGCGGAAGTAGCTCAACAGTCTGAGTATGTCGTGTTAAAGTTGTGTGAACTGTCACAGTTTGAAAAAATGAAGTGAATTTAGTAAACAGTACAGCCTGCTAGAGTGAGACACTCAAAGGCTGGCTCCATAGGGTCCCATTATAAAGTTACCCCCAGTAAGCAGGGAGCAGCAGTACTTAATTCAGAATAGAGTAGACATACCTGATGCATTGGGGAATTATACAAATGATGCTAATGTAGATAAAGGGAAGCATTTTTAATTGTCTGCCCTTGTGCCATGTGTTTATTTCATGTTGTGTGATTTCAGAGCCAACCTTTGTCTACATGGACTTTGTGGGAGAGAGCGTCAACAGTCTTGATGGTGATGACGACAAGGTGTATTTGTTCTTCAGTGAGAATGCCATGGAGTATAACTTCTACAGCAAACTGGTGGTGTCACGAGTGGCCCGTGTCTGCAAGGTATTTTAATAGATAGATAGAATAAGAATGGAAGCTAGTAGCCACAGTCTGTGCCGCCAAATACTTTGAGACATTGAAACATTTTGTACATTGTAAATTATTATTTTTTGTTTTGTTTTCAAGGTTGAATATCTTGGCCAGACAAAGTTAGTATTGTCTAAGAATGTGGAAATGTGTTTGGCGTTTACGATCCTTGTCTGACACAAGTTTGGTTGTTGTGGTTTATGGAACTGAGTGGTCTGACTCTCTGCGTTTAGGGGGATATGGGCGGCCAGCGGACGCTGCAGAGGAAATGGACGTCGTTCCTGAAAGCTCGTCTGGATTGTTCCTTCCCTGAACCCAGCCTGCCCGCCATTGTCCAGGACGTCTTCCTGCTGAAGCACCAGGACTGGAGGGACAGTGTCTTCTACGCTGTCTTCACCCCGCAGTCGTATGTACTCAGTCGAATCCTGTGCTTTCATGGTTCAGGGGGACTGTTGACGCAGGGTGACATAGGAAGTAAACCGAGCTGTCAATTTTGCATGATGGCAAACACATTTACATACAGACTTAATAGCTATTTGGTTTGTTACAATGAACTTGTATGCCCCCACATTCAAATGAAAAAAAGACTAAAATATAGTGCCATGATTCTGTACAAAAATCCAAAATCATAATAATGATATCCATTTGTCTAGTTCATTGTGATGATTGCAGTATATGGTAGGATTTTACAGGCAATATCCTTTTTTGATTGATAAGGGTGATTGATCAATACAACACTTAAAATGTGGTTAAAATATGGTCTAATAATACAAACAATATGAAATAATTTGTCTGTCTGTCTGACTGACTGATTGATGTGATGTCACCAGGGGCTCGTCCGACATGTCTGCAGTGTGTGCGTACAGCGTGTCGGACATTAGAGACATTTTCAATGAGGGGAAGTTTAAGACACCTGTTGCCGTGGAGACATCTCACGTCAAGTGGGTGATGTACACTGGAGAGCTGCCTGTCCCCAGACCAGGAACTGTGAGTCTAAAAAAATACTTTACCCGAAGTTCCTGCAGCACTACAGACATCATTCATATTGGTTATCCACATACCTATAGTAAACACAAACACATGACCCTTGAAAAACTCACAGTTCAACATTGTGGTCTTGTATTTCAGTGTATCAACGATGCCACACGTTCAATGGGGATGAGTCGCTCGCTGGACCTTCCTGACAAAACGCTCCAGTTCATCCGAGACCGCCCCCTCATGGACGAGGCTGTCCGGCCTCTCACAGGCGGGCCCCTGCTGGTCAAGAAGGGGGCTGCGTTCACTCGCATCGTAGTGGACAGTGTGTTGGCACTGGACGGAGAGAGATATCCTGTCATGTTCATCGGCACTGGTAAATATCGTGATATCTGATGTAAAATAGGTGTCGTTTTACCAAGAAGAAAATAATGAGAGTAAACGGGGGACGGAGACGCCCAACAGAACTGGTGGTGGAGATGTGTGTGTGTGTGTGTGTGTGTGCGTGCGTGCGTGCGTGTTCTGGCTAAATAAATGTATACCTAAGCTTTTAATAGCCACCACTAGCTTCATTTAGTAACTTTTCATTTGCACACATATGAACTACAGCGACCATAATGGTTAATTAACACGTTCACTGCCAACAACGAGTTGAGTCGTCAAACAGAATCCAACCGTTCACTGCCAACGACGAGTTGAGTCGTCAAAAAATAAAAAATAAAATTTTGACGGTGCTACGTGGATCAATGCCCCCCGCGTCTCCTATGGAGATATTGGAAGTATTGAATGTGTATAATCTATTTTACCGACCAGCTAGGTGGCGACGGTGCTCTCCCGACAGAGAGAAAGTCAACCAAAAGCAGCCGCCTCCCGCGGCTGCTTCCTCCATTCTCAAGGAAATGCCAGAAACGAACGAGCCTCATTCTCATACTGTAGGCGGGGACGCTTTCGCGCTGCTGCGGTGGGGGGTTCCAGAAATGGACTGGGTGGGCAGCATAAAGCCTAGAGTCGCACGGGGCTTCATCGGGGCTCTCAAACCCAAGAGACGAGTGAGCCCACACTCGCTGCCAGGGAGGGAGGCTGCTCAAACTCGCTGCCAGGGAGGGAGGCTGCTCAAACTCGCAGCAGCAGCAGCAGCAGCAGAGCACTCGCTTGTGACAAACGCAGGCTGAAAGCCACTAGACACGCCCACGGAGGGAGGAGTTGAAGGAGAGGGCGTTCGGAACTATATTGTTTGGATGTCTGATCTCTCACTGATGCCAAAAATAAATGGTTAAAGTGACTGTTCTGCCTGTTTGATTGAATTTCACAAAACTGCGATTATCTCAGCTTTCACTCTCAGACGCTAAAACCATGCTGTACTCAACGGCTAATATCTACATAACTACTAACTCTACAAACTAACTCTTTTAGACAGAGAAAGCACACATTCTATTAGTACTTTTGTGAACTTTGTGTTCACAAACTCCAAGCAGAAAAGAATCCTCGGCTCTTGTAAAATGAGCCAGAATCCTCAAAAAACGGCTTGGCAGAAGCTACCTACAGCAAAAAAAAAACGGCTGGCAGTCAATGTGTTAAAGGGTATACATCAATGTTGTGATCGTGCGTTTGTGTAATGCGTTTATTATTTGAGAATGAGATCGAAACTGTACCTTCTTGTCCCTTGATAGAAAACGGTTATGTTCAGAAGGCCGTCAACTACGATGGAGAGATGTTCATCATTGAAGAGATTCAGCTGTATGATAACTCTCAGCCTGTCAGCACCCTGCGCCTCTCATCCAGCAAGGTAACTATTGATAGGTGCAGTATGACATAACGGTTTGCTAACCCATCCCTATTATGACTGCCGTTCATACGGTATACATCACCATAATGATTTCCCTAGATCAATGACAAGTCATAAACATTTGACAGTGTTATACTTGGCAAATACTTTAACAACTACTTATAATAAGCTTCAGTCTCAGTTTGTCTCATTTTGAATATATTGTCACTTAATTGTCATAAACAGGCAGTAAAGAGGGTTCAGTGTTAATACAGGTGAGACTCATTTGGTGTACTTCCTTGTGTGTGTGTGTGTGTGTGTGTGTGTGCGTGCGTGCGTGCACGCGTGTGTGTGCACACGCGGATATAGGGCCAACTGTATGCAGGTTCAGAGTTCGGTGCTGTCCAGCTACCGGTCAGCAGCTGTAGCCGCTATGCCACTTGTGTGGACTGTATCCTGTCCCGGGACCCTTACTGTGCCTGGGACTTCTCCGCTGACCACTGCTCCTCAGTCCGCAGCTTAGCCGCCTCCTCACAAAATGCAATCCAGAGTCTAAAGGAGGGCGATGTCTCACAATGTCCTCAACCAGGTAAGTTCATTTACAGCATCCGCATGGAAATTAATCATTTATTTGTTTTACCTGGGTAAAACAGCCTTCCAACCCTCTTATCTATCAATACTTGTTGAGACCAACCTGTGTGTGTGTGTGTGTGTGTGTGTGTGTGTGTGTGTGTGTGTGTGTGTGTGTGTGTGTGTGTGTGTGTGTGTGTGTGTGTTTCAGACCCAGTAGCAGCTGTGGACTTTACCCTCGTTCCGGAGAACAACATTCAGCTACCTTGCCAGCCGGACTCCAACTTGGCGCAGGTCCACTGGCGTTTCTCTGACCAAACAATTCACTCCAACAACAAATACTACATCTACAGCGGCGGCCTCCTCATTCTGAACAGCTCGGCGTCAGACGCAGGCCTGTATACCTGCGACTCGCTGGAGCAGGTCGGCAGCAGGATATACAAGCGGACCTTGGCGGCGTATCGTTTACAGCCCCGCGCGGAGCCGGGAGCGGGGGACGGCACGAGCGTTGGCAATGAGGTGACAAATTCCCCAGACTCTATTCACAGTACGCATACAGCTGCACCGGGGCTGACCCCAGAGCCGGGGGGCGAGGACCCTCTGCCTCCGGAGACTCAAAGTGAGGCCAGCAGCGTTGTGGGTTTGAAGGTAGCGGTGGCGCTGCTGTCTCTCTCCCTGATCGCTGTTGTGCTGTGGAACTTTAGCAAAGGACATTTTGTTTGTGCGAAGTTTCCGCAGAGCTCCAGCGAGAGTGAAGGGAAACGACACTCGGCTGAATACACTCAGAACAGAACTTCAGAGATGAAGCTCCTGCGGCCTGAGTCTGAATACATTCAGAACAGGACTTCAGAGATGAAGAGCAGTGCCAACAATAATCACTCTGTTGTGGACTTCAAAGGGAATGGGCAGCACCACTTCACACCCATGGCCACCATTTCCAGTCTGGATGGTCTGGGATACATAAACGATGAGTCCGAGATTTGACTCTGTTGAGATACAGAATTTAAACCGAGGCCTCCGGCGATGCACAAATTCTCTTCCTGCCTCGAAAACTGGATGAGCCTGGATCTTGTCCCATAAGCTCCTTGAATGGTCTCTGTCCCTAGCCTGTATTGTATAGTATAACACTGACAACTTCCTAGACGAGGGTCCACCACTTTCTGTATCATTTCCTCACTCTCTAGTCAGGCATCTGATGTAATTTAAAGACATTTTAGACCATTTCTGGATCGTCACTCCAGAAAATTGTGGATTTTTTTTTTTACATGTGTTTGTATATTTGTGTTATGAATATATTTTAATTTGTGTAATATACTGTACAGCCATGACATTTTTCAATTACTATTTATTTGACTTAATGTGAGGTTTTTATTTCAGCAACTCAGCTCAGCAGCAATGAACAAGTGACACTTTGACGTCTAATGCCAGCGACATTTCATTTGATGGATGGTTTATTGTAAGGCAACAGTCATCAGCCATGGAGCGCACATTGTTCGCTCTTTGACTGTGTTCATGATCATAGCCCTTGCTAGTCTTTTTTCCTGGTGGCTGTTAAAAAAGCGGATTACCAAGTTAGACAAGCTGCGAAAAACTTCTGAATGTCACCATTCAAATGCCATAGCCCCAAGAGATTGAACTGAAAATTAACCTCCGTCTCCCATAACAAGTAATAATAAGAGAGATCGTTCCACGGTTGTTATGTCACTGATATACATTACCATAGAGAATGGACTGGAAAAGACTGCCAAGGATGATCCTGTACAGCTACGCTTCAGATTTCAGACATATAGCACTACTGTGAAATAGCCAAACATTTTTCTGGGTGTAGAAGTCTGGGAGTACAAGTCTGTTGATGAATGAGAAACATTACAGATAAGAGTCTTGGCTCTGTGGTTTGTTTCTAGCTTTAGGGAATACTTGACAAAATACCGATCGGAAACGCCCAAGTCCACAAGAATAATAAGTGAGGCGACTGTTATTCTCCTTCGAGGTGAAATGCATTATGGGAGCTTGAGGAGATTCAGTTTTTAGTAATTATTGCCCCCCCCCACCCCCCCCCCCCCCCTTTCCCCCATGTCAGAGGGCAACTGGGCATGCTCATTATGCTTTTTGGAGCAGATACCTCTGGTCTGTGTGGGTGATGCAACAACAAAAAGACCCTACGTTTGCATTTACCTCGGTTTTTGTTGAAGACTAAACTAAATTACAGGAATGTGGCCTGAATCTCCTGTTTTTCACAAACTCTATCATTACCTACAGCACTCAGTACCACCTTATATTTCATGTAAACCGAGCAGATATGGTGGGGTTAAAGTGGGTTTTCCCTCATTTTTTCCCCAACAGTGCAGTATTAAGTTTTAAGTATAGAGTTGTCAAGAACTAAAGTTGGGTTATGTATTGGTCTTATGTAAGCTAATAAAACATTGAGAGTAGAATAATTGCAAAGAATATGCTATTTGTAATTGCATTCCAGCATAAAAGTTTACTTTTATGTTTAGGATAAGCCAATTTACAGCAGGAAATTAACACCAGTAAACCAGGTTCTTTGTTATTCTAAAATTGGTTAGATAAACAGTGAAAGTGGCTGGTAAGTTTCAGACGCCGCCTGGCAATGTGGACGAACACTGGGCAAGTCTGTTTTCTGAACTGGGTACAATCATATTGAAGTTGAGCTTGATGTTCATATAAAATAGTATAGAAATGTATGCAAATACAATCTTAAAAATTCTGCACTGCTACTGTGAAATGGGCTTCACTGACACTGTAAAAACCTGACTGGATACTGCATAGTAATATGTACAGTCTGAAAAATGTTTCCTCTGGGTTTATAAATCTTGTCAAATATATCATTGAATTGTATACTGTATGTTTGTGGGTTTTCTTTCTGAGTTTGAGCCCAGATTCTACACTATTACTGTTGTTCATATGCAGTGTATACAAACGATCAATCCTACTCATCAACCAGGCCAGACACAGTGTGAAGAATATTTACTCAAACGTTCAGTCATATTTAAAGGTTAGTTTGACATTTCATCCACATATCCATGAATATTTTGTCACTTATCAAATAACAAACAGAGAAAAGAAATCTATATAGTTGTATTGGCAGTCAGCCATGAAGGACACTTTTGTAGCAACAACAAAAAAATCACTGCAGGCACCTCAACGATCCAGCTTCGACTGGACCATTGAGCCAAAATGAAGATTAGATGATTAGATTAGATTTGTAATTTTGTCCTGTAAATTGAATAAGAATGCATTTAAACACAAGTTTGTGACATTTACATGCAAGACTCCACAGGATTTGCTCCCGATATGAAAAGGCTGACTTGGCATAGGATTAAATTGTGTGTGGAATCATAATTGTTGGTAGTTTCAATCAGCCAGTTGGGCTGCTTGTTCTAGTTTGTATAGTGATTACATGACGTCAATTCATTTTGACCGAGAGAAAATGGATCCTAGTAAATGTGCATGTAAGGTAAGCAGTCACTAAACATGACAGTCTATCTGGGGGGAAAGTGAAATGACTGGCACACTGACAAGAGATAAGTAGGTGCTTCCACCGCCGGGCACTGACCACCAAAATCAAACACTTTGAAAGTAGAAAGTGCCAGTGTGCAGCGTGAGAAATACACTGAGGCAGCCAAAGCATCTGCTTTGGGTGTGACTTTTGGCAGAATTTAAATAATGAAAACTAAAACTGGCAAGTGTTTTGGCACATCAGTGCAGAGAAATTAGGAGGATTACTGACTATCTACTTTTGAAGTGTTCACACACACATACATTGATTCACTGAAGCATAGTCCAGTTAAACAATAAAGCAGCATCTGTTAAGGCGAGCGTCAAGCAAGATGTTTTTCACATGTAAAAGCTGCACGCAATTTTAGGGCGCATTTCAAGAAAATAGCCAAAGCACACAAGTATTAAGACATCAAGCATAAGGTATCAAAAATAAACTGAGGTGCCGTCATAGTATATATAATACACAGAAGAAAGGTGTCACCCGATTAAAATCGTGCAGTTTACAGACTTTCGTTTCTCTAGTTGTAAAAGAAAATCCCTGGGCTTCAGCCTTTTTCAGCATACTACAATTCCCAGCATGCAGTTATGGCAGTACATGAAGCACTGCTCTCCTAAGGTCCATAAGGCACACGCCTTTCACACACATTGGTATCCTCAAACAGTTGCTACTCTTTTTAATAGTTTTGAATTGCATTATATTTACAAATTAGTATATCTTCATAAACAAATGTCTTGGATAAAATTGTCTTTCTCTCTGTGCCTCTTGTAAATGTAAAATAATGGGATTCATTTTGGTGAGCGACATGTAAACAGGTGAAATGGAATGGCATATTTCGAAGATAACCCTCCTCCAGTTGTAAGGCTTAAATGAGCTTCACTGAAGAGGCTCTTTGTTTCATTCTCTTCTTTCAGCACTCATCTTTTATAAATCTTCTCACTCAAAAAAAAAAATACAAAATGCATTTTGTAAAATTATAGTGTAGTGAACAAGTGTTCAGCTCTCTTGTGCACCACAGAATTGGCCAGCTCTCTGTCTCCATCTGGACGCGTTTCACAGGTATCACCAGTGACTGTTGTCGGGGTAGCTGGGCACTGCGGCAGGGTACTCGGGCAGACTGGGGCCCTGGGCCGTTTGAGTGACTGCGTTGAAGCCTGCTTCCCTCACAGCGGGATTCTTCCAGGCTCCAGTGGTCCACTCCTCCTGAGCACGCTGGAAGCTCCCGCCGCCGCCGCGGTACAGTCTGTGCACCTGCCGGACGCAGAGATTCATAGTTTATTTTGTGCGTGTGTTATGACGTTTTTTCTTCTAATTTTTCTCCCCAATTGTACTTGGCCAATTCCCCCCTGCTGTCCTGGTCATTGCTACACCCCCTCTGCCGATCTGGGGAGAGTTCTAGACTAGCACATGCTTCCTCCGATACATGTGCAGTCACCAGCCGCTTCTTTTCACCTGACAGTGAGGAGTTTCACTGGCAGGACATAGTGCGTGGGAAGATACACGCTATTCCTCCCAGTTCCCCTCCCCTCTAAACAGGTGTCCCCGACCGACCAGAGGAGGCACTAGTGCAGCGACCAGGACACACTTACCATCCGCAGGCATGGCCAATTGTGCCTGTATGGACGTCCGACCATGCCGGAGGTAAAACAGGGGCTTGAACCTGCGATCCTCGTGTTGGTAGGCAAGGAATCTACCACTGCACTACCCGGTCCCCACATGCATGTGTATTTGTGTGTGTGTGGCAATATGTTTTCAAGTGTCTGGGCGTGTCTGAGCATGTTCATATGTGTGAGGGAAAGAATTTAAATCTGTGTGTGTGTGTGTGTGTGTGTGTGTGTGTGTGTGTGTGTGTGTGTGTGTGTGTGTGTGTGTGTGTGTGTGTGTGTGTGTGTGTGTGTGTGTGTGTGTGTGTGTGTGTGATTAAGTGCGTACAATTTGCTGTGTGTGTGTTGGACTCACCCTAATGAGAATTAGTCCCATTAAAACAGTCACCAGAGTGAAGAGCAGAGTAGTGATAAGCATCACTATAGCAGAGCCCACGTTGGTTTGGAAAAAGATCACTGTTGCAAGCCAGCCGCTTCAGCGTGTGGATGAGAGTGAAGTGGGGTAGTAGGGGGTTAGTGCACTGTATGCCATTAGCAAAGTGGATTAAATACAAACATCCTAAGTTCTTCATGAAGTCATGAAGCAGTGCAGTGAGGAAACGGAGATGTAGTGACAAAATGCTTTACAGTGTTTAAAAGCATAACGTGATAAAAGCATAACTTCTCTTATCTTTCGTAACTTACGATGATCGGTGTTCTACAAGAAGGTAGAAAAGGTTGAGAAAGTAATACAAAAATCGTAAAGAAAACATGAACCTCTTGCACGACAATTAAGGTTGGATATTATTCCGTCCCAAATGTAAACTAGAATGCATTCATATCCCTTAACTTAATGTGTGTGCAGGCCTGCAGGGATAGTGGTTCTCTTCTGATTTGTGTAAAAGGCTGAAATCCCTGACAGAAAGCACCTACCACCGTGCAGAACCTCATCCACTGTGCTATGAAATGGTCAGGCTTTTTTAAGGCCCGCACCAACCAAACCCATCGTCGGAGCCAGTCCGCACCGCCCGGCCCATTAAAATATCTGAAAATGCCGAACCTAACCCAACCCAGCAGCCCGCAGACGGCTAATTTAATGTAACCAGTCTCTCTGCAAACAGCTAATTTAATGTAACCAGTCTCTCTCCTCCTCTCTACCTCTCCCTCATTCGCTCTCGTGTGTGTGTGTGTGTGTCACTGATGACATCATCAGTGATGTCACAATGATGTCACAATGCCTATGTATGACGCAAGGTGTCCAAACTCTGCCTCCCCCCCCCCCTCTCTCTCTCTCTCTCACACAGACACAGTTTTACTGATGCATGCATTGCGCGGCTGCTTCTTTCATGTTGTTAGGAGTTCTTTCTGCCTCAACGCAGTCACTCAAACGGCCCAGGGCCCCAGTTAGTCTGTGACTCTGCATGTTTCACTTCTCTAACTCCAAGTTACACAATAATGTTGCTTTGTCACATTCCGAGCCTGCCCCCCGTGATATTTTACGAATTTGCCAACCCGGACCGCCTGCATGGCGGATCAGCCCGCGGGACCCGGCGGGTTCCGGGTAGCCCCGAGCATCACTACTATGAAACTAAACCGAGCGACACAGAAACCTGAGCTGGAAGTTAGAGGAATGGGAGATGAGGGAGAGCAGGCGTGTCAATGTGATTATTAGAGTTTCAGTGAATTAGACTCACGACCTCCAACAGTAATCTCTGGCATCCCAGAAGCCCCCTCCTCTACAGTATATCCCTATTCAGCACCCATCAGACCTACACTACCATTTCAATAGCATGGGTGCTGCACCTACACAGAGAGCTGTGGACAGCGTATGAGGACCAAATCCTGTTAGCATTGCAATACCATCATGTGATCAATTACACGCTCCATCGATTTCCATGCTTTTGGTCTCGACCTTTTCTCTCAGCCATTTGTTGCAATGTTTGGTTGTTTTTAGCACCTGTCCTGAAGTTGAATGTAGGTTTGGGGGGGGGGAGATCAACTCACCAAGTTCCCCAGCCAGAGATGCCTATAGTCTGGATGAAGGTCAAGACACACTGAAGGAAGAAGATGAAGAAGAAGGCCATGAAGTTGAAAGAGCTGTCAGCCCTGTTAACAAAAAAAAGAGAAAGTCAAAATACAAACTGATTAAAAAAAGAAGAGGAGGAAAACAAGCTTACATTAGTGATGGCACGGGTTTTCTAACTGGGTCAGAGGCAATTTGCTACCTCCCACCGGTTGCTAACATGTGGATACAAATTTGGGTCAAACTGGCAACACATCCACAACTGAACAAGATGTACTCATAATGTCAAACCACAGAGAACCATTTTCTGACTAACCAAGATGGCTGCCATCACAGATCATGGAACTTGAGGCTGTGCTGTGGGCGACTGTTTTTTGTGTCTTTTCATCATCAGGACCAGATATTCTACTGAGGCTGCATTTACAAGCGTTTTGCACAGCGGTGCTTCCATTACAGCAAAGGTCAAACATGAATCAGAATGATATGATGATGATGATATGAAACCAGGGAGGAGGCGGTGGGCTAGAACTTGAAAAGTTGAGGATATCTATGTGAGAGATAATACTAATTATTTAAGTAACCTGAGCTGATGTGAAATGATGGGTGGGTACTGGGTAGTTTGTCACAGAACAGGCGCAATAGATGTTGCCTATCTGACAACATAAGCCTTAAGCAAACAAAATGTTGGTCCTTACACATCGGGAGCGTTTTTTTCGTGCGATTAATTCACACGTCAATAATATTTTCCGACCCTATATCAGTCAATGCAACCGTGTATACCAACGGCGAAGTTTCGCTGAGCGTTATTGCGGTGTTTATTTTTTCGAACCATGGTCGATTTTTCCGAAATTCGCTTCCGACGTGTGCACATCTGTGGCTGTGATTGACAGGTGGGTCAAAACTTGCATCGCAATTTCGTGCCATATATTCGCATCGCTCTTGATGTGTAAGGACCTTTAGGAGATTAATTATTCTCGGTAACAAGATGAACTGTATGACTGTTTTGTCCCTCACCTGAAAGCCTTGTAGAGTGGTCTGAACCAGCAGGTGTAGCTACAGGGGCTGAAGAGGATGAGCCAGAGCAGGGAGAAACCAAAGTTGGTGGCGTTGCCGCCTCCAGCCCACCAAGCAATACATGAGATCACGTTCATACATAGTGTGCCTGAATACACTGCAGAGGAGAGGAGACAAGGTGAGAGATGAAGGGGGGAAGAGAAGAAATGAGTTGATGAGGGGACAGGAGAGAAGAGGAGAAGGAGAGGAGTTCAATGGCAGTAATGGAAATTCTTCACAGTGGAGAGGAAACATGTGTCTCAGACAGAAAATTCATAAGACACCCAAAGCCAAAGGCAGAAAATGCATGGGAAATCACTCACTCATCCAAAGTATGTAGACTTTGCGCACCAACTGCTGGTGAGGTGCAGGAATTTCCTCCTCAATATTCTGGTAAAAGCACGACTTGATTCTCAGGAACTGAGGCAGCGGAGGGAAGTTATTCACCCGTTCTAAAAGAGGAAGAAAAATATTGCTTTTCTGCAGGCCACAGTGTTATCTCAAGACATAATATTCATTTCCTTTATGTTCAGAATATGTATTTACACAAAACGAAAAACTATTGCAGTGCACTTTACAGATGTAAAACTAAACTAAAATATTCATAAACATCACGCAAAAATAAAACAAGATGAAAGACTTAAATGATGACACCGCTTTTCCTTTCCTCTGGATACTTTATATTTCTAGGGGCCCTGATGCCAAAGGCCTGATCACTATAATACGTACCGGTATCTGGACTTTATAATTGAAATAATTATAATTTAAAGTAAACAATAATGCATCAATCAATCAATCAATCAATCAATCAATCAACAAGCCACAATAAATACTGAATAAAGACATCAAAACTACATCCAACTGCTTTTAGTACCAGTTAATGATATGGAGCGGTGAGTTTTTGACTGAATCAGATATAAGAAGTAAATGATTGGTTAACTTTCTCCAGAACAATAGAAAGAATAGATGGGAGCTTGACAGAAGATTGGGGGCACCATGCAAATAGTGACATGTAATGACAACAGAGGGACTATAGGTACAAAGAAGAAAATGAGAATGAGTCTTGAAGCAATAAGTAACCAGTGTGTTTAATGATTAAAAAAGTGAGCCAACATGCAAATTTTAAAAGTACTGTTGCAAATTTTAAAACTTGTTTTAAGTGACAAACCTGCCATTTTGAAATCCTACTTCTTTCCTGGAAATTAAGAGGAATACAGATAAATAGATATCAGCCGTTTTAAGCATTTCAACACCCATAACAATACTTCATACTTGGATACCAAGGTTCATTCCAGATAACATCTTGTAGGTATAGGCTATGCTGGAGGGGGACCAGTTTCTCTTCACGGCTATTCACTTTCACTTTTAGTACTGTTGTGTTGTGTATTTTAACTAATTAGCAAACTCACTATAAAACTGCACAGTTGCCTTGCTAAATCTATCTGGTTCAATCCTGCCTTATGACCTCTATGGCCACAAATCTATCATATCCATGGATTATATCCTGTGGGCCCATCTCTCAGGACTGCTACTCCTCATAACACAACGTCCTAATAGCCTTTGCGTTTCTTTATCTGTCTGAGATGTACAATACAGCCTACCGGTATTCAACTCTCCAACCTCTGCCTCCATCAAGTAGTGAAATAGAAACTCACCGGTAGCGAGCACACTCAAAATAGATTCAAAACTCACTGGGTGCAGGGCAAGCAAAGAGTTCAGTTATGAGAAAAAGCCAGCACTCCAAATGTCCTTTCACACATTTTAATAGTTCCTCAAAACCGGGCTACTGGCTTTTTCTCACTCCATCAAGTAATGAGTCATGAATCCCGCAAACAAAAATTGTACAACTTAACGGATCCCGATCCCTCCCATCGACATATTTATCTCAGTGATCCCTCCACACAAATCGGCTTTGATCTTGCCTGTTAAGATTAATATAGATGAATACCCCCCAAAAGATACTTGATCTGTTGTTGGTTATTATTATATTCAGCCTCTTCAAACAAACATTATATTCAGGCTCTTTAAATAAAAGACCAAGATAAAGGTAAATATGTAGCCTACTTTCTTTCATGTCTTCCATGCACATGTCTGTGTTGCCACACGCTCGATTTTTGTAATGTAACTATCTAATTTTAGTGCATGTTAACGGTATGAAATTCCGTTTTTTAAATAACGGCAGCTAAAGCTAGCATAGGCAGCTCGCCCGTCCAAACTCAACAGAGCCTCGGCTCGGCTCTATCGGCTTCAATTGACTAACTGGGTGGAAACTGACGGGGAGTAAACATTGTTACAGCTAACGTAATCATTGAAAAACAATGCCTGTAACTTTATAAATAGGCTAAGATTATTTTGATGATAATATTATCTGTTTACCTTGTCAGCGCCACTATGGGGTTCGCCTAATATCATTCAGGATGCGCTTTCGGGATCCCCTGGTCCCGTGAAAGACACTTGTAGTTCCAAACAGTTTACCGCCTCATCATTTCAACACGTTCGGGCGAGTGTGGAACTACAACTCCCAGCAGTCGTTAAAACTGGAAACTGGAAACGCGTGACACCCGATCGCTTTTACAGATTGGAGCAAAGTTTTTTTTTTTTTTTTTTTTTTTTTTTACAGTCATGGTGTAACCAGAGCCATCCATGGGTAACAGGCTGTCAGTGGGTGGAAGTTGACCAATATTCAATGTATTTACATTTATTTTGTTTATCTCCTACTCCTATGACGATACCACAACAACGTTAGTGAGAGTGAGAAATAATATATATTTTGGGACGCAGCGAGCGAGTGATCCAACGAGGGCGCTCTTTCTGTAAAGTGTACTTCTTCTTCTTTTGATTTGATTGGCGGTTGGCAACCAGCTTGGAGGTGCATTACCGCCACCTACCGGATTGGAGTGTGAAACATTAGATTGTCAGAAAAATAAAAAATAATGAAAGAAAAAGAAAAAATGCAATGATTTAAATTCTCTCAATTAATCCAGATTCTTTCAAATACTTAAAACAAACGTGCCTCCTGCTAAGTCTTGCCTTGGCTCTGACCAATCAGTGGATTCCTCCTCAGTCCTAGCAAGTTTAAGGTCCTTTCATTCAAACAGCTGTCGTCAAGATGTTATATGAAGTCCTTCGGTCAGTCACACAAGAATAGCAAGTCAGGGAGGTCAGGTTAAATTGTTGTAGGCCTAGGTTCCAGCACATGTAGGGGTGAGGGGGAATGAGAGGGCGGATGAGTTGGATCAGCTAAGAAGAGGGCTTTAATAAAGAAAGGAAATATAGAGATGCAGGTTAGTATCAGTAAAGCAGAGCTTTTTGTGTTTTTTGGGGGTGGGTAACAATCAAGTGTGGCAAGGGAGGTAGGAGTGGGACAGAGAGGAGGGAGGCATCTGTATCAAATTAAAAAGAGTGTGGTACTAGGGCAGGGGGTGGACATAGGAGAGAGGAAATTGTGTTGGCAAGGTTAAGGTTGGGAGTGGGACATTGTGCTCTAAACAAAACACTGAAAATGATAGGGAAACACTAGACAGGATTGTGTGAGATATGTCAGGAGGAGGAGGAGTCAGTGGAGCATGTAGTTCTGTGTAGAGCAGGGGTTTTCCAAAGTGGGAGGCAGGCCTCCCCAGGGGTGCTCCAAGCAGTTTCAGGGGAGGCTCTGTGGTCACTTAGTTCACAGTTAGATCACATTAGATCACAGTTATAGCCTGGGTAAACCCAGCCTTCAACTTGACGTCACAGGCTATGCCTGTAGCGCAAGTTCTTGTGGTAGCACTAGAGGTCATGTGGAGGCTGGTTTTACCCAGGCTATAACTGATTGACTCCCAACATCTGATTGCCTTATTAGTTTGTCCTTAGTTTGTCCTTTGACCTTTGTATCCATGATGTGGACATAAATAAATAATTTAAATCATGTAGGATGTAGTTAAGCGCGCCTCAACCTCTACAGCCCAGCAGGCTGGTCTGGTGCTTCTCAGAGAAGGCAAACTTACAATATAGATGATTGGATGTAATCCATCAGGTACTGGAGCACACAGATCAAGTGTATAATTAAGTTTTTTTATTGAACTATTTAGTTCTATATAGTTTTTTCTATATAGTTTTTTTATTGAACTAAATAGTTCAATAAAAAAACTTAATTATACACTTATATTATACACATTATACACATTATACACACACACACACACACACACACACACACACACACACACACACACACACACACAGTGTGTGTGTGTGTGTGTGTGTGTGTGTGTGTGTGTGTGTCTGTCTGTCTGTCTGTCTGTCTGTCTGTTTGCCTGTCTGTCTGTCTGTCTGTCTGTCTGTCTGTCTGTCTGTCTGTGGGTTAGATCAGTGGTTCCCAAAGTGGGACATTGATGGGGGGGTCGCGAGATGATTTCCAGAGTGTGTGAAATTGACCTAAATAATGTGTGAAGTACAGAATCTGTGAAATACAATGTAAAACTATTAAATATAGCACATTTTAACCATAATTGTTAGGTTTTGTTTGTTTTGTTTACTCTATTTAGTGCATGTACATATAAATGTTTGTATGCTTCAACCACCTCCGTTATTTTGGGGATCAGGGCTGAAAAGTTGCCCGATGTCACCTCATGAGGGCGCAACAACAAAGACAACGACAACATTGGACTGAGTTGAAACTTCAAGGGAAGCTTGCATGTCTTGTCTCCCTGCAGCAGATCACTCTGTCTCTCATGCAGTGTTTAAAAGTGTAGCTCTTGATGAGAGCAGATTTTAACAACCAAGCTCAATCTTTCCATCTGGCTTCCTGACAGTCATGCTCCTCACTGTACATCATGGTCATGAACAGATAACTGAAACCATGTCTCACATCTTATGGTTGCCATGCATACAAAGGGCTTTACATATGTACGCATGACAGATTAGTGCATCTGATACCAAAAGATATCACTTCTACTTTCAGGTCTTTAACATCGCTCTTTAAACATTCTATTGTGAAGCCGAGCATGTTCAGTCTGTGTAGTGATGATTCAGATGTGTTCTCTAATATCCCAGCTAACACTCCTGATGTTGTTGTTGTCATCAATGAAAATCGTATAGGTGTTTGTTCTAGAGGTTGGCTGTACCTTTGACCACAGCCTAGAAGAGGCCTTTCTAACCAAGATGTTGAAATATCAACTGCTGGAGCAGACCATTTCACAGCTGGGCTACAATTGTAAACTTATAGTTTTCATATTTGGCAGCCTGGGGCACATAAGCTGGTTTTGAGAGTGAACGCCTATGGCTGGTCTCCCAAAGGGCCAAGCAGTTAGCGAGGTATTGTTCAATATCTGCTATTATCGGTAGCCGCTCAATATGGCGGAGGCGCTGCTTTTTGTACCCATGAAGTGGATACTGACCATTCTCATGTCTTACAGTATAACTGTATTTTGTCAACCTGCCATTGTCATCATCCTGTGTATTGCTATCCTATGTGTATGCATTATTGTGGTTGGACACTTATGTAATGGACTGACTTGTGACTCCCAATATTTGATTGTTCTATGTGTTTGTGTCTTTTGCATACTTGTATTTATGTAGACATAAATAAATGATTCAAATGTGTGTGTGTGTGTGTGTGTGTGTGTGTGTGTGTGTGTGTGTGTGTGTGTGTGTGTGTGTGTGTAAATCGATTGTCTGATCCACACTCCAGAGCAGAAGGTGGCGGTAATGCACCAATAAGCTGGATGCCAACCGCCGTAAAACAAAAAAAAGAAGAAGAAGAGCAGACCAATCAGCGGTGGTTATTGGTGCAAGTGACACACTCCCGCCAATTCGGACTGAGGAGCGCGAGGCAGGCAGGCAGGCAGGGGGGAAATAGAGGGAGTATTTGGGAGATGCGGAAAAAGCAGGCTTTTTACTTTAATCTGAAGAAATCATATAACGTTATAGTGTTTAAGTAGCAAGAGAATATTCGCTTCGTTATTTGGGGCATTTATCAGTCGTTATACGAACGCCTCCATTGTTTTGAATTGGTTTCGCTGAAGAATATCACTCACCAGAGAGGAGCCTATTGGTGGTGATGTTGGCGGCGGAAAAGCCATCTGTGGACGGGCATATGGCAGCGTCTACTCCACGGAGAAGAGGTAACAGTAATGTTACCGAACAAGCCTTTAACTACTCTTTACTAACAGTTTGCCAAAATGTTTAACACAATAGGCATAGTACATGTTCGTATGTAACTAGCTAGTAACTTACGCTACGTTAACGAGCATAACACGAGAACAAATCCAACAACCCGACGTAAACTTTGAGTTGAATCTGTCAGTAAGTTTGGTTAGCTAGCGTAGGTAACAACGTTAGTTTTCCATATTAGAAACGAATCCAAGTATTGTCAACAGTGTAACGTTATTGCAATAATAACAGATATAACGTTGACAAATGACAACTTTGTGGATTTTTGCAATATAAGGTAGTATCGCTAACGATGTTACTAGCTAGCTAACGTTACGATACACAATAAAGAACATTGCTTTAACGTCATCTGGAGAACGAAAACCTTTCTTAGCAGCTAACGTCAGAGTATTTTTTCATTCTAGCAATTGCAGAGCACAGCAAAACTATACTAACGTTAGCTACTCGCTATGTTACCGCAGCTTGGCTAACGTTAGCTGTTAACTCCATAGCTGCGCTAGCAGACAAGCTAACGTTATGCTAGCACGTCTCGCAGTTGGTTAGCACCACACATTAAAGCTCTTTTCTCCTGTAATTGTAACTGGATAGCTAAGTTACTTAGCGTAGCTATCCAGTTAACTATTTTCCAAAATGTGTGGTGACGTTAGCGTTATTGGATATACATTCAACACTTTTGTTGAATTAATTTGGTCGAGGTTGAAGTACAGTATTTGGTCGTACAGCCATCTCTCCCCTGACAGCCTCAACTGGTGTCTGCTTTGTGGGCCTGCTCCTGCACCGACTGATACACCGGTTGGCGGGAGAGCTAACCAAAACACATCCATTTAGGCTTACGTTATGGTCCACCGTTTCAATAAAGTTCGATATTTTATGCAGCTAAACAAAATCATAACGTGTATGTTATTCGATAGATAATCAGAGAGTTTAACGTTAAAGCCAGGCAAATTTGGATTTTTAACAGCCAAACTGGCATGTGATTAACTTACTACCATGGCAAACTAAGTTTGAATCTTAACAAAAGATGAAGATTTGTAGTCAAGTTGTCAATTAACGTTAGGTAAATCGTTTTGTATTGATTGTCAACTAATTTAGAATGATTTGGCATTCACATTGGACTTAGACAGACATTAGATGCCATTACACTTCGACAGAAAGTTTCAACTTTACTACTAATATCAACACTTTGCAGGATGACGTTCAAGCACATGTTACAAGCATTTGAGTTGGCTTTTGTACTGTTATTTTTTCATCTGGTGGTGTTGCTGGTCTTTTCAGACATGGATTGCCAACCCAGTAACCATGCCAACAAGAAACTTGTTCAAGGTGAGGAAATAATGTTTTCTCTACACACTATAGCATGTTTATTATGAGAACAAGCCTTTAGTGCTGAATGATGTTTATCTAGCACGGAGGGTTGCATGATTTTAATACTAATGTTAAACCCTTATGATCCCCATGAAAGATTCTAAAGTATCATAGTTATCAACATGATCTGTATGGGGCATATTTGTATTATTCCAGTTTACCAACTTTTCTCTCCATTATTCCCTGTCTTGTTGTGTGTTCTTGACCAAATCCCCTTTTACTCATAATATTGTGATACTACTTGGTATAGAGCTTGCGGAGTTGATGTCACACATTGTTCTCAGCATAGAGGTTATCAGCCATGTATGTAGAGTGGATAATGAGAAGTCCACTAATGTCTCCGCTTCAGGTATTAAACAAACATGGCGCTCCTCCCGTCCCAACATGCAACACGGCATGATGTAACTCCACAAGCTCTATAGTTGATTGGCAAAAGTCTGGAAATGGTGACAACCCTACCAACCAACATAGGAATTGCATATAAATTCAATGATATAATTGCTCCCTAGAGGTATGAATTACCACAATATGCGGCTGTGGCTCAGGAGGTAGAGCGGGTCATCCACTAATCAGAAGGTCAGTGGTTCGATCCCCGGCTCCTCCAGTCCGCATGTCGAAGTGTCCTTGGGCAAGACACTGAACCCTGAATTGCTCCCGATGGCTGTGGCAGCTTGCTGCCTTCGGTGTGTGAATGGGTGAATGTAGGCACATTGTAAAGCGCTTTGGATAAAAGCGTTATATAAATGCAGTCCATTTACCATTTAGAAATTACATTTACATCACTTTATTCACCTTGCTTAAACTTGAATATCATTTCTTTGCTGAGTTTACAATTGCCATTTTGGTGAACAACTTTGTTATAGCTCCATTGTCTGTTATCTGGACGTATACAACTACCACAGATGGTGACTCAGTTTTCTATGTCCTGTCCTCAGCTCGTCTCCCATTCAAGCGCCTGAACCCTGAACCTACGGAAAATCAGAAGCCTAAACGTCCCTGCGCCCCCCCCTGCCCTGATCCAGGGATCTCAGATGGGGAGAATGAAACGGAGTCCTCCCTGCTTCCTGTACGCAACGGTCCAGCCTTGGTTAATGGGCGCGGACCACTTGATGGCTTCTTGAGTCGCAGCCGCCCTGCCCTCTCAAATGAGAACATGGTTATAGATCTCACTGAGGATGATAAAACATCTCCCAAAAAGGGCCATGCTCCACCTGTCTCTACCTCCCCCTGCCTCCCAACAAAAGACAATCATCAGGGCAAAGACAAAAGAGCCTCCACTGGGAAATCCAGCAACAGTGATCTCACTCCTGAGACACATGCTTTAGACTGCAAAGTAGTTGCCAAAACAGAGAGTGATGAGGAGATGGAGGAAAAGGACGAGGAGGAGGCTGCATCTATCTCACAGCTAGATGAAGCACAGGATTCTGAAAGTGAGGAAGAGGAGCAGGAGGAGTCTGTAAATGCAGATGTTTCCAGTCTGGGGGACAGGTCCATGCTGTCGCCTTCATCAACCAGCACCACATCTGCTGCTGAGAGCTCACCAGAACAGGCAAAGACTGAAGGCATTACTGCACCTACAGTAAGCACAGTTCCCATGTGTTGCTTTTACTGTGTCATAATCACACTTGGTATGACTAGGGCTGTCAGTGTATTGGCATTTTTTTTATTATCTGTGACACGATACGCATCACAATACTTAGGATTCAATATATTGTGATGCTGTAAGCAAGGAGATATATTTTCGAAGACTAACTGTCACAGTATAAAGAACACCACCATATGCATAACAAGTTGTTACAGTTGGAGTGGAAGAATTAGATGGCTGGAGATGGAACACTGCTATCTAGCAGTCAGGGTTTTAAACACAAAATGAACCACTGCCACAAATCTTTGCATGTAAACTATTAAAAATCAATTTCATATCACCAAACATATTGTGACACCCAAGTGCATCGATATTCTCTTACACCCCTAGTATGAACAAAATTAATATTAACGAGTAATGACAATCATAAGAATTTATTTAGATATTTATGTATAATGACAGGGATGCAAACTCATGGAGAGTGAAAAGGTGACAGGTACCAGGGGCACAAAACCACTCCGAAATGCTTCACTTAAGTGTCAGATTTTGGGGTGAAAAAGGTGACTGGTTTGCATTGCTATTATATGCAAAATCAAAATGGTGTTATCACATTGTACTGCATGGTAATATGACAAGTAAAGCACAGACTGCTCAAGTGTTACTGTTTAAAACCATTATTTACAACATTTAATGGAAGGTGCTGTTTTCAGAGTGGATTGATAAAATCTGAGGTGAATCTGGATGAATCGTGTCCATATCAAGCTCTTGTCAAACTTATTTGTATATTATATAGACCAAAGGCTTTGTGGAAAAGTCTATGAAACAAAGCACTTAGACAATATCTAATGCCATGTTCTCATAACGACTCCTGGCATTGTTCGTTTTTCTGCATAGGAGCCAAAGATGACCCCCAAGATACCAACGACTCCCAAGATACCGGCAGGTGAGAAGAAGGTGAAAAGACGCTCATTGAAGGTAAGGCTGCTGTTTCTGTGCACTGCTAGCTGCTACATTGTCAATCTAGAAGTCCTCCCCTGCGTGGCTTCACAACACAGCCTGTGCTTTAGTATCTTTTGTATTTATATCCCACACAATAAACTGGTAGATTTTGTAAGAAAAAAAAGACTTGACAAAACTTTTTGGAACTATAGAGTTTACAAGAACAAGAAGAGAGACTTCGCCTGCGCCAGGAGAAGGAACAGCAGAGGGAAGAGGCTAAAGCAGAGAAAGAGAAAATGAAAGAAGATGCTCGCAAACAAAAGGAGGAGCGAGAAAGGGAAAAACGGGAGAAAAAGGAAAAAGATGAGCAAGAGAAACGGGAGAAAAAAGAAAAGGAGGAGAAAGAAAAGGCAGATCGGTTAAAGGCAAAAGAGGAGCAACGGAAATCAAAGCAAGAGTGAGTCATGCAATTTCTTTATACTAAGGTTTTTCGCTGATCAAATTTGTCTTTGACATGCTGTGCTATAAGTTGGTGTTTGTCAACTAAAATGTGATTACCAGTTACAACAGACATTTTGTTTTGCTCAAACCTTGTCTCAGGGCTAAACTCGAAGAAAAACGGAAGAAAGAAGAGGAGAAGCGGGTGAAAGAAGAAGAGAAACGGTTGAAAGAAGAGAAGGATGTGAGTTTATGTAGAAAGGTGTCCGATGAGACATTTTCCTCCCAGATTTGCAATGATTAATTACACCGGCTAATGCCACTGTCACATCTATTGTCCCATCTGTATCTTGTTACAGCGTCTCAAAGCTGAGAAATCAGGGATTTCAAGATTTCTACAGAAACCCAAGACCCAACAGGCTCCAAAGGTGGGGGATCCCACATTAAATGATGTGATGAAATTATGAATTCACTGTGCAACTTGAAATTGTGTTTTCATTCAGTTGGGGTTATCCCTCCATGGCTACTGTTACCTCAAAGCGGTAGTGGTTTAGTTAGCATCTCTTATCATGAGTGCAAGATCTATCATTACACACAACGCAGGTCCTATGTATGCGCATGTTGCAAAACACACTGAACTCCTAGTGTGAAACAAGTGAATTGGATCAATAAGTACAGAATACCTGTAACATCCCTCTCTCCCTCCAGACCCTTGCAGCTGCCTGTGGGAAGTTTGCTCCTTTTGAAGTCAAAGAAAACATGTGCCTGGCACCACTCTGCCGGGTCCAGTGTGAGGACTCTGTTCTGGAGAAGCTGGACCAGTACTTATTGAAACCTGCTGATAACATAAACCGTCTAGGTAACTGGATTCAGAAAAAACCCCGCCGTTCCGGCCCCACCAAACCAAGACGGACAGACCCACTCAGGTGAGACTAGCTGTAATGTCTGTCCCTGCCAATTACAGTTGCTTCCTGCTCTAAGCCAGGTCCAGGAATGTCCAGAAACATGATGTATAATAATACAAATACAAAAGAAAAAATAACAGTAAATGTCAATTTTATAAGTCTCAGGTGTGTGGGATTTTTTTTTGCATTGTTTAGGCTCACTGAAGTCTCCAAAATCTGAAGTTCTTGCCATGATAAAGCTTTTTCATGCATTAGGCTGGATAACTGCTCGTCCACAGGCTGCATATAGTCACTGAATGGTTGAGCATATAATTGAAGTAGGGTAGATCATATCTGTCTGTGGTTGTCTCAAGCCACTTGGAACACTTACTGTGAATTTGTAGAGCAGTGCATGATATGGCATTTTCCACCATTATCCATAAAACTGAAGATCAAATTTGTTGTAGAGGAATGATGTTGCATCTCTAAAATATGATATACCAGATCCTGTTACAATCCAAGATTGCTGAATATGCCCTATTGTCCTATGGAACTATTCTTTTTTGCACTTAATTGTAGTTTAACTTGTTCTATTTCAGTTAATTTGTCAACATGCCTGTGTTGTTAACCATCTGTACTCTTTCTGTTTCCACTTTGTGTGTTTCTCCTCAGGGAGTGTGCAATAGTGGAAGGGCCTAAACCAGACGGTGTGCCGGACCGTAAATGTTATGGATCAATGAAGCTGCTGCAGTTCCATCAGAACCACCGTCCAGCCTACTGGGGCACCTGGAGTAAGGAGAGCTCACACGTCTCACCTCGCTGCCCCTTCAGACAGGACAAGGTAAGCAAGAACAGAATTTTTACAGTTGGACCTACTGTTGACAGTCAGTAACAGGCGGTGAGGTCCTGAAGCCCCACTGCCATGTTTTGACTGAATAACTATTGTAATTCTATGTAGAATTTAGCTTGCGCAGACGGTGGAAACCAGCAGTAAACTAAGTTTCTCAAAGCAGAGAGAAGAGCTAGGATGTGGCATTTAAGAGTAATACATGTAAAGGTAACCACTGATATTTTCAGGGATACTCTCAGAACATGGCTTTGGTCCGTTCAGTTGGCTACGTCAAACGGAGAACCCACATTACATAGTCGTGCTTTCAAATCATCTTTCAGATGTCAGCATTGCAGTTAATATAATTATAGATATGCCAGTGGACTCACTTCTTCCCTCCATTGGTTGGTGCAACTTCTTTTGGGAAACCCTGCACGAACAAACAATGCATCTGCCTCTCCTAAACTTTTACTCAATATCTGCTCTGTGTCCAAGATATTGATGTTTCCATATTGTACCAGTGTGTGACACTTAACAGCTGTGCTGTTACCTCAGGATCTGTTGGACTATGAGGTGGACAGCGATGATGAATGGGAGGAAGAGGAACCCGGAGAGTCGCTGTCACACAGTGAAGGGGTGAGTCTCCCACTGGCGCTTAAGAAATGTCAATACTGGAGATGTAAGATTTTCACACTTTGCCCAATGATGTATCGGTATGTTGATGCCCAGTATCATAGTTTACACAGGGTCCTCGCGGGGTCTTAAAAGTATTAAAAAGGTATTCAATTTGAAATTCTCAAAATAAGGCCTTAAAAGTATAGAATTTTGTGTACAAGGTATTGAATTTCATCTACAAAGGTCTTAATTTTTTTCTTGGAATAAATAAAAACCATAACATCATAAATAACTGTCAAATGTATGAATTGTTTTTATGGTGCGACTACGACTACGATTTGCGACAAGTATGTGTTAAACTTTAATACACACCTTAACATAGGGGTGCTCCGATCAGGATTTTTAGGGACGATCGCTGGACACTGTATCGGCTGATACTGATCATGGATTCTGCCTTCTATTTATCATGTAGCATTATTTATTTATTTAACTATTCTTAACAACATTGTATAATAATTATTAGTTAAGAGATGAGAAAGTATCATGAATTGACAACTATTTATTTATTGCCAGGCAACATCACTCTCTTAGAGACGCAACTTAAACCATAGCAACTTGCTTGGTTATTGGGAGCAGCTGAGGGCGTAACAAATATTGCTTTACTGTGGAATTAAATAACTAAAGTTTTGTCAAATACAAATTTGCACAACACACCAAATGCTATATACTGAGGCAACAAAAAATAATTCCAGTGGAAGGAACAAAACACAGGGCCGTTATCACTTTACTCAAACTTTAGAGAATAAAAACTGCAACATAATACAATATTTTTCATTATTAATCTGGATTAAGGGAGCAGAGTTAAAAAGTATATATTAATGATTTCAGTCCACTCAGTAGCCTATATGTAACGGGGATGCTTGAGGACCCTGGGGACTGGGGAGCGATACAAGCTGGACTTCTAGAGTCTGCCTGCTCTCTGCTTCATAGTTCTCCTGCTTGGTACTAGTTGGACACACAGCTGCATCAGAGTAAATAAGTAAAGTTAATAACTCTGACTCCTTAGTTCTTTTCAGGAATTCAAAATCAGAAGGTCGTCTTGGAGAAAAAAATACCCCAGGCCATGCAGTCACGCTCACATGTGCGCGCGGGTACAGTGAGGTCGGTGCACGGATATGACGAGAGAGAGAGTGAAGGAGTGTGTGCATCTTGCGTGGACAAAGAGAGAGTGGGGCAGAGAGCAAGAGTGTGTGTGTCTAAGTCTAATGCTGACACAGAGAGAGGGGTGATGTCATTTTAGGTGTCTCGCGTGCATCTGATCGGCTCTTCAGGTCAGCCTTTTTAGAGCTCCGATCAAAGCCGATAGAGCCAGTTTGACCTGGTTATCTTTTTCAGGAGGATGAGGAGCAGGGAGGTGACAATGACGACGATGACGACGACGGCTTCTTTGTTCCACATGGTTACCTCTCGGATGGCGAGGGGGCGTTGGAGGAAGAGGTATGAAGGCTGTTGCAGTCTCTTGGTTGCTTTTGTCAGTTAATTTCATTTTCTCCTCTTTCCTAAACCTCACAGGATACAGAACTCCGATATGTAATGTTCTAATTGTCTCTGCTTCCTCCACGTGCCTTCATTTACACGTGACCTCCCAGCAGGCTGGCGACTTGGAGAAGCAGAAAGTGCGTCAGAGGCTGAAAGCAAGGGAGTGGGATGAGCTGATGTCTACCAAGAAGAAGGTGAAGGTGCTAGAAGCGGTGGTGAGGGGCTGCATCTGGGACGGAGAAGGCCCGACTTTGGAGCTCTTCCAGCCTTACGCTGTGTGTCTGGTCGAGCCTTTACCCAAGCCAGACAACAGCCCCAGCCCAGAGGAAACGTCACGGAAACGCCAGGGAGATGAACAATGTGAGTGTGTGTGTGTGTGTGTGTGTGTGTGTGTGTGTGCCACTTGATTTACTTGGATCCACGGATGAAAGTATTTTTATGCCTCTGCCGGAGTACCGCAGGGATGACATATTTTTGTAGACGGAAGGCGGAAGTCCTGGATCTTATGGGGGAAAGTCAATGGGGTTTTAGAATGGGGATTTCACTTAAATGCATAAAATAAGGTCTGTGGTTAACAAAAGTTTATGGGAGTTGTCATTTGTGTCAGGATAATCTTCACAAATGTGAATCACTTTTTATTTTTTGAAATGTAAATGCATTTTTTAATGTGATTTTTGGAAAATGATTCACAAGGCATAAAAGTAATTCACGTTTGTGAAGATTATCCTGCTGAGCCCAAATTACCACTCCCATAAACTTTTGTTAACCACAGACCTTATTTGACTTTGACCCGAAACACCTTACGACCCCAGTTAACATCACTGATGACGCGTCCCAGCGCATCTACAATCCTGGCTCCCCTGGCCAGTGACACTTAGGAATAGACTAGGTGACAACCAAGTATAGTTTGGTGACAAGCTGGAGAGACAGTTGACGGTCGGAGAGACGGCATCCGGTACGGGATGGGTTTAGCACCCCAGCCTGGCTCTCTCGTGAGGGAGAAATCCACAAACGCTACGGATCAGCCTCCTGAAAATCTGTGCAAAGATCGGCGAGGCCTGGGGTCCTTCAGGCTAGAGCGAGGTGCTCGGCACAGGCGAATGACGTGCAGCGCACAGGCTTTCTTGAGGCGTCCTCTCTGCCCATGGTAGGATTGCCTTTTCCCCGGGAGGGTCTGGTGAGACGAAGGAGGAGCCCGGCCCGGAGTCACCCACAGGGCCTAGACCCGGATTGGCCGTGATCAACCCTTCCGCGGGCAACGCTGCAGACAGAGTAGGAAGGCTGATCCGTGAGCGGCTGCTGCTGGGACGCGAGTCGGGGTCTTAATTGGCCTCGGCTGGGTCTACTGGGCGAGGGTGTATGATGTTGAGAGACCCGAAACAGCTTACGACCCCAGTTAACATCACTGATGACGCGTCCCAGTAGGGTTGGCACGATGGACGATGGCATCGACCATCGTGATTGGCCGACCCCCCATCGACCTCTGAGCTTTCTACATCGGATCATTGTGATTAATTATCTGTTCAAATTAAATTTGTGCCGTTTTGGTTTTAATAATAAAAAATACCAAGTCCACTTACCGTGACGCGTGGGGACACGCCGGCGGCATTAAACGAGCGCACCCAGTTCAGACTCAGAGAAGCATCCCCTCCCCCGCTCTAGTGCTTGTCTGCACTGGGTGCGCTTGTTTAATGGCGCCGGGGCGTCCCCCGCGCATGAGAAGTCAGTTCTTTTGTTGTGAAAACTTTTAAGACAAAGAAGAAACTTCACGTTCTTTCCTGTTTTCAACCCAAAGTGAGTACAAGTCTTCAACTGTGAATTTATCTCGCCTGTTTCCAAAATGAAAGTTGAAGTTGATACAGCACTAGCAATATTGAACGGCGCAAAACAAATAGGCTAACGTTAACGTTACAGATCCTGACCAACAACGTGTGTGTGTGTGTTGAATTTAACTAGCTGGCAGAAAACTGACAGAATTACTGGCGGATATAACGTTAGATTCGTGTGGGCTTTTGAACCTAATAAGAGAGAGTTGAGGAGACGGGAGAGAGTTGAGAGAGAAATACAGCAGCAGCAGCAGCTACTGCTAGCTGTCTGCCACTGCTTGAGTCGCCTGGCTCTGTACAGGAGTAGTAGCCTGCCTGTCGGTCTCATGAAGAGCTCAGCTGTCCTGCTTTTAACGTGCATTGCAGCGGCGGATGGCATAAATGACGATGCCATCGTTAATCACGATGTTTGACTGTGAAACAATCACGATGGGTATTTCGGGTATATCGCACAACCCTACGTCCCAGCGCATGCTGTAGCATGTATTTTAAACCATTTGATGCATTTACCGTAAATTCCGGACTATAAGACGCACCGGTCTATAAGCCGCACCTTCAAAGGTGACTATTTTTTTCTTCTATAAGCCGCACCGGACTATAAGCCGCGGGTGTTTTGATGTTTAATTACCATATGTAAGGCTTCGTGCACAGAGGGGATTGTCGGGAATGGATGGCTGTTTGGGGAAGCTCCCATTTATTAACATTTCAACAAAACAAAAGTCAGGTCACTAATCCCCAGACAAAATCACACATTGTGGTTTTTTTTGTTTTTTTTACAGTGCACACAGTGTCCGCGGTGTGGTGAAAAGAGGGCAAGAGAGGAAATTAAAACAGAAGTGGATTTATAGTTAGAAAGAGTGCTAAAGAAGAGAGAATTCCGTTTTTTATTTTTTTATTTTAGTTACCCACAGTACTATTGACCAGTCCAACTCAAAAGATATTCGGCAGTTTCACTTTGAGCTCTTGTTCCGCCGCTGTCCATCAATGGTTATGACGAGTCTCGCTGGGTACAGTACGTCAAAGCGATATCCATTGACTCGATGATGCTGTTGTATGTTGCGCGTTTCTGTTGCACCAACGCGGAGGTCCTGCCGGGACGAAAAAGCGCGTACCCTCCCAGGTGAGGGGCTTCTTCCCCGCAGCCTGGAGGATGAGTTGACGGTCGGGCCAGCGGAGTAGGCAGATGAAGATGGCCCTCGGTGGCAGGCCGGAAAGAAAGAAGAAAGGAGGAGGAGGAGAAACCGCCACCTCCACAGCCAGCCACCTCACACACCCCAACTGTTTAATAGTGCCCGGCTCGCATGCCTCTCGGTCGGCTGGCCGGACAATATATGCACCCCGCTGCAGCAGCACCTTCGGGAGGTTTTCTCACTGTGTTCGGGACTTCGGCTCTAACTCGGCCAGATGGCTGGACACGAGTGAAACTCTTCACGGTTGCATTATTTTCTTTAGTGAGTGAGTGGATGGACTTCTGCACGTTTTCAAACTTGTTTTCAAGCTGCTCAAAACCTCTGAGCGATGTCGGACTTAATCGATAGTGTTTCACGGAGTAAAAGTTTAGCCCAAGCGGTGTATCTCCAGCCTCCAGCAGGTGAGTCATTTCCTCATTCATGGCGTGATTGCTTCGTCTTTTTCTTTCTGCTTACCTGTGTTGTGTTATGTTATGTTATGTTATGTTGTTAAAAGAGGGCAAGAGAGGAAATTAAAACAGAAGTGGATTTATAGTTAGAAAGAGTGCTAAAAAAGAGAGATTTTTTTTTTTTTTTGGAAAAAATCCATAGATAAGACGCACCGTTATATAAGCCGCAGGGGGCAAAAAAGGCCAAAAAACGGGAAAAAAGCCGCGGCTTATAGTCCGGAATTTACGGTAAGTAAAATCCGCTTCTAAAACCCCATTGACCTTTCCCACATAAGATTCAGGAAGTCCGGGACTTCCACCTTCCGACTACAAAATGCCTCATCCCTGCGGTACTGTATAGCTGGGCCGGTTTCAGGTTGTCCGTACGTACGTCCGATGTTCATTAACGCGATATGTCAGGAACGCCTTGATGGAATTTCTTCAAATTTGGCCCAAACCTCGACGTAGACTCATGGATGAACTAAGTCGATTTTGGTGGTCAAAGTTCAAGGTCTGTGACCTCACGAACGCCATTTTCATGCTCATTAATGCAATATCTCAGGAATGCTGAAACAGAATTGCTTCAAATTTGGCTTAAACGTTCACTTGGACTCGAGGATGAATTTATTAGATTTTAGATTAGTGTAAAATCCTTGGGCATGCCTCTCTTTAGTTGCACAGCCATCACCCATTCTCCTATTCTACAACTGACAAGAAATGTTTAGCAGCATTATTTAAGTTGATCCTGCTTCCTTGAAAATGTACTGATTGTAATTATAAAAGTTGAATTCAGTCAGTACACTTCGATTTATTTGTCATCAACTTACATATTTACATTCAGGGAACATAAGATTCATTTTGTTTCCAGCAAAACAAATCAAAACAGACATATTTGAAATTTAAGAAAACTACCGGTAATCTACTTGAAAATGCAAAAGATAGTTGAGGCGCCTTCACATTCAGTTTCAGTTTCAGTTTCAGTTTCAGTTTATTTAAAGAAAGGACAGTACACATTAATCAACATTACTGTAAATGCGCCAGTTTTAGCCAACTGGCTAATTCGCAACTGTAGTCCTTTTGGCAAGATGTTATAAAACCATACACCTAAAACAGAAGCATTAAAAGTAAAACACAATATTTACAACACAATCCAAAATAATAGTAAAAACAATAATACAATTCATATGATAAGAGCTTTGCACTTTTCTCACCGCGAGGTAGAGCTTCACAACTGTGCTCTGTTCTGCTGTGTCTGTGTCGGCCCTCTCTGGCACTACGTCACATACAGCGGCTATCTTCTCTGATTGTTGTGCTCATGAAAGGTCAGTGATAAGTACAGTAGGTCAGCGTTGAGATATTTTCCCCCATAGGAAAACAACGGCACAGCAGGGGCAGATTTGACTGCAGATCGTGTGTGAGGGGGGGCTTTATGAAGGCCATGGTCTATTAAGCATTGACTCTGACCGCTCTGTCATGCTCTTTCTCCTATAGTGCTGAGTCAGCTGCTGTCTCTGCTGCATGGCAATGTCAACAGCAGCAAGGTGATCATCACAGAGTTCCAGGAGTTCTGTCGGCAGCAGACTGCGACCTCGTCTTCATCATCTCCCAGCTTCTCCAGCCCTTTGAACTCAGTAGACAACATTCCTACCAGGTGAAACAACTGTATTTGGTTATAGAGTTTGCGTATGTGTATTTTTGGGGCCGAGCCCTACACAGCTCTGTCCATGAATGAGTGATCAAGTTCCACCATCGTTGGGCAGAGCCATTCGATTGGGCGGCTGGAAAACAAGTGGTTGGGTAGAACACAGGGCTGCAGCATTGGGCGGCCATGCAGGCACACTGTACATCCATAATGTTCCGTATGCATCAGGTGTATGCACGGAACTGCGCTGCTACACGTCACTGCATGTTGAGACAGGCAGAGCTGGCTGCACACATCAATAGCCCTTTTCAGACATGCAGTTGAACTCCTGAAGATATCCAGACATTAGTTGGATGGGTTGGTTGTATCTATGAGCACAATTGTGTGGTGGCCTGCAAAAACCCTTTGTCGCATGGTGAACCTTTGACGTTTAAATGTTTTGATATTTCCATAAATTAGAAACTCCGCTATAACTTTTTGAATAGTCTCGCTTGCCAGCCTCCCCTCACTTCCATGAGAGGAGTCTGGCTGCATGGAAACAGGCTGCTGGCATAAGCCCTCCCCTGCTCAACAGCTGCTCTCCCATTGGAGGCGTCCATTTCAGTCGTCGCCATATTTCCACTCCCCGCTTACAAGCTCTGTCATTGGCTCCGACCATGTCAATCAGAGCCCCTCCTTCCTGTGTGTCGCTGTAAATGTTCCCGGGCGCTGAACGAAGTGAAAACAACAACACTAACTGGCTAGCAAGCTAATGGAAGAAACCTACACGATAGCTCGTTGCTACACGCTGAAAATGGCAAGTTGGATTGTTGGAAACTATTTTCCAAGGGCACTGCCGCTAAGCGCTGCCCATGGCAATTCCAGAATGGTGACGAGTGCTGCCAGACTCCCCTCACAGAAGGGAGGGGAGGCTGGCCAGCGAGACTACTTTTCGAATGACTGAGATAGCTCTCTCAGATCAAAAGTTATGATTATTTTAATCTGTTACTGTATGTGTTTAAAAGTAAAACATGAGAAAAATGGCATTCCACAACATTCCAATTTCTACAGTGGCATTCTACCAAAACTATAATAATAAATACTTTTGTTTTATGAAAATTATTATTCACCATTTTACTGATTAAAGTAACCAAATCACTCAAAATACCTGCTACAACACTCGTTTTCAACCTACTGTGGATCATTGCCAACAATGTATCAGCGACATCATGTGAAGGGTTCTCCCAGACCACCACACAATTGTCCGTTGTGAGCATGCGGCCAACAGGGCTTAACCACCCAAGCCCCTAGTGCAGTGTCCGTGTCACTGGCAGAGCAGCTCATGTTTGAATACTATAGTTTAAAGTCCAGAGTGAGTGAGTGGGCATGTTGAGGACCATCTGGCAATCCTTGTGTGTGAACCCTGATTTATTTGTTGACTTAATTTACTATTTTTAAAATGATGCGTGCCGCCCGCTACGCGCTAATATTCTGCTATGAGAGTTTGTGTTGCAGATGCTGTTTTGCCTCATCTTATCAGACCCCCCCTCCTCTTTCATCAGAATACGTCTGAAGCGCCTCATCAAGGACAATGCTGTCTATGCGAAACGCTCAGTGTACAGGCGTTGCTGCTGGTACGTGCACACAGATGTCCTGTCCCGTTTTAGCCAGGAGGCCCTCCCAGTGCCCTGCCAGTGGACCTACCTCACCACTGGAGCTCGGGGAGAGTCCCGTGAAGAGCCTCAGGCTGCCACCGGCTCACAGGGAAACTCTCCAACCACGCCCCAGAGCTCCTCCACCACACCTTCATCCTCCAACAAAAGGAAGAGCGCAGGCAGCATGTCAATCACCAGATTCATGAAAAAGTGTTCTGACCCTGAGCAGGTAGGAAAAGGCGCTTCTATTTGTTTACCAACTTTGTAAGTATTTTTTTTAAGACCTCACTTTAGCCTTTTATTTCTTCCTCTACCTGGTTTAGTGTGGCATAACTTCCCACCCCATCTCTATTCAGTTCCATTGCCTTCACATGTTTTTTGTTTTATTTATATAGTCTATTATTTGAATAGCTTTTTCTCAAATGGTCCTCTTCCCTGTCTTACCCAGACGGAAGCGATGGAGACGGATGGTTTTCAAGCTGACACCGAGGATGACGATGAGGATGACTGCATCATCACTACACAGAGTGGTGGGTTGTTCAGGAGATTCAAAACCGTTATCCCAGTCAACCTTTTATGTTGAGTCTGAGAATTGGGCCCTTTTTACATTTTGCATTTTTATACACATAAAAATAAAAATAAAAGATAATTCAGTCACTCAGAACAACTCTGGTTGATTGGGTAGGACATTGTGACCATGTAGTCACTTTTCCCAACTTGCATAAATGTGTACTGCTTGACTATTTCTTAGAGAAGAAATGGATACACTGTATGTGGAAACTATGGACAACTTATATTAACTTTATTGAGATATGGAGGTGGATGCAGCTGCAGTCTTCAGCCGGCCATGTTAAAGGGACAGCTCACTCTAAAATCCAAAATACCGTACATATATTCCCTCTCACCTGCACTGCTATTTATCCATCTATATCGTTTTGTGTTAGTTTTGGAGATATCAGCCGCAGAGTTTCTGGCTTCTCTCCAATAAAATGTAACTGGATGGCACTCGGCTTGTGCTGCTCAAAGTGCCAAAGAAATACATTTGATAAACTCAACAGCAATGTATCTTTCCAGAAATCATGACCCGGTTACCGTAATTTCCGCACTATAAGGCGCACCTGAGTATAAGCCGCAGCAGCAAAATTGCCTGTTTGTTACATATATAAGCCGCACCGGACTATAAGCCGCGGGTGTTTTGATGTTTAATTACCATATGTAAGGGTTCGTGCACAGAGGGGATTGTCGGGAAAGAGATGGCTGTTTGGGGAAGCTCCCATTTATTAACATTTCAACAAAACAAGCATATCCCGCTGGGGATCTTTTCTTTTGGCATTGTGAGACGCTTAAAAAATCACCATCGGCGGGAGCTTTACTCCAGATGCTGTGCAGCCAAGAACACAAGTGAAATTCGTTCTCTCGTGACCTGTGGTTCTCAACGTGATGGACGATTCACCTTTCTTGTTAACAGTCCTAGTGAGAGGCAGGTCGAACGTCAAAGGCACTTCATCCATATTTATGATCTGCTCCGGTCCGATGGAATATTCCTTGATCTTTCTTTGTGTGAATTCGCCCAAGTTTGTAATTTTCTCCTGGTAGTCGGGAGGGAGTTGCTGACACACAGTCGTCCGCGCCCTGACGGACAGTCCCTTTCGTCTCATAAATCTGAAACACCAGGATGGTCCACCTCTAAAATGTTCAATTTTCATTTCGGTGGCGACTGTTTTGGCCTTCAGTCGGATCTGAACGGTGGACACACCTCGGCCGTCTGCTCTCTGTCAACACCCTGATGCCAAGGTTACGTGCTGCTGCTCGATTTCCTTCTTTCCTTCTTCTTCTCGCCGCCATCGTCGTAACACAGCCAGTTCTCCATCTTTTGAAGCATGATGTTAGATTACAACGAGCTAGTTGCGTGGCTTAGCCTTCCAAAATGTTGCCGTTAGTTTTTTAGAATGTAATACATAGAATTGGGAATGTTACATTCAATTTCATTCAGACTGTCTTTCAGGCTCAATCGCTGCCATTTTCCCCCCGGAGCGAGGGAGGAGGGAGGGTGTTTTACTGTAGTGGCTGAGAGAGCGTAGTGGCACAGTGCTCCAATCAGGTCGCGAGGCACATTTTTTGCAACATCATCCAATCAGGGTCTCGCTCTCGTAATGTCTGTCTTGCTCTCGTTCTGCCTCATACCAACATCCATAGATTTTGGAGGTCCCCGAGCGGCCGTTAGCTGATAAAATCCATAGATAAGCCGCACCGTTATATAAGCCGCAGGGCCAAAAAACGGGGGAAAAGCCGCGGCTTATAGTCCGAAATTTACGGTACTCAAGATAATCCACAGACCTTGTTATGAGCAGTTTCATGTAGGAACTATTTTCTTTTGACAACCGCTAGCTAGTTCCTACAAAAGAAAATAGGCCCTGTGTTGTCAAGGAGCTTTCATTTGCGTCAGTGTCGTTTTCATCGCCGTTCATTGTAACAGGCAGAGCAGGTGTGTGTTTATTTTTTCAACTTTCGCCCCCAAATTAATTTACAGTACATCCTCCAAATGCTATTTTTAATGGCCCCGGGACGACGGGAGGTCCTTAAGGTGGAGCCCTGGCGTTGCTGCTGCAGCGCACTTCCTTCCAGCAGCAAAGCCTGGGAATGAGCCCTACCCCACTGGTGCCCGCGAGCAGCCGTGACTTGGGTGTAAAAAAATATATATTTAATTATCTCATTAATATACTGCAAATGTGCGATGATACTCCAGTTTGCGGACCCTTTACAAAGCATATTCCCACAGTTACATATTTCATGTTTTCATGTAATTTATGTTTACCAACACAAATTTGGGCAGTCTGACTACCCACTTGCTTTTTAGCTTGTCAACCCTGAGGCTAGGCTGCATCAGATATCAAATTGGAAGCAGAATGTGGAAACATGTTATATTTATTTAGCCTTTAACATTAATTTTTGTAATGCCTTTTTTGCTATCAGAAAGTTTCTTTTTGACCCTGGTTGGTCTGTGTTTTGGGTGTATCCATCACACCACTCCAGACACTCGCCAGATCTTGATAAAATGAAATGAATGATACAATGAAATGAACAGTTGAACTGAGAATGCAAATTGGCATTTATCAAACGACAAATCCAATTTCTACATATTCTGTGTATATCTCTAAATGAAAACTGAACAAAAACAAAATGTTTACACTGCAGACTCAACCAGAGTGAACTCCAGCAAACCCGTCATCGCCAGTGAAGGAGACGGCCAGATGGAAGTCACTCCCTCAGAAGAAGCTGCTCTCCCATTGTCCAGTGCTGCTCCTACACTTGCCACTGCCTAAGGAAAGGACAAGCCCTTCTTCGTCCTCTCTGGGATCCTGCCCCTTCCCTTACCACTGCCCAAAGGCGTCCCCTCTCCCGCCTACTTCCCCCTTCCCTGGGTCTGAACTCCATTGTGCCCCAGACAGAATCAGGTCTTCAAGCAAGATGAAGCACTGCACTCTGCTGGTAGAGATGGCTCACTGCGGGCCGTGTGGTATCTACACAGTATTATGTTTTTCTCACCTCACTCTTAAAGTGTCCAGAGACATCTTACCAGCAAAATGTAGTCAAAGTGTCTGATTCTATTGTTAAGGACGAGTTTGATCAAACTGTTAACTGTGTTTTCGGTCGGGCATGTTCGGTGTGGGGGTCTTTAAAGTGGAAGGGGGCAGTCTCTCTGGTACTGGCTACAGCAGAAAGAAAGAAAGAGCAGAATGGTTATGTCCAGTCGATTTGAGCATGCAAAGTTTGAAGAATTGGCATTGAGGAGTTGTTGAACTGTTATTTTATTCATGACATTGGATTTCAGATTATCATGTCATGGTTTAAATGTGTATATAGTCTACTATCAATTAAAGCAGGGAAGTGAGAGGCTGAAAGTCCATCCGGACATTTCCCTTTGACATCGCTGGGTGCATTCTGCAATTTCTAATTCTGAGAGCTCACTGGAGTAGTTGCTGTTTGCTAGATCTGTACATGTACAGTTAGGCCCAGTGTCATACAATTGTATAAATATCTGTTTTTGTTTCCCATTTTTTCAAGAATACTTGAAGAGGATCAACTCATTAAACATTATGATTAAATGTACTGCACTTTTATATTCCTTTCCCCCCCTCTATCTGGGTGCCTTTGTCAACATGATGCCGCCACCATCACCACTGACAGTTGCAAGTTATTCTTATCGAGAGCCGTATCGTTTTGGTATTATGGGTTCTGATGTTTAAGGATACAGCAGAAGCTGTAGTCTTTCAGGCTGCTCAACCGTGCTTATATTACTACTCTGGGCCTCTGTTTTGTTTATTTGATTGTGGTTAGAGGTGGAGTAGTAAAATAGCCGTCCAGTATCAAGACATTGCTGTTCCCGTTTAATTTGAAGTGGCAGACATTTTGAATGCTCTGAGCCCTCAACTGTTCTGATAAAGGTCTGACGTTTTCTTTCAATAAAGCATTATTTAAAAAGATTGCCTTTATGTGCAACATGAGAAAAACATGTTTTCTCAATGTATGGAGCTTTCTAAGAAATAATGTGGTTCTGTGACAGATGGGTTTTGCTCTGTGAGGTTTTTAGGATTTCCTCCAGGTGCAGATTGGGGGGTCCAGGACACATGGCTAACCTTATAATCAGGTTTATTTAACAAAAAATGCAATGCAGTCTTTATTTTTGTTACAGCCAGGTTAAAAAGCAATATAACACAAGTTGGACTTCAGTGTATGGACAGATCACAACTGCTCTTCACTGTTCATTCTAAATAAGGTTACACTGCCAAAACATTTACACTCTTGTATAGAAAGTATCAGCGGCTGGTGGACAGGCTGAACAAGACGGCAGGTGAGCACAGTGCAGTTTGAGTCTGAGTTAAGCGGGGATATTGATATGGCTGACGGCCTCATGCACACGGGCTGTACATCAAATTAGAAATGCATTCAAAATTTGACACTTGACATTCACTTGTTTCTGAACACCCAGCATTTTTAGACGGCCAGCTAATTTTAGTTTTAATCTTTGGTGGATATTGTCATTGATTACCATTGTTTACAAAAAATGATGCAACCCCAGGGCCTTCGAGGTGTCTAGCTCACTTGAGATGCAGTGCAGAGATGAAATCATGAGTAATGAGAGGTAGGTCGTGGTCGCCCGAGACAACCACAGGCATGATGAACACAAAGACACTGCCTCATCTAACATGGAATTAATTTAATGCATTGTTCTCACCTTCCACTGATCCACTGGGAGTGCACATACATACACATGACATGTATGGCAAACTTCAAAATTAATGTGTGACTGAACCTTCAAGGACACCTCAGGGGAAAGGATGTAGATGACACCCAGTAGAGAATGAAATGTGGGGCCAAGCAAGTACACAAAGATGGCGCCGTTTGTTCAATTTCTCATTGAATTCAGTGGTCTTTTCTGTTCTATGAAATCCATTTCTATGTTCCCACCTTGCTGAATTTGAAATATAGACCATTTTCTATCTCACAGGGAAATGCGTTTGATACAAACAAATACAAGACTAAATGAAGAACAAACCACCACTACAACAGTTTTCATGCTGCCAGATTTAACAAACATCAGAATTATAATTCACTACAGCTTGCGTGCTACAGTAAGGTGGTTACAGGAAGCTTTTTGTGCAAGCCTGAACAATTAAATAATTTGTTTAGTATGGACAAGACAATACAATCCAACTTTTGCCTCCCAACTATTTCTTTCATTCTCCATTCAGGGGCTCTGACTGTACACCAACAGTGCTCAATATATTAGGCTTATTTTAAATGCTTGCACCTGAGAAATGCTTCTTAAAATTGGAAAATGCTATAAAACATTTAGTATTAAATAATAGCATCACCATTACATTGTTCCTGGCAAGGACTCTTAACAGAAACCCTTATACCCAGTGGGATTGTACACCTGAGTGTGACTGATATTTTTCACTCCTAAAAGTCTCATTCTTTGCATTCTCAAGTTGTGTTGAAAATGTTGCATCTCAAAGTCAAATCAGATTATCAAACGATGCACGTTTGACACATGGATGGTTCAAAGCTGGTGTACATGCCCATAATTGACATTTTTTCAACTGTATAATGGGGTTTTGTTAGATTTAGATAAGAAAACCTTGTTGTACAACACCACACCAGTGAGTACAAGTTCACTGCTCATGTTTACAGTAACTCTCATCATACTAAATCTGACCCAACAACAACAAAAGACTGACTTAACCTCGAACACTGCCGAGCCAAACTCAAAGCTATTTAAGTCTTTGAAGTTTAACAAAATAAATAAATAAATCTTAACCAAGATACTTAATACAAGTCAATAATTGTGTTTGGTCAGATTACCGTAATTGCCTTCACCTCCACCAGCCTTCCTTCTCTTCTACGTAACTGAACAGCCAGGAGTGTATATCTCTGTTAATCCACCTGTTGTTTAAGCATTGTGCATCATTTACTGCGAGCAAGGAAAGAAGTGGTGACACAGTTAATACAAGGTCTCTCCATTATGCCATACAAAACTGACTGGCTGTTGGGTGGGAGTACAGAGGACTGCTTCCATAGTCAGTTTACTATACAACATTTACATTCAGGATGCAAGAAATAAAATAAAAAACAACACTTGCCCCCTTACTTTTTCCTGACAACTGCTAGTAGTGCTTCCTTCGAAAGACAATCGTTTCAAAGGTTTGCTGAGATAGGCTGCAGGGAGGGTGATGTTATCCCCACAGTGGAAAGAGAGGATAACGAAGAAGATGAGGGGGAGTAGGGTGAAGGTGCACCTAGTCTGTTTGGAAACACCGCTGCTAATGACTAGCGTTAGTATCTGTAAAGAGAAACAGATCACTAGTCAATGGTAGGGGGCAATTTGACCCCAGCCGTGTCGGGGAGGGAGGTAGCGGGGAGAGTTGGGGGCGTCAGAGCGGCTGGGCTCAGCTGAGTGTCCGGATGGTTTCCAGCAGCTCCGGTTTGAGGAGAGCCGGGCTTTTCCCGCCAGCAGCTGCTATGTCCGCCTGCACAGCCGCGTCCCAGGAGAACGTGAGCAGAGCTGCAGGGACCTGAAGAAGGCAAACAGGTACACTTTGATTCTCAGTATATCATCTAGCACCAACCACAACAAGACAAATTACTAGTATGTGAAAACATAACTTGGCAAACAAAAATAATTCTGATTCTGTTGATCATACTCAAACTGCTTTCTTAGTGTACCACAATGTGAACTACAAAGTTGCAATTAGCATTACATTTCAACGAGATGTGCGCGCAAGTAGGTACACAAGTATTTCTCAAATGCACAGATAGATTTGTAGTAGGGCTGGGTAATAACACAGTATTATTGTTTGTCTTTCAGGTGACTTGGGGATATCGTGACAATTCTGCTGTCTAAATTGATGACAACAAGCAAATCTTATTTCAAAACGGACAAAATGAGGCATGAAACATTTTAAGGAATATTGTTAAAAAAAAAATGTTTTGTTTGACATCACACCTAACTTCACCATTTGGGATGAATCTTAATTTCATCATTTAACATCAGACATCGGTGGAAAGATCCATATGATTATTGTAATACCATATTAGTTAGTGTCACAAAGTATTTTACAGACATTAAAAGGTATATATAAAAGCCAATAACAATAAAAGAACAAAGTTGTAAGTCATATACAGTACAAAAGTGTTAAAACTGTAAAGAAATGTTTCAAGAAGTCATTTAAATGAGGACACATTTCTTATGGAGAGACCCTGCATTGTGCTAAACAGTTTCATTAGTGGATTCTGGTTTCAACTCATCAGGTTACATTCAACTGACCAGGTTACATTCTGCGAGGGCGACTTCTTCAGCCTCTTGTAGTTTTTGACCTCCAGGAGCGATGAGCTCAAAGGGCTGCCAGCCGTCCACCAGGGAGTCCCGGACAAACCCGAACAGCACAGGGACCCGGTCCCACGCATAAAAGGTTCCTGGGGTCACAGATCGTTTTCATTTCCATTACAGTAACAATTTCATCAAAACAATGACAAAACTGCATCTTGTTCTACTCAATATAGGCCTATTAAAAGAAATAAGATGGTTTCTTGTTTCTGTTGACTGGATTTAGAAAACACGCAGACCCTGACCTTGCAGCAGGTTCCCGTCAGGCAGTCTGATTCTCAGCAGAGTGTAGTTGTATTTCCTCCTCTCCCTCTGCTCCTCCTTCTCTCTCATGGCCTTGGTGCGCATCATGGTGGTCTTCTCCACCAACTCGCTCCTGACAAATGCACACGAGACTAGCTGCTCATTCCTGTGCTGGCTCTTTCAAAATTTTGCATTCCCCTGTGAGCTTTGACATTACCAGAGTTTGTCAATTAAGTCCCACTTAAGAAGCCGTCTCATACAAATTAAAATACATATTACAGCTTTGTTTTTAAGACGTTAGGGAAATCTGTCTATAACAGCAACTTTGTGCTAAACTAACTATTAACTGGGGAAGAATGCAGTTCAAAAGTCAGTGTGAAAGATTGAGACTGGCTTAAATGTTATATAAATGACACACAATAAAAGGGTGGTGTTTATTACAAGAGTTTTGTCATGTCTGCTATATTGGATAATGAATGCAAACATATCTGCTTTGATGATGCTGTAAAGTGACAGCCCATCAAAAAGACACGATTGAGTAGATGTGTGCGTGTGTGTGAAAGAGATACATAAATGCTATTATAAATTAGGGTGGAACATCAAAAGCCAAAGAGTCTGTACTTCTGCTGCTGCTCCCGCTTGAGCTCCTCCGCAGTCAGGTTGTAGAACTCTGGCGGCAGCTCAAAGCGCATGGCGTCAGGGGAGGCTCTGAACACATGAGGCTGCCGGTCCAGCTGAGCTCTGACTGGCTCTCCCCTCTGGAGACGATCCCTCCTCTCCTTCATCAGCTCCAGGGCATCGGCGTTCTGCTCTGGCAGCACCAGGAACTCTTCGTCCTCCTCTGATCTCCAGCAAAGACAGGCGAGAATGAAAGGAGGGAGCGACTGCAAATTTGTTAACGGTCTGTTAAAGTGATAATCTCTAATATTTCAGTTTTGTTCTCTTGGGTGACACCTATGGCAATGAGTGGTAATTGCAGATGACATCCAAACAGTCAGTGTGGCATTATGTGACATTAGTCAGTTTGTTCAGCCATAGTCACCACCCGTAATGCTAGCAGAGACCGGGGAAAAAGTAGCTTGTTATCCTACTTCGCACAAGAGTCGTCGGGAACCTACAGTAACCTACAGAGTGAGTCTATTGTGTTAGCTCCGCCTACCCTGTGTCACCACAGACACCAAGTTCATAAATGCTTAAATACTGAAAATGCAAAGGCTTCCATCAATAGGCCATAGGCTCAATCATCACTGTGTTAACTCACTATCAGATAGATAGTGACTCAACAGACATTTATTTACATGAAAATCTTTTGAGATTATGATATTAAAATCCGCAATAAGCATTTTTTTTCTGACCACTAGACGGCGACAGAAACTGCAACACATGTGTAAAGAGCAAAGCCACTTGCACAGTGCCCACTAGCCTGGCAAACAGAATGTGAGATCATGTTATCTGGATGGTTTTAACCAGGCTACGCTTCAGACATGTCTGAACATCTCATGTGGTGGTGATAAACGCCATGGGAGCCATTTCTAGTGTGCAGACTAACTTGTACTAACTGGAGATTGTTTTATAACATTATGTCCAATCAAATCTCCACACAGCACATATTAGGTTCAGGATTGGTTCTAAGGTCTGCTAGCTAACACAGCTGATTCATGATTTGAAGTGTGCAGAGAACCACACTTTATCAGTAATAGATTGGTGTGTTTAAAGCATCAGGGTGAATTTACCTTGTCCCTCTACAGGGAGCATGTTGCTCCGAAAGCCCAGGGCCTCCAGGAACTCTCTAGTGCCCTCAACGCTTCGCACTTTCTCCTGGAGAAAACACAGAGGAGGGATGATCATAAAATGTTTAGTCTTTTTTATTCCTCATTGTATTTCTTCTGAAAAGGTGCATACAATTTGTGATAAGCGTTCACAGTCCATGATTTAATATGACCGGGAAAAGGGTTGAAGGCTATGAATGGACAGAGAACTTTGCGCTTCATATTTATTAGAGCTCAAGCAATATATCAATGCACCAGCCTACACTAATGGTGCAATAACTTATGACTATTTAATGTACACAAGAGCCACAAGAAGAAAGACGGATTCTAAAATCCCCATAAATGTGTATCAAAATGTGTATCTTCAAGTTGAAAATGTGGTTCATATACACAGGGTTTATTATGCCACAAAGTAAATCTCTATCAGCACATACATACTGTATGGTTGGGCACCAATACTGGGTCCAGTTTCAGACATACCTGGACCACCTTGTTGCTCAGTTTAATCTTCCTGTATTTCTCCTCTGTGGGATTCTTACATATATTTTCGATGTACCTGTTGGCAATATAATGAAAATTAAATAATGGTATTTGTTTGTAAGACTTAAAATTAATTAAAAGATTAACGTCTATGAACATAGCTCAAAACAGGATAAAGAAGAAAATTCAATATTTCTAAGTCAGGAACAGATGACAGAAATGGAATGGGTAACATTTGTACACCATTTCTGACAGGTCAGTGAACAGTTAACTGATAACTACATACCGTATGTACACTTCAGTCCAAAAAACTTTAAATGGTTTCAACTTTTGACTTAAAATACGGACATTGTAAAAAGCGCATCAGCTCCGTAGAGAATACAATATATCATTAGTATTATCATCATCTAGTGTCTTACTTGCTTATGATGTCCACAGCAGCCTTCACTTTCTCTCTGTCCTTGTTAAAGGTGTGGACCATCATAACTGAGGCCTCGACTGCATCCTCCTCAAACCGCTGACAGTAACAAGGACAAGGACAAGGACAAGGACAAGGACACACACACACACACACACACACACACACACACACACACACACACACACACACACACACACACACACACTTCATCAAAGCTACTCTGCATCCATCATTCTAAATCAGATCACATCACAAAAGGCTTACAGTGCATCGATGAGTGACTTTGATTGGCAAAAAAATCTAGTTTGAGCTAAAATTATAACGTGACAATATCTTTATTATCAGACCTACCATGAAAATGGCCTCTTTAATGTGTGCCTCCCGCTCACTCTTCGTTAAAGTGGCTCCAGTTAGTGGACAGGTGAAATACACACCTGACACTGAGAGACCGGCAGGATCCTTCACTGGTACTTTAGATCCCTGGAAAGACATTCAACAAAGTAATTTAACAACATTAGCCTACATACTGTACACTCTTCGCTCAATCGGTCAAACCTAGTTTTACCATCATGTTATTAGCTAGCATGTACAATATACTAGAAATCTCGCGCGCTACGCGTGCTCGATACGCACCAACACTGTTGATCAGATCATGGTGCTCGAGTGATGTCACTCAGCGCACAATTGTGACATCCCTGATGATGTCATAGACATTGTGACATCATCAGTGACATATCGCAATTACAGTGACATCACTGATGATGTCATAGTAGACATTCTGACATCATCAGTGGGACAAAAACTTAAACAACCAAACGGAGCCCACTTACTCCATTTTATGATGATGATGATGACGATGATTTCAAGAGTGGGTGATACAATGCAGGGCTCAAAGTTACTCTCTTAAGTTACTCTGGTATTTTACTTGCCCCATGCAAGCGGGCAAACGTTCTTGTTGAGCCCTGCAATGATAGGATTCATCACCCTAATATACGTACCTCGGCTGTGTCAGCATTTTCCTTTTCGGCCAGTGCAGCAGCCTCTGCCTCCAGCTGTCTTTTCACTACAAGCAAATATAGAAAATCAGACAATTACATGTCTTTTTTTCAGGAAGCCATTTCTTAAACACACCAACACTGCATCAATTATTAAGATGAGGAGCAAGTGTGCACCTTTTACCAAGCCCTTACCTTGGTGTTTAGACATGATTATCTAGGAACACATTCTAATGCTATGATCCCCTTCCTATATACTTGGAGAATGCACAACACCATTTCTACACTTTCCATGCATTCCAAGTTATGGTAGATAAGCAGCCAGCAAAGGGACAATAGCACCGAGAACCATGGCAGGTATGATATGAGGTATCATAGCAAATATCTACCGTACTCTCTTCATGTATGCAGCAAGGTAGCAAATTAAAATTTGACTTGATTGTACACGTGTTGATAAGCATTTACAAGATAAACAATATTAGGACTAGCTATGCCTCCTCGGTGAAGGAGGCATCTATATTGTGGCACACATATTGAATTATAAAACGACTCTCTCAAATCAAGCAATCTGATTGGCTCACAGCTGTGGTATGTGTGTGGTATATTTAGCATATACCACAGTGGCCGTCAGGCGAAGCACAACCCTTAGGTGTGGTATAATAAGCATATACCACGGCCTGTCATGATCTATTGCTTAAATATCACATTGAAAGTGTGTATATCAATGTGAAGATAGGGATGCATTTCAACTCACTACGTTTGTGTACAGGGGTTTAGAGGTACCACACAAAACGAGCCACATTACAGACACTGTTCTGGCTGCAGAGTGTATCTAACCCTGGTTCCTGATGGCGTCCTGGGACGTGTGGACCTTTGGCCGAGGCTGCTGCTCAATCCTGGCCAGGGCTGCGGCTCCTGCCCTCTGGGCCCCTTCAGTGGGAGCATAGCGAGGCTTGGCACTGACGCTGCTCTGCCGCACATGAGGGTCTGGTCTGTGTACATACAGGGGGGTTGAGGAGACAGGCTGAGCCTTTATATTAGCACAACCAAAACATAAAAGTATACTTGTCAAGCAGCTAACGTTATCTAAGTTACCTCAGCTATTGCATACGCAAACGGTGGGCCCATGGACTACTATTACTTTAGAGTGCAGGTTATCTTCTTTGGGGATTACTGAAATCACAGGGCGCCTCCCGTTATCTGAGCTAACCTAGTATTATATAACCTGCTGCTAACGGTAACTTAGCAAACAGCTAGCTTAACATAACCGCTAACGTTATAGCTACTGAAATAATAACTCATAACAAAGATTATTGCCCTAGTTAGCTTCCCGACATGCTAACAGCCAACATTACTATTAACGTTAGCTGGCTAGCTTAGCAAACGTTAGAGAGCTAACTAGCTAAGTAGCTCTAGATGGATTGAATAACGTTTATTTGCCTGGTGTCTTCTGTGAGTTTCTTCCCGGGCCCTGCAGTTTTGAATTTCATGTCTTTTTTAATGTCATCAAAAAACTTCTTCATTTCTATTAACTGCCACAGAAAATGCCACTCACGAAAACACAAATGGGTGGAAAGCAGCTAGCTAGCTAGCGTTAGCAACAAGGAAGGCTCCTGACCAAAACAAAAATAAGCTGACACTGACAGCAGACAGACTCCGCCTTATAAGTGGGAAGTCGCCCCCTAGTGGTTGGTTCAAGTATAAAACACAAAATAGTAACCTCGCGTCACCAGGCTCTTCTCGGGAGAAGCCCCTGACTGCAGTACGCAGATCGGGGAGTGGCTCAACGTGGGCGGAGTCAAACGCGCACTCAAAGTAAAACTCAGCTCTTTCTTCTTCTATCAGATCTTCGGCAGTGTGCACGCTTCTAGGCGTATTACTGCCCTCCGCAGGATAAAGTTCATAGTGACTCTTTTTACAGTGTTTATCATGTAGGAAAACTACTCTAATATATCTGTAAAAATCCTGTTGAACAAGATCGTATTTTTATGACATTGTCTGGAAATTCCTGCTTATCAAACTGAACCAACAAACAGTGCTGTGATTCCTTTCTCTGCCCATTGAATAAATCTATTATCACTTGCAGCTGGCTTAAAGTCTGGGTCAAAGCTCAGCCACCTCAATATTATTTCTTTCTGAATTTTAAGTTGTTTCACTAGACGAAACCGGGTATCTATAGAAAACCTAACCCATCGACTCTGAATATCACTGTGTTTAGCAGCTAGTGGCGATCCTGGCAGACTTTGTATAGGTGAATCCATCAGTGACTACAACACATTATTATTGTAATGTTCTGTGTAGGTGTTGGGATATTTTTTTACCTAATATTCGATATTCTTGTCTCATCTTGTGAATAAAATAATGGGAACACGTTTACATTTTCATGAGCCCTCAAAACTTCACACACAACTTCTTACTGAAGTTCAGCTCCCACTGAACTTGAAACCTGTGTAACTAGGGCCAGCTGAATTGGAACAGTGAAGTGAAATCAATGCATTTGATAGACAGACATCCCTATATTTTTACTTGTTAAATGTTTTCTTTTTACTAAGTCCATTATTTTATCCATGCTGCCTATATTTAAAAAAATATAGAGAGAGAGAAAGAGAGACACATCATGTTAACCTGTGTCTGCTTTTTTTTTTTTTTTTGCTCCAGCATTTGCCGATCCAGCAAACACAGGGATGCGCTCAGAGGGTCTTCAATATTCCTCTTTGCGTGTGCTGTGGGGCCCGCCGATTCCGTTAGCACATTTTGGGACTGCTCACAGGATCACTGGAGAGAGAAAGAGAGAGACAGCATGTTAACCTGTTGACGATCAAAATCATGTTACCTCGCCCTAAATCAAACGCCTTGAAAAAAACAGTCATCTATCGTGCCATCAGTCATTGGAACAGCTGCCCCCATCACATACGTCAATCAAACAATATAAGTCCTCTTTCAAATTCCATTTAAGAACCCATTACTTAACAGGTGATCAATAGTCCAGCTGGTCACGAGCAACTCCATTTTTGTATTCTCACAAATGTATGTACAATGTAACTTGTAACCCACCCAAAATGCAAATGTGTTATATTACACATATCTGATATATATCATGTAAACATCACACAAATGTGAGTGTATATATGTATAAGACTTGTATTGTATTGCATTATTGTATTGTATTTGGACCCCAGGAAGATTAGCTGGTGCCACAGGCATCAGCTAATGGGGATGCTTTTTAAATAAATAAATACATAAATAAATAACCTGTGTCTGATACACCTTAGTGTCTCCTGCTCACATGATCACTGGAAGAAAAAGAGAGAGATGTAATGTTAACCTGTGTCACATTAGGACACCACCTCAAATACAAACGCTCTTTCCTCTGTACTGAGGTGAGATAAGAGGGAGTTACATTAGTACACCACCTCAAATACAAACGCTCTTTCCTCTGTACTGAGGTGAGATAAGAGGGAGTTACATTAGGACACCACCTCAAATACAAACGCTCTTCCCTCTGTACTGATGTGAGATAAGAGGGAGTTACATTAGTACACCACCTCAAATACAAACGCTCTTCCCTCTGTACTGAGGTGAGATAAGAGGGAGTTACATTAGTACACCACCTCAAATACAAACACTCTTCCCTCTGTACTGAGGTGAGATAAGAGCGAGTTACATTAGGACACCACCCCAAATACAAACGCTCTTCCCTCTGTACTGAGGTGAGATAAGAGGGATTTACATTAGTACACCACCATCAAATACAAACGCTCTTTCCTCTGTACTGAGGTGAGATAAGAGGGCGTTACATTAGTACACCACCTCAAATACAAACGCTCTTCCCTCTGTACTGAGGTGAGAAAATTAGTACACCACCTCAAATACAAACGCTCTTTCCTCTGTACTGAGGTGAGATAAGAGGGAGTTACATTAGGACACCACCTCAAATACAAACGCTCTTTCGTCTGTACTGAGGTGAGATAAGAGGGAGTTACATTAGTACACCACCTAAAATACAAACGCTCTTCCCTCTGTAGTGAGGTGAGATCAGAGGGAGTTACATTAGTACACCACCTCAAATACAAACGCTCTTTCCTCTGTAGTGAGGTGAGATAAGAGGGAGTTACATTAGTACACCACCTCAAATACAAACGCTCTTTCCTCTGTACTGAGGTGAGATAAGAGGGAGTTACATTAGTACACCACCTCAAATACAAACGCTCTTTCCTCTGTATTGAGGTGAGATAAGAGGGAGTTACATTAGTACACCACCTCAAATACAAACGCTCTTTCCTCTGTACTGAGGTGAGATAAGAGGGCGGCACATGGTTGACCAGAACACTTGCGAAACGTTAGTGATAGGGAACTCTGAACACGGCTGAAATGTTAAGTGTCAGGTCACTCTGAACACGGCTGGATCGTTAGTGTTAGGTCACTCTGAGTATGGCTGGATCGTTAGTGTTGAGTCCCTCTGAACACGGCTGGATCGTTAGTGTTGAGTCACTCTGAACACGGCTGGATCGTTAGTGTTGAGGCTCTCTGAACATGGCTGGATCGTTCGTGTTAGGTCCCATTTCAAATGGCTGACCAGAACACGCACAAAACAGTGTCTTTTGCTCACAGGATCACTGGAGAGAGAAAGAGAGACACAGCATGCTAACCTGTGTCTGATACACATTAGTGTCTCCTGCTCACAGGATCACTGGAGAGAGAAAGAGAGACACAGCATGTTAACCTGTGTCTGATACACATTAGTGTCTCCTGCTCACAGGATCACTGGAGAGAGAAAGAGAGACACAGCATGTTAACCTGTGTCTGATACACATTAGTGTCTCCTGCTCACAGCCGTCACAGGATCACTGGAGAGAGAAAGAGAGACACAGCATGTTAACCTGTGTCTGATACACATTAGTGTCTCCTGCTCACAGCCGTCACAGGATCACTGGAGAGAGAAAGAGAGACACAGCATGTTAACCTGTGTCTGATACACCTTAGTGTCTCCTGCTCACAGGATCACTGGAGAGAGAAAGAGAGACACAGCATGTTAACCTGTGTCTGATACACCTTAGTGTCTCCTGCTCACAGGATCACTGGAGAGAGAAAGAGAGACACAGCATGTTAACCTGTGTCTGATACACATTAGTGTCTCCTGCTCACAGCCGTCACAGGATCACTGGAGAGAGAAAGAGAGACACAGCATGTTAACCTGTGTCTGATACACCTTAGTGTCTCCTGCTCACAGGATCACTGGAGAGAGAAAGAGAGACACAGCATGTTAACCTGTGTCTGATACACATTAGTGTCTCCTGCTCACAGCCGTCACAGGATCACTGGAGAGAGAAAGAGAGACACAGCATGTTAACCTGTGTCTGATACACATTAGTGTCTCCTGCTCACAGGATCACTGGAGAGAGAAAGAGAGACACAGAATGTTAACCTGTGTCTGATACACATTAGTGTCTCATGCTCACAGGATCACTGGAGAGAGAAAGAGAGAGACAGCATGTTAACCTGTTGACGACCAAAATCATGTTACCTCGCCCTAAATCAAACGCCTTGAAAAAAACAGTCATCTATCGTGCCATCAGTCATTGGAACAGCTGCCCCCATCACATACGTCAATCAAACAATAAGTCCTTTTTCAAATTCCATTTAAGAACCCATTACTTAACAGGTGATCAATAGTCCAGCTGGTCACGAGCAACTCCATTTTTGTATTCTCACAAATGTATGTACAATGTAACTTGTAACCCACCCAAAATGCAAATGTGTTATATTACACATATCTGATATATATCATGTATTATAACTTGTAAACATCACACAAATGTGATTGTATATATGTATAAGACTTGTATTGTATTGCATTATTGTATTGTATTTGGACCCCAGGAAGATTAGCTGGTGCCACAGGCATCAGCTAATGGGGATGCTTTTTAAATAAATAAATACATAAATAAATAACCTGTGTCTGATACACCTTAGTGTTTCCTGCTCACAGGATCACTGGAGAGAGAAAGAGAGAGACGTGATGTTAACCTGTGTCTGATACACCTTAGTGTCTCCTGCTCACAGGATCACTGGAAGAAAAAGAGAGAGATGTAATGTTAACCTGTGTCACATTAGGACACCACCTCAAATACAAACGCTCTTCCCTCTGTACTGAGGTGAGATAAGAGGGAGTTACATTAGTACACCACCTCAAATACAAACGCTCTTCCCTCTGTACTGAGGTGAGATAAGAGGGAGTTACATTAGTACACCACCTCAAATACAAACGCTCTTCCCTCTGTACTGAGGTGAGATAAGAGGGCGTTACATTAGTACACCACCTCAAATACAAACGCTCTTTCCTCTGTACTGAGGTGAGATAAGAGGGCGTTACATTAGTACACCACCTCAAATACAAACGCTCTTCCCTCTGTACTGAGGTGAGATAAGAGGGCGTTACATTAGTACACCACCTCAAATACAAACGCTCTTCCCTCTGTACTGAGGTGAGATAAGAGGGCGTTACATTAGGACACCACCTCAAATACAAACGCTCTTCCCTCTGTACTGAGGTGAGATAAGAGGGCGTTACATTAGGACACCACCTCAAATACAAACGCTCTTCCCTCTGTACTGAGGTGAGATAAGAGGGCGTTACATTAGGACACCACCTCAAATACAAACGCTCTTCCCTCTGTACTGAGGTGAGATAAGAGGGCGTTACATTAGTACACCACCTCAAATACAAACGCTCTTTCCTCTGTACTGAGGGAGTTACATTAGTACACCACCTCAAATACAAACGCTCTTCCCTCTGTACTGAGGTGAGATAAGAGGGAGTTACATTAGTACACCACCTCAAATACAAACGCTCTTTCCTCTGTACTGAGGTGAGATAAGAGGGAGTTACATTAGGACACCACCTCAAATACAAACGCTCTTCCCTCTGTACTGAGGTGAGATAAGAGGGAGTTACATTAGTACACCACCTCAAATACAAATGCTCTTTCCTCTGTACTGAGGTGAGATAAGAGGGAGTTACATTAGTACACCACCTCAAATACAAACGCTCTTTCCTCTGTACTGAGGTGAGATAAGAGGGCGGCACATGGTTGACCAGAACACTTGCGAAACGTTAGTGATAGGGCACTCTGAACACGGCTGAAACGTTAAGTGTCAGGTCACTCTGAACACGGCTGGATCGTTAGTGTTAGGGTCACTCTGAGTACGGCTGGATCGTTAGTGTTAAGTCACTCTGAACACGGCTGAATCGTTAGTGTCAGGTCACTCTGAACACGGCTGGATCGTTAGTGTCAGGTCACTCTGACAACGTCCTGGATCGTTAGTGTTAGGTCACTGTGAACATGGCTGGATCGTTAGTGTTAAGTCACTCTGAACACGGCTGGATCGTTAGTGTTAAGTCACTCTGAACACGGCTGGATCGTTAGTGTTAAGTCACTCTGAACACGGCTGAATCATTAGTGTTGAGTCACTCTGAACACGGCTGGATCGGTTGTGTTGAGTGCCTCTGAACACGGCTGGATCGTTCGTGTAGGACCCATTGCACATGGTTGACCAGAACACTTTTGAAACGTTAGTGATAGGGCACTCTGAACACGGTTGAAAGCTTGGCGTCAGGTCACTATGAACACGGCTGAATCGTTAGTGTCAGGTCACTCTGAACACGGCTGGATCGTTAGTGTCAGGTCACTCTGACTACGTCCTGGATCGTTAGTGTTAGGTCACTGTGAACACGGCTGGATCGTTAGTGTTAAGTCACTCTGAACACGGCTGGATCGTTAGTGTTAAGTCACTCTGAACACGGCTGAATCATTAGTGTTGAGTCACTCTGAACACGGCTGGATCGGTTGTGTTGAGTGCCTCTGAACACGGCTGGATCGTTCGTGTAGGACCCATTGCACATGGTTGACCAGAACACTTTTGAAACGTTAGTGATAGGGCACTCTGAACACGGTTGAAAGCTTGGCGTCAGGTCACTATGAACACGGCTGAATCGTTAGTGTCAGGTCACTCTGAACACGGCTGGATCGTTAGTGTCAGGTCACTCTGACTACGTCCTGGATCGTTAGTGTTAGGTCACTGTGAACACGGCTGGATCGTTAGTGTTAAGTCACTCTGAACACGGCTGGATCGTTAGTGTTAAGTCACTCTGAACACGGCTGAATCATTAGTGTTGAGTCACTCTGAACACGGCTGGATCGGTTGTGTTGAGTGCCTCTGAACACGGCTGGATCGTTCGTGTAGGACCCATTGCACATGGTTGACCAGAACACTTTTGAAACGTTAGTGATAGGGCACTCTGAACACGGTTGAAAGCTTGGCGTCAGGTCACTATGAACACGGCTGAATCGTTAGTGTCAGGTCACTCTGAACACGGCTGGATCGTTAGTGTCAGGTCACTCTGACAACGTCCTGGATCGTTAGTGTTAGGTCACTGTGAACACGGCTGGATCGTTAGTGTTAAGTCACTCTGAACACGGCTGGATCGTTAGTGTTAAGTCACTCTGAACACGGCTGAATCATTAGTGTTGAGTCACTCTGAACACGGCTGGATCGGTTGTGTTGAGTGCCTCTGAACACGGCTGGATCGTTCGTGTAGGACCCATTGCACATGGTTGACCAGAACACTTTTGAAACGTTAGTGATAGGGCACTCTGAACACGGTTGAAAGCTTGGCGTCAGGTCACTATGAACACGGCTGAATCGTTAGTGTCAGGTCACTCTGAACACGGCTGGATCGTTAGTGTCAGGTCACTCTGACAACGTCCTGGATCGTTAGTGTTAGGTCACTGAACACGGCTGGATCGTTAGTGTTAAGTCACTCTGAACACGGCTGGATCGTTAGTGTTAAGTCACTCTGAACACGGCTGGATCATTAGTGTTGAGTCACTCTGAACACGGCTGGATCGGTTGTGTTGAGTGCCTCTGAACACGGCTGGATCGTTCGTGTAGGACCCATTGCACATAGTTGACCAGAACACTTTTGAAACGTTAGTGATAGGGCACTCTGAACACGGTTGAAAGCTTAGTGTCAGGTCACTATGAACACGGCTGAATCGTTAGTGTCAGGTCACTCTGAACACGGCTGGATCGTTAGTGTCAGGTCACTCTAACAACGTCCTGGATCGTTAGTGTTAGGTCACTGTGAACACGGCTGGATCGTTAGTGTTACGTGACTCTGAATACGGCTGGATCGTTAGTGTTAAGTCACTCTGAACACGGCTGGATCATTAGTGTTGAGTCCCTCTGAACACGGCTGGATCATTAGTGTTGAGTCACTCTGAACACGGCTGGATCGTTAGTGTTGAGGCTCTCTGAACATGGCTGGATCGTTCGTGTTAGGTCCCATTTCACATGGCTGACCAGAACACGTGCAAAACAGTGTCTTTTGCTCACAGGATCACTGGAGAGAGAAAGAGAGACACAGCATGTTAACCTGTGTCTGATACACCTTAGTGTCTCCTGCTCACAGGATCACTGGAGAGAGAAAGAGACACACATCATGTTAATCTGTATCTGATACACCTTAGTGTCTCCTGCTCACAGGATCACTGGAGAGAGAAAGAGAAACACATCATGTTAACCTGTGTCTGATACACCTTAGTGTCTCCTGCTCACAGGATCACTGGAGAGAGAAAGAGAAACACAGCATGTTAACCTGTGTCTGATACACCTTAGTGTCTCCTGCTCACAGCCGTCACAGGATCACTGGAGAGCTAAAGAGAGACACAGCATGTTAACCTGTATTTGATACACATTAGTGTCTCCTGCTCACAGGATCACTGGAGAGAGAAAGAGAGACACAGCATGTTAACCTGTGTCTGATACACATAAGTGTCTCCTGCTCACAGGATCACTGAGAGAAAGAGAGACACATCATGTTAATCTGTACCTGATACACCTTAGTGTCTCCTGCTCACAGGATCACTGGAGAGAGAAAGAGAGACACAGCATGTTAACCTGTGTCTGATACACATAAGTGTCTCCTGCTCACAGGATCACTGAGAGAAAGAGAGACACAGCATGTTAACCTGTATCTGATACACCTTAGTGTCTCCTGCTCACAGGATCACTGGAGAGAGAAAGAGAGACACATCATGTTAATCTGTATCTGATACACCTTAGTGTATCCTGCTCACAGGATCACTGGAGAGAGAGAGAGAAACACAGCATGTTAACCTGTGTCTGATACACCTTAGTGTCTCCTGCTCACAGCCGTCACAGGATCACTGGAGAGAGAAAGAGAGACACAGCATGTTAACCTGTATCTGATACACATTAGTGTCCCCTGCTCACAGGATCACTGGAGAGAGAAAGAGAGACACATCATGTTAACCTGTGTCTGCTTTTTTTTTTTTTTGCTCCAGCATTTGCCGATCCAGCAAACACAGGGATGCGCTCAGAGGGTCTTCAATATTCCTCTTTGCGTGTGCTGTGGGGCCCGCCGATTCCGTTAGCACATTATGGGACTGCTGGTGATGGTTCCATCTTTTCCCCTGCTCACATGTGCTCTGAGCTGCAAACAACATACATGTTTCTATAAAGGAGGTGATTTTTACATGGGATAATTTATTGACAACAAATATTTTCGTTTCCAATTTCGATTTCAGAGATGCTGTCTAACATAGGTGACTATAGTAGGCTATTTTGGTGTAGTTTGACCTACCTGCATCTGGAGATGGTGTGGGCATAACTGCCGGTGTTTGCACTGTTGAGATTTAGCAATTGTTATTTATGATCAAAATATACTAGCCTATCCTTATTGTTTTTATATATATATATATATATATATAGCCTATATCCCCCCCCCCCCCCCGGTTCTCCCCAAAATTTCAATAAACCTTTGGCATATTATTACAATACAACAATACTGGCGGACCATAATAGAAGATGCCAAATCATTCAAAACAATAAGCATTTTGCTTTTAGGAGCATTGTGCCATGCAGCGCTGTTCCAAAACGTGTCAACGTGTGTCGTTGCCTGGGAAACGCACATCCCATAATACAACTGTTCCCATTGCATCCCATAATAGTATGATGCTACTTGGGATGCCATTGCCAACAGTGTTTCCATTGCCCTCAGAAATGCGCAAAATCTAAATATCGCAATAGAAATTGGGTAATGGAAACACGTGAATTTCGAAAAACCTCCCAAATATCGCAAAAAGTTTTTGCGCTCTCATGAGGTGGTTTTTCAGACGTGTCGATATAGCAGTTTATCGAAACAGTTAATGGAAACACATTTTCCGCATTTGCACGTCATGTGACCCTTTCTCCTTTGGAAAAGGAGCGGAAAATAAGTTTGGTAAGTAAGGTTCGATTAGCCGTGGCAAAACCTCCGCAGCAAGTGGAAAACTTTGAAGCAACGCTACCTAGCAGAAAGGCAAGTGTTGTGCAAAAGCGGAGCCGGGAAAAATAGATAATGTGTAATGGCAGAAATCGGCGCGCGCGCTAACACGTGCGCGCATTTGAGCGGCGAGATGAGGGGATGAAAAGCACACACTGGTGCGGTGGTGCTGTCTGAAGTGAATACAGTGACTGTGAGTAATACATTGCACACGTTTCAGGTGCAATGTTATAATTATAATACAAATTAAACAAGAAGAAAAAGCCAGCACTCAAAAAGTCCTTTTCAATATTTAATTTACCTCAGTCAGGAATACAGCAGCACATACATGTTTCGGCCCTACGGCCTTCCTCAGTGTGGCCTCAGTGACCACACTGAGGAAGGCCGTAGGGCCGAAACATGTATGTGCTGCTGTATTCCTGACTGAGGTAAATTAAATATTGAAAAGGACTTTTTGAGTGCTGGCTTTTTCTTCTTGTTTAATTTGTACTTGTGCCGTGCACCGGACCTCTTTGTTCACTCTCCGAGTGTGCTCGCATTTTTCTACTTTTGGATAATTATAATACAGACATTCCGATTATTGCACCATATCAGCCTTTTCCCCCCTCCTCCATCTCTAAATCGGACCAGTTGTAGGCTATTAGGCTACATTTTTTCCTCTGCCTGTCGCGCTCACTGCATTCACTGCAGCCAGCAACGTTGCCACTCATTTTATTTTGAATTGATAATCAGGCTCGTTTATATGCATTGTAACTTCGTGTTGTGATTTGCATTGACCATTGGTTGGATTTGAGCATGCAGGGGACGGGATGATATGGCCATATGGGGCAGATCCCCATGCGTAATCACTGTGGCAGCTGCTGGTAACGGGGAATTGCGTTCAGGTGTGTGCGCCGTCAGACCAAACTCAACTTCAATGGAAACGCCTACAAGTCGCAATTGTACATTGTCGAAGTTGTAGAAATATCGCAATTATTTTGCGAAAAACTAATGGAAACACAGATGCGAACAGGTTAGCTAAAAGTTTAGCGTCGCCAGCGAGGGCCCCCACCGTTGCGGTCGGGGTAGGCTACGTTTCGAAATCCATTTAACCATTTAAACCATTTAACATCATTGCCATATCTGAAACCTGGATCCACCCAGACAAAGGAATGGACTGAAAGGCGCACTGTGCATCTGCGCTTCCTAATTGCAAATTCATTCATTCATCAAAAATAATATTTGCTTATTTAATAGATGGAGATGTGTGAACATTTAATTCTAGCCCATTTCAATAGGCTAGACTATCATACATCTGCAACCTTTCCCTTCAAACTGGCAAAATGACAAAATGAAAATCGCTAAAGTAATAGGCCTACCGCTGTATAAGACTGGAGACAGACACAACTTCACAAATTATAGACCTGTTTCACTACTTCCACAATTCTCCAAAGTTCTCGAAAAACTCAACAATAGACTGGACAAATTTATCAATACATGCAATTTACTTAGTGACAGCCAATATGGATTCAGAAGCAAATCAACTTCACACGCATTGATGGAATCAATAGAAGATATAACAAACTCCATTGACCAGAAACTGCACTCTATAGGGATATTATTGACCTCAAAAAGGCATTTGATACCATCAATCATGATAGGAAACAATACGTGAAGTTAGGCCCTGTGTTTTCCTCACCTCTTCCTTCATGCTGTCTGTCATGACACTGGCAACGGCGCTGATCAGGTAGTTTTGTATCTTGTCCCAATAAACACCGTTGCTGTGGCGAGGTGAGTGCTCAGTAGCCTACGGGGTAATACTCTCCCACTAAATCCATTAGGTCCTCTTTGCGCGGCTCGCAAGACGATGGTTACTTGTGTGGTTTTGCGGTAAAAGTGGCTCTCTCTTGACTTTGACCAGCCAAACAAAAGAGACTGCGTCGCGCGCGCCTAATTAGTGAATTCTGCCCCGCCACTTGTCGCAAGTCACGTGACGTTTGACCACACAGAGGTCATAGAGTCAACGCTGTGCAGCCAATCCATTTAGAGGGATGATATGATTGGCTGCTGCTAATCTTCCACAACAACACAAATCACAAACCACACCGACATCAAAGGTGCACCTGTATAAACAAAATGCCGATCCCAGGCCTTGCAGACATGTTTTGTTTGTGTGTGTGTGTGTGTGTGGGGGGGGGGGGGGGGGGGGGGTTAAGGAGAAGTCAGTGAGTTGAGGTTGTGCACACACGCGCCGCGCACACACACACACACACACACACACACACACACACACACACACGCACGCACGCACGCACGCACGCACACACACACACACACACACACACACACACACACACACACACACGTGCGCAGATGCACAGTGCGCCTTTCAGTCCATTCCTTTGTCTGGGTGGATCCAGGTTTCAGATATGGCATTTCCCATTTTACACTATGCCATTTTCACGTCTAGGTCTAAAAGCCGGCTCCTACCAGAGTCTTCACGTGAAGTGAAGAGGTTATCCGATGCAAATGAGTCAAACGTTGAGGTTGAGCCACTCCCCGATCTGCGTACTGCAGTCAGGGCTACTTGCTTCTCGGCGAGAAAGAGCCTGGCCCAGGGATGGACGAGCCACGCCCACCCATGCATTCGGACGGAGGCTGCTCACTGGTGAATTGAACGTCAACTCGCAACGTGGTCACTTCAAAGTACTCATTATGAAAGACAACAAACATCAAAGATATTAATATGACACAAACGATGAGAAACAGAGCACATATTGCACTCATGTCGTGACAGAGGAGGCTGTCGGCTAATAAAGTATCTAATATGCAACATTGTCACCAGGCATGTACTGTATGCTCATGAATATACTAAACTTAGTGGTTATTCTTTGCATGATGGCCTTTGCCCTTCTTTCTGAGCCTCTTTCAGGCTGCACTTCTCAATAAGAATATTGAACAGAAAAGTCAGCTGATTCAATTAACTTATAATAACAGATTATATACATAACATACATATTGGTTTTTTTAAGAGGGAATGTAGGCTACTACTCATCCCATATGGCTTTGCGGGTAATGTCATTGATTAACATAATCGAATACGATAGTGATTACTGATTTGTAATGTTTTTCCACTCTCTTCTCTCATACATTTCTTTTACACAAACTCTCACACACACAACAACAGACACACATGTAAATGCAGACACATCAAATACACACAAACTCTCACACACACAACAGACACACATGTAAATGCAGACACATCAAATACACACAAACTCTCACACACACAACAACAGACACACATGTAAATGCAGACACATTAAATACACACAAACTCTCACACACACAACAACAGACACACATTAATGCAGACACATCAAATACACACAAACTCTCACACACACAACAACAGACACACATGTAAATGCAGACACATCAAATACACACAAACTCTCACACACACACACAACAACAACAGACACACATGTAAATGCAGACACATCAAATACACACAAACTCTCACACACACACACACACACACACACACACAACAACAGACACACATGTAAATGCAGACACATCAAATACACACAAACTCTCACACACACAACAGACACACATGTAAATGCAGACACATCAAATACACACAAACTCTCACACACACAACAACAGACACACATGTAAATGCAGACACATCAAATACACACAATCTCTCACACACACAACAACAGACACACATGTAAATGCAGACACATCAAATACACACAAACTCTCACACACACAACAACAGTCACACATGTAAATGCAGACACATCAAATACACACAAACTCTCACACACACAACAACAGACACACATGTAAATGAAGACACGTCAAATACACACAAACACAACAACAGACACACATGTAAATGCAGACACATTAAATACACACAAACTCTCACACAACAACAGACACACATGTAAATGCACACACATCAAATACACACAAACTCTCACACAACAACAGACACACATGTAAATGCAGACACATCAAATACACACAAACTCTCGCACACACAACAACAGACACATGTACATGCAGACACATCAAATACACACAAACTCTCACACACAACAACAGACACACATGTAAATGCAGACACATCAAATACACACAAACTCTCACACACACAACAGACACACATGTAAATGCAGACACATCAAATGCACACAAACTCTCACACACACAACAACAGACACACATGTAAATGCAGACACATTAAATACACAAACTCTCACAAACACAACAACAGACACACATGTAAATGCAGACACATCGTATTTGATGTGTCTGCATTTACATGTGTGTCTGTTGTGTGTGTGTGAGAGTTTGTGTGTATTTCCCTTTTTATCATTCCCTTTTTATCATTATTCATTTTGGATTGGAAAAATGCAAAATTAACATTGAAAAGTAAAATTCAAAGTTAAAAATACAAAATTGAAAAATGGAAGTCACGTGACCATTTCAGGCTACACCCATTTTTCAAGGTACGCCCATATAAAGTACGCCCACAGAGTACAGACAGACAGACAGAAGTGTGTGGGTCGATGACAGCTTCTGGGCCGAGAGATTAAAATTGATGTCCATAGTAGCAATCATGACATTAGCCAACGCTATTTAACTTCAGCAATTTACTTCCGTTTTCTGTCTGTCTGTGGACAGACAATCATGTCATGTCACAAACATGGGGAAGGATTGGACCTTATTTCTCAGTTAAGTTTTCTAATTCAAAATCGAAAATAGAACTAAACTGAAATATAGCCTACAAACATAGACTGTATAATAATAATCCTACAAAATAATAATAAAATAGTCAAATTTACGAGCAGCACTGGAAGGCAGCATTCCTGCTCGTAGTGACGCCCCCAGCTGAGCCTGGTGACGCGAGATAGTACGGCTCTGGTAGCGTCCCCTCCGCAAATTTTCGAAATTCAGTGCGTCAGGGGTAAGGCCCGCCCTACTCTGCCTCTGATTGGGTTAGGTTTAGGAATGAGCAATGATGATTGGTTAATGTCATGGTGAAATATCAGGGTAAGCCAATCAGAGACAGAGTAGGGCGGGTCTTTCCCCTGTCACCCTGCATTTCGAAAATTGAGACTGGGCCGTCCTCTCCATGCCGTTACTGCCACGTCAAACGTGACGAACCAGGAGGTGTAGTCCTGGGAGGAGGAGGAGGGAGGAGGATACTCCGTGTCCAGCACAGGCGACAGACATTAAATGCTCATAAAGCCAAGGAAAGCGGTGGTGAAAGGTGAGCGTTTACTATTGCTCTCATATTATCATTGAATCTTGTATTTTTTGACAACCACGGCATAACGTGTTTATTCCACCGTTATCCGGGTAAATAAATGCTTGCACTGGAGTGTTGTCGTTTGCCACTCGTGTGCTGCTTCTGCTGGAGATAGCATCTAGCTGCATTGCTTGACAAATACTTAACAGGCTACATAGAATAATGTCTACTGCGAATGGTTGAGTTTAGTCAAACCGGTCTGTCCCACCGTGCCGACCGTGCTACCAGTGAAGACAAGTCGTTTTAGGATGATGATTCAGGATGACAGCAGATACACTTTACTGAGCTGTCAAGACGTCCAGCAGCTGGATAGTGACATCAAGTCAGAAACTTAATCACAAATTTAAAGTTAAAGTTGACAGCCATTATATTCAATGTAAATATATGAGTACCATCCATTGGCACAACGGACAGTATAACATCACGTCCCGTGTTTTATGATTATGAATGTAAATATATGAGCCCCATACATTTACATGACATAGACTGAGGACTTGGCTACTGATGGGCGTAGGTTACAGCATCCCATTCAGATGCTGTGAGATCACCTCATGTAATGTAATGCATTTCTTGTCCAGCAAGGATTTCTGGTTGTGGGCCCGAACAAAGAGCCCCCCCGATCATCTTGGCTAAGTGGGTGGTGTCTGTCTGTCTGTCTGTGGTGGTGGTGTCAGTCATGATTATGATGTGATGATGATCAGTGATGTCACTCGAGCAATAACTCCAACTTACTTCCTTGACAGCTAGATCTACATTTTTCTTCTCGCCAATTCTCAATGGCTTCCTTGTTTTGCTCGGGAGTACAAAAAAACTTTATTTGGTGATTTTTTTTACATTTGTTGTCTGCGCAACCCACCACACAACAGCTTTTAGATATGTTTAATTCAAGGAAAATGACGCTGGTGTCCGAGTGAATGGAGCGCTTTCCCCCGTGATCGGCGTGGCCTATTTCATGCAGTGTCTCTATTGTGATGTCATCAGTGATGTAATAAATCCTTCCTGGTACGAGCTCAGTTGCTGGATGGCACAGTTGCACGATGGCGCCTAGGTGGGTGGGCGGTGTCTGTCAGTCCAGAGTCTCCACCCTAGGAATCGAGCACACGTAGCGCGAGGTTCCTAGTTATTTTAAATTAGTTTACTTTACAATTCCAGTGGCTGAATGTGAATGCTGTAAATTACCCAACAACGCTGTTTCTTCATGTTGTCAAGCTGCTAAGTGTTCACTGTAGTCTATCTATCAATCATCACTCATCATCACATCTTGTTCATCTGGCTTTGTGATTGTGTGATTTAGTTTTGACAGAGTGAACTGATCATGAAGCCAAGCAGCGGACTTGTCCAGAAGCTGGCTGAAGCTGGCCAGTCTCACCTCCTGCAGTTCTGGGGCGAGCTGAGCCCAGAGGAGCAGGCCAGCATGACCCTTGACCTGGAGCCCATGGGCTTCCAGGAGATCAACGGATTCTTCAAGACTGCCATGGAGTCATCCAACGGCAGCAAGCAGGAGAAGATGGACACCCGCATGGAGCCCGTGCCCCGGGAGGTGCTGGGCAGCGTCACGAGGGACAGGGACAGCCTCAAAGCCTGGGAGGAAACAGGTGATCCAGCTGTAACATTTACATCTTTACTGGGATACTATGATGCTATAAGGAAGCAGACATTTCTGGTGTTATTGGGTTTTATTGGGTGGTTCATTGTACTCTAATGTTATAAAGCAGGAGAGAATGTTGTTAAAACACACACCTAGTTACTGCAAAAGGCATTTTCCTCCAGAGAGACTGAAAAAAAGTCGTGTGTGGTGTGTGTGTGTGTGTGTGTGTGTGTGTGTGTGTGTGCACACACACGCGTGTGTGGACCGACTTAAAATGTGCAACTGATAGCCTGCAGCTGAGGGGAGAGGAAGGATTGACTGGGATCAGATGGGGACAAATGGAAGCCCTAGAGGGGGATACAATTTGCCATTTTGGCAGCAGCTTTTTTGATCCAAAGCGACGTACATATGTGATTTAATACAACACAAGACAGTGTAGTCAGGAAAGAACAATGAGACAAAGTGCCGTAAAGCGAAGTTCTGGTCCAACAGGACATAGATGCTACAAGGCAGTGCATAGAGGCAATGCATAGATCCCCCACCCCCACTAAAAGAGCTGGGTCTTTAGCCTTTTCCTAAAGAATGGAGTTTTGTAACTCGTTCCGCCACCGAGGAACCACAGAAGAGAAGAGTCTGGCTAGAGAGTTCAGTTCTTGTTGTGGATGCAGCACCAGGCGCCGTTCCTTGGCAGAGCGAAGTGGGTTAAACTTCAACATCAACCCAGATGTTGTGACGCTGAGATGCAGTGTTTCCCACACAATCCCAATGCATTTGTGGTATGTGGGAAGGCTGGGGGGTTGGTACTTCGAGTACTGTGTGTCAAAGAGAACATAACAAAAATATAAGCAGTGCTACGCCGTTCTGTTTTTTTGCTTGGTCTCATTAATCTCATTAAAATACTGGATGTGCAACATGAAGGCTAACAATTTCCACATAGCTTAGTTATTAAATTAACCGACACATTCTACATTTGCTCATCTACACACACAACAGGTCGGTTTTTACGTCCTGGGGAAAAATATATTGTTGTGGTTAGTGCCGCTGATATTGTGGTGGGCCGCCACAAATCTTTCTATGTGTGGTAAACACAGTATTGGCATAGGGGGCTTCCATATTATTGTATTGACATTTTTGGATGGTCCATTTCAAGGAGCAGGCACACACAAGCGGTCTTCTTAATAAAACCGTAAGTAATGGTTTATTGAGAATGCGTACAGTCTACCTAAATTATGGGCTGTTGAGAGCAGTCTGTTAGCCTGCTGTGTGTTGTATATGAATCATTCCCAGGTCCAGCCTCCTGCATAGACGTGCCATAATGAACAAGCCAACTTGCCTTATTCGTTATGCTTTGCGCAATCCCCTCCCGCAGTGGGAGCTCTGACCGCTTCGCGGGTCTGTTTAAGAAGTTCTAGCCCGAGGGAAGGAATGACGACCGCATCTGGTTTTGATTTGGGGCCTGACGTAAAATAGAGGTGTTGCTTGACCCTCACTGATGAGGTCACTCTGCTGCTCTGTCAGGGCTTACGCACAGGCTGTGGGGGGGAGATAGTCAGAGTCTATCAGACAGACCCTCCCAGTCCACTGGTATTCTGTCTTTTGGCACTTTGATATAGAGTGTTGCGCTTTAGGTCACGTAGCAGCAGTTTATGTAAGATAATAAACCACAATAAGGTAATCAAACTTAGGTTAGGGCTATTAGATTTAGTCTCAGTGAGTCAGTGAGTCAAGGTCTAGTCATAAAAGTTTTGGTGAGGTCTTAAGTTTGTTGTTGTTTATCTTTCCAAAGGCAATAAGAACGCACTCTGGACAGTGGACATCATAAGAGATTAGATATTATGCTACATCTTATGTCAGCATAAGGATATGTACGCCTAGATGTGTTTCACTATCTAAAATACACTTTTTTACAACACATATTCTGGTCAAATTCCTCCTATGTAGTCTGATTACTTACTGTGGCAATCAAAGTGAATCTGAATCTGAAAGCAATTTAATCTGAACCCTGCTGTTTGTGATAAACTCTCATGCGCTGTGCCCCCATAGGTCTGCAGTGCATCTCTGAGAGTAAAGTAGCCGTGCTGCTGCTGGCCGGGGGCCAGGGGACCAGGCTGGGGGTCTCTTACCCCAAAGGCATGTACGACGTGGGGCTGCCCTCCCACAAAACGCTCTTTCAGACCCAGGCTGAACGCATCCTGAAACTGCAGCGGCTGGCTGAGCAGAAGCACAAGATCAAGTGCTGTATTCCCTGGTAAGGCCTCTTGGCTAAAGGTAAAATTACAATAGAGGGTTACAGATAGGCTCACAAGACATTTCTTGCAAGTCAAGTCTCAAGTTTAGTTTTGAGGGGCAAGTCCAAGTCAAGTCTCTCAAGTCTCTTATTGATGAGTGTTCTATCATCTGCTGCATGCATGCGGTCTGCTTAGAACACTGCATAGCTAAAACTAAGGAATTCAAAGCATGTACTGTATTATCTTCACTCCTATAAATATTAACATACAGTATCAGCATTGATTAGTTCACATGATTATTAGTAGACATTTCCTTAAAGTCCCTGGAAACCAGAAATATTTTTTTATTATTTAGCATTTTGAGTTCATCACATCACAGGAACCTATGTTAATAAGCCACCAGCCAAATTTGAACGATGATGAACGTCGCAAAGTATATAAATTTAGGTTTGACAGTCATGGCAAAAGTCATGAGAATCAATTAGATTTTAGAGTGTATTTTCTCCCGCGGACTGTGTGGGCGTGTCCCGTCTGCAGCAGGTCTCCTCCGAGAGAGAGAGAGAGAAGGAAAGAGAGATGGAGTGTGTGTGTGTGTGTGTGTGTTCGCGCGTTGCTCGGCGCATAGCCTACTGACAGAGAGGAAGAGATCTCTGCCGCTGCGAGTGCACAGCGCTACTGTGTGTGTGTCAGTGTGTGTGTGCGCGTGTGCGTGCATGCGTGTGTGTGATTCGATTAAATCTTATGACGTGATAAGATCATGCATTTTAGCACCGCGCGCACCGCTCTCTTCAATGAGGAAATGGAAATCCAGACCTTGTAGAAAAGTGTCGATTTTTGGAGTTAGGGTTGAAAGTAATGTCAACTACTTTCTGAGGCACACAATTACTCACATAGGACCCTAAATTTAATAGTTAGAAGGTTTTTGTGGATTATGTTTTCCAGGGACTTTAATGTTAATGCGCTAAAAAAAATAAAAATAAAGATTGTTCCCGAGTCTCAAGTCTGAGTCAAGTCTTTTGAGGACAAGTCACTGTGTGTGTGTGTGTGTGTGTGTGTGTGTGTGTGTGTGTGTGTGTGTGTGTGTGTGTGTGTGTGTGTGTGTGTGTGTGTGTGTGTGTGTGTGTGTGTGTGAGAGTCTTAAGTGCGACTCTATTCACTACTGACTTTTTGGCTTGTGCACCTATCAGCGGAATCTGAAACATAGTCAGGCACCAAATGTTGAAAGCTGAATTTTTGACGGGTAGTATAACCATCATGTGCCAGTTTTGTCTGTGTGATGATTAACTGGTTCAAATCACTGCCAGCATGAGAGAAACCTCAATCAACTCAAGTTTATTTGTATAGCACATTTCATACACAGAGGCAATTCAAAGTGCTTCACATAAAATGGTTGACAGGAAAAGAAAAGAAGAGAGTAAAATGGACATTTAAAAGCATCACAACAACACTTAAAAAAAAAAAAAAAAAGAGTATAAAAAGTGCATTAAGCAACTTCATTAAGACAGGAAAATAAACGAAAAGAAGAAATAAAATGGACATTTAAAAGCATCACAACAAAACTTAAAAAAAAGAGTATAAAAAGTGCAATAAGCAACAGGCGCAGCAGTTGCAGAAAGAGCTAAAACTTATAGAGGACTCATTGGGTTTGCATAGTAGCTGTCAGCAGTTAAAAGCGATGGTAAACATAAAAGTCTTTAGTCTATTTTTAAAAGTAAGTAAGGTTGGGGCAGATCTAAGGTCTTCAGGCAATTTGTTCCAGCTAGCAGAAGCATAGTGGGTAAATGCAGCCTTCCCGTGATTTGATTTGATCCTAGGGACAGTTAATACGCTGGACCCTGTTGACCTAAGAGTTCTAGACGGTTCGTAGCGTGGGAGCAATTCAGCTATGTATTTTGGGCCTCAAATCAAGGAAGTTGTTCTCCCGGAAGAGGATTAAATAGATTAGATCAAGGGTGCTCAGAAGTTGTTGGAGATGCCAGGTAGGCAGTGGAGTGCATTAAGTCCTCAGGACAGGCTTGTTCGTGCTTACGGTTCCTGGCGATTATGTTATAAAAAAAGAGTAGGGGGATACCTAATCATATGAGGAAATGGTTCTGTTTGTATTGTCTGTCATACTTTTACTTTATATCTCTTGGGCTTTGGTGATGTCAGTTATGTTGTGAGTGGAGTTCTTGTCCACATTCATGCATTTACAGTACATACTGCAGTGAAATGATAGAGATTTCCAGGCACATGAATCAACAACTGTGTTTCCTTCAGGTACATCATGACCAGTGGCAGGACTATGGACTCCACCAAGGAGTTCTTCTCACGGCATAACTATTTCGGCTTGAGCAAGAACAATGTTATCTTCTTCCAGCAAGGCATGTTGCCAGCCATGGATTACAATGGCAAGATCATCCTGGAGAGCAAAGGAAAGCTCTCCATGGCCCCTGGTAAGCTTGTGGGTTTTTGGCTCCATTGACAATGCAGTTTGGTGTGTGAATATCCGTCTTTACCGTACTTGCCAAATGGAGTTCTTGTATTTCAAGTGTGTTTGTGTGTCAGATGGCAACGGGGGCCTTTACAGAGCGCTGGGGAACCAGGGCATCATGGATAACATGGAGCGGAGGGGGATCGGGTTCATCCATGTCTACTGTGTAGACAACATCCTGGTCAAAGTGGCCGACCCGGCCTTTGTTGGTTTCTGTGTGCAGAAGGGAGCGGATTGTGGAGCGAAGGTGAGTCAATCTCACAGCTCTTCTCTCTTTCTCTCTCTCCCTCTCTCTCTTTCTCTCTCTCTCTCTCTCTCTCTCTCTCTCTCTCTCTCTCTCTCTCTCTCTCTCGGTTTGTCTTAAGTTGAATTATTAACTATAAAGCAAGGAATCTGTCTGTCTGTGAGTGTGTCCTGCATTGCTGGGGATCCAAGGAGGTCACGTGCAGTGTCAGATTTGGTGCAATTTGAACACACAATGTTAATAAACTTTGAATAAACAAGCGAACAATGCTCTGCGCTCGGGGCGAACAAACACTGCACTAGTATCTTCAATCAGCTTCGTTTTAGATATATTAGACACAGTCAATGTAGCCTAAATACACTTTCTTTCACAGATCGTACAATTGCTTTTGTATTGTCCTGCTTTTCTCATGAGAAGCCAATCATCCTAGTCAGAACACCTGCACGTTCTCTAATAATATAACCAATATAATTGTTTTGTGGGCCAAAATTGGTTTAAAATAAATTATTATTCTACACGGCATTAAAATGTCCTGTGCTTTCTCCCCAATCACATGCCAGATTTTATGAAAATCAAATATAAACGCTGAAGCAGCAGTAGGTCTGCTGTTCCTGTCATAAAATTATTTGCTGATGACGATCCCTCAGTTGTGTGCAGCTGTGACACTGATATGATTGATATGATATATTACTAGTTGTAATTTTATCACACCAGGAAGTAATGATATTATTATAAGGATGCGTGTATGTAAAGATGATAGTTTATCAAACAGGGCCAAGAGATTTTCATCCCAGTCATTTACAATATTGAAGTGTATGTGACTAGTGTGACTAGTCTTTTAAATTCCAGAATGTCCTGTTGGGTGTCAGAGGTTGTCTTTGATAGTTTGGGTGTGTGTCACTGTTGTGTTTGAATGAATAGGTGTGGTCAGTGTGCTCATGTGTTGTCAATAGACAACTGCACTTACTGCACCGCACCACTGGGTGGGGATGTTGGCCGTTTTGTTTCCTACTGGAACAGTCAGTTTCATGATGGGTGTATCATCAACTGTAATTTTGTGCGTAAAATCGAATAAAGCTTTCTAGGAAATGTGAAGATTTTCCCCTTTTTGGCAGGTGAAGTATTCAGTCACTCGCCTTGAAATGACTTGATATTGACCTAGTTCATTGATGCACAAGAGACAAAGGCTTGGCGGCTTTCGATGCAGAATCTGTGTTTGGTTTGTCACTTAAAATCTCTGCCCAGAGTCTCTCCTCAGCCAGAGAATGTTGGCCCACTTTGCCTCCTGGTGTCAGATAACATGCGTCTGATGTATAGATTCCCCCTTTTTCCTAAACAATTGCTTTGGACAGAGTGTACTTTTACTTCAAGGAGGAGAGAAAAAAGTTTAGCAGGGTACAGTGGTTGAATAGGAAACTTAACGGGTTTCTCTGAGCAAATAAATGGCCTTTATGGCACATCTTAAAACTCTTGCGGCAGGGCAAGGCAGTTGTTTATTTAACAGTTAAACTCGGCCAAACCTTCTATTTTCAAAAGGATACTTTGTAGTATGCATCAGCACAGCAAAGAGAAGACACCATTCTGTTCCAAATTGCGGGGATCCACTTAAAAACGCTGTCAGCTGGGAGTGATTTTAGGAACCTGGATCTGCATGTGTAGCTTACATCCTGCCTAGTCATTTTTTGTTACTTTTGTCCTTTATTGTTACAGAGTTTATTCATTCTTACCAGAAAGACTGTGTTCATTCAGCCTCTCTCGCATGTTTATTTATTTACTAGACAAGGACCATGCATAACAAAGCTGATAAGCTGATGCAAGCTAATTTCCATGTGGTCCCTGGGCCACAGAGCACAAACACAGAAAGAAGAGACCATAAAGGAAAGAATTAGAAATGTGTCAATACATTAATTATTTTCTACAATATAAAAGCAACTGTGTGTACATTGTTCAACAATCAATTCACAGCATGAAACTTGTGACAGGGATATCTCTAATGGTCACAATTGTTTGTTTTTCTCTCTCTCACTGTCTGATATTGATCACTAACGTATTCCACAGGTGCCACTCACGCTTGAACTGAGAAGGCCATTTGACCAAATGTGTTTGCCTTGTATTGAATGGAACTAGTGCAGTGCCCGTTCCCCCCATGCACCACCCCGTGGGCGCAACCCCCCCCCCCCCACACACACACACACACACTGTACTCCCTAAGCACACTCCCCAAGTTTGAAATCGATCTGACAAACGGTTCTCGAGATACACGAAGGACCGACAGACATACAGACAGTCCTGGAATTATTGTATAATATATATACAGTGCAGTGCCCGTTCCCCCCATGCACCACCCCATGGGCGCAGCCCCCACCCCCCACTGTACTCCGTCAGGTCCCCCTAAGCGCACTCTCCAAGTTTGAAGTCGATCTGACAAGCGGTTCTCGAGATACGCGAAGGACAGACATACAGACCTGGAATTATTGTATACCAGTGACTTGTGCTTTTTGAGGCTACCCTTATTTGTGTCTCATTCAATCAGTTGTAGACACTGTCTAACTCAGACCTCGGCCAGATGCAGCCCTCATGATGGTTCTGCCTGGCCTGGGAGGTCTAAGACAAACCACAAATATGAATTATTTTGATCATCAGAGGCTAGGACGTAAGTCAAGTGTATATGGTTTGTTTCCTCCTCAATTTCAAACAGAACTTTATGGAGTATTCTGGAAAGGAAAACAAAAATAGGGGGGGGCTTCTGTGTGCGTGTCTGCTTTTAGTTCGGTTCCTTGGAATAACTTCACAAATTTGCGATTGGAAATTCCTGTTACAAAATGTAACAATTTTGTGATGCAGTCTGGTATGTTGGTAAAGACAAGTCCAAGGCCATGTTCAGACTAGGAGGCCAAATCTGATTTCTGAACTTTAATGACCTATTAATGATTCTATCCAGATTGGTTTTATGAGTCTGGATGCTCCAAGTCTGATTTTTGTCACTTGTCCCAAACCATATATGGAGGTCTGGACACAGATCCGACTTGAACACTTGCCCAAATCAGATTTGTGGCAGTGCAGACACACTCCCAAATCAGATTTGGGAAACCAATCAAGATAATGATGATGAATGACTTTAGCAGCAAATCGGATTTGCCCGTAATGTGAACATGGCCCAATAAGTCTGCATAAGTTTGTGTTGGGTCGGTCTGTCAATGATGGCAGTCATCAATGGGTGGAGATAAGCCAGCTTGCACTGACCTTGTCTAAGCTTGCCAGTTCTTGGCATTACCACACAGAAACAGAAAATGTGCATGCTGAGTATATTATATTTTCCAACTGCTATAGAATCAAAGTAAACTGAAATATTTAGCTGCGTGGAACTGAAGATCATCCAGAACCCACTGCTGCTTGACATTATGAGCGGTGCGGTGGAGCGAGGACGGTCGGATCAGAGGCAAACAGAGACCCACCCTCCCATCATAAATTACTGTTCATGTGGCTTCACCCACCACCCCACCCTCCTCCTTCACCAACCCCCTCATCAGGACTACACTCTCTCATTAGGAACCAACAGATGGGGAGAGATTCCCCCCTTTCATTCAATGCAGACTTCACTTGCTGGCTATACAAAGTGGAACACACTTTCGTGCAAATACCATACGTTCATAGCCGCTTTTGAATCTTACGTTAGTATAACTAGCACGATCTGATGGAAAGTAACTCTTTTCTTGTCAAGCACACTGTGGACCTGCAGTGACCTTTTGCAATAATTAAAAACATCTCATCCTGGTAATGATTGATCTTTGTGTGTGTGTGTGTGTGTGTGTGTGTGTGTGTGTGTGTGTGCGTGCGTGTGTGCGTGCGTGTGCGCGTGCGCGCGCGTGTGTGTGTGTGTGTGTGTGTGGCAGGTGGTAGAGAAAACCAACCCGACAGAGGCGGTGGGTGTGGTGTGTAAGGTGGATGGCCGTTATCAGGTGGTGGAATACAGTGAGATCACCCTGACAACGGCGGAGAAGCGTAGCGCCGACGGCCGACTGATGTTCAACGCAGGAAACGTAGCCAATCACTTCTTCACCTCGTCCTTCCTCGCAGACGTAGTACAGTAAGGCTGATGGACACTGAACAAAAACACTTTACACTAAAAAGAATTAAGCATTTTACACACTTGCTCTTTTTCCTGGGAATTTGATCATTTGTCTTTTTGTGACAAAGTAAAGATAAACTATGAATATGCAGTGAGTTTCTTCTCTTTCTTTCCTCTTTCTGTCTCCATCAGGAAGTACGAACCTCAGCTGCAGCACCATGTGGCCCAGAAGAAGATCCCATATGTGGACACACAGGGACGGCTAATCAAGCCAGAGAAACCAAACGGGATTAAAATGGAAAAATTTGTCTTTGACATCTTCCAGTTCGCCAAGTGAGTTGCAGTTTTTTCTCTCTCTCCCCATACAGGATGTGGTGCTTTTAGCAGACGGCATCTCACCTCCAATAAACTGAGAGGCGCTTGCTCAGGCATGAAAGTAAGATGAATGGAATAAGTATTTGTTGGCCCCTTTTGAAAGGTGGCTGGATTGCATTATGTTCTTTTGACAGGCCTACGTCCCTGCGATCTGACCCTTTCTCCCATCCACCCATCCATCCATCCATCTATCCATCCTTCCTTCCATCCATTACGCAAACTCTTTTTCCAATCCCCATCCAGCAGCCCTACCGTGGCTCCACGGTCCAGGAGCCTGGCTGGGCCTGCCAAGCACTCTGTGAGAGGCTGAGAGGCTGCAGGTTTATGAGCTGTTCCCCCTCACTCCTCCTCCACAGCTGCATGACATCACCTCTGAGTCTGAGTCACGCTCGTACTAATAGAACCTTACATCTAATGAAAGGATTCCCGCACTGATGGACTGATGGAAAAAACGGTAGACATGGCCAGCTTCCTTCTCTGTTTCGTTCAATGCATTCTGACAAATGCTTATTGATATTTCTAAGGAACTGGAGTTATGGCAGAATCCAGATGGGCTCACTCACTTTTCAGCCATTCTATTCTATTCTATTCTATTCTATTCTATGCCCATATGCAGGTGTTTTCAGTGAGCAAAGAACGGGAAGAGGATGAGATTCAAATAGGCATCGCACATGTGGTTCTTGTTTCACCAGCCGCTGCTTTAATCTAGAGTCTAGATCAGTGATTTTCAACCTTTTTACACCAAGAACCACCTTAGAAATGAGCACAATATGAAATGATGAGAGGGAGGGTGCCCCGTGTGGCGTACCACCAGTGGTACACATACCACAGGTTGAGAACCACCGTTCTATAATAATGATAATACATATTTTGCCTGGATCCAGTATGATACATCATTTTCTGACTAATTATTATTTGGTGAGTACAGTAGGACTTGTGTAAGTAAGTATGTTTGGATGCTGACTTCTGTATAGCTAATTTACCTGTGCTAATTTAAGTGTGCCTTTTTGTTGGTGTCAAGTGTAGGCTTTAACTTGATGCCTGTCTTGTCTTGGTTATATTGACCATAGCTAATGCATTTGATTCATATCAGAGTTGTTGGCATGCACACAAAAAAAACATAGCTTTCTTTCATTGTTGAGCAGACAAAACAATGCTTGATTTTATTTTAGATATTCAAAGCAGCAGAATTTTAACGGGTGACGAATACAACATTGTTTTCTGTAAAAGCTTCATGCCGACCATCTGTCCCAAGACAAATAGACAGACAAACAAATAACTGGCAAGGCAAAAATAGGTATTTTCCTCATAATAGTGAAAGCAATGTTGTTATAGCGATCTGACTACCAATGTCAGTTCTTTGTCAGCACATTGCATGTTTGTCTGTGTGTGTGTGTCTCTCCAACAGGACGTTTGTGGTGTATGAGGTGCTGAGGGAGGACGAGTTCTCTCCCCTGAAGAACGCAGACAGCCAAGATGGTAAGGACACGCCCAGCACCGCCCGACACGCCCTCATGTCCCTCCACCACCGCTGGGTCCTCAACGCAGGGGGACACTTCATCGACGAGAACGGCACGCGTGTGCCCGCCATACCCAGGTGAGTCACGCAATGTTTTGCATGTCATATCGCACACGTCGCGTCACACGCACACACCGGCATGAACACGCAAACATCATGTGCGAGTGAAGTGGCTGTTTGTGTCCCCACTGGTTCCTCATGGCCATCCCTCTTTCCCAGCACTCTTCATACTTTGCCTGTGTACATACTGTTGTGTATTGGCTTTACTTGTTGTTTTGATGGACATTGAATTCCTCACACTCTCACTCCTCCCTCTCTCATGCTTGGTCTTGCCCCTGTGTGTCCCCTGTAATGTTTCCAGGGACGGAGCACCAGTCAGTGTCACAGATGATGGCAACAGAAAGTAATTATCCCCCTGTGGTACTGAGTGCATGGTGATGGGGTTTGGCCTTTAACTCTCACTCTCGCTCACTCGTGTCAACAGTATATCAGCTTGCCCATCCTTGCGTTCCCATTTCCTTCATTTTCACTGAAGAGAGGAGAGCATCTGGGCGTCGCCCGGAGTTTTTTTGTATTTTTTATATAGATCGTATTCGACTGACGTAAGTCACGCCCGGTCACGCGGCCCACCGCTGCCATATTGTTGACATTTCCGCGACGCTCACTGTCAAAAGTGACTGACTAGTTTTTAAGCAATCCCTACTGTCCGCAAATGTGAAGGGAAAGAGACGGAGGCTAACGTTAGTAGCAAACATTGGGCTAACATGCAAGCAAGTGTCCGATCATATCAAACAAACATTTAACGTTAAGGTTATTTACCTTTGCTGTCACGACAATGTTTGATGATGATGATGATGTCGTTGGTGGCACGAAAGTAAGAATGTCACAGACTTTGCCACAGATTAAATAATTATAGGACTCAAGGGATTTGAAAGCCTTCAGCTCCTGAGACGTGTATGCCAATACGTTATACCTGGCAATATAATGAGTTATCTTTACTCTAAAGCTGCGTTCACACCGACCTATTAAAGTTTTTCGCTGGCATCGAGTTTACATACAAAGTCAATGCAAACGAGCGATTGAGCGTATATTCGCCCGGGAGAAAAATCGCTGGGCGTCCGAGCGACAGAGACAGAGCGATAGGGAGAAAATACGCTCGTCGCCCCAGATGAAATATCCCAACGCGAGCGAAAATACGCTGGCATCAGTCGCTCGCTATTCAACGCTGATTGGCTGCCGTGTGAGAGCGAGTCAAGGATCACACTGGCTTGGAACAAACCGCTGGTTTATTGTGTGGCAACAAACCGCATTGACAGGCTGACAGCTGACATGAAGTGAAGTCTGTACAACCGGTATGGAGCTCGCATTAGGAGCACGGTGATAGGCTTAGCTTGTAAACATCTACGGTGGCTCGTAGTGGACAAACATCATGACATTGCGTAACTTTATAGCCCCCACATGTCCGTCAATTCGTGTGCCTGTTGACGAGCGATTTAAACAGAGCGACAGAGCGATTCCAAAGGGTTGAATCAAGCGACAGAGCGAAAAATAAATATCTCGGTGTGAACACAGCTTAAGTCAGTTTTTTTTATAGGGGTCCACACCTCCGACCAAACTTATTTTTCACTTCTCTTTGACAAAGCCATAACTGTTGCTATACGTTATGGCTGCGGTTTGTCAACAATATGGCGCTGTCTGGGGTTAGCGAATAAGGTCTATTATAGACAGTGCCAATGAAGGAAATTACTGAGAGACACAGTCCTCTTTAGAGTGCAGGTCACATGACATACAGTCATGACCCGTTTCCCCCTTAGACATTCGCCTCTAATTCACAGAATGTATTGCATGCTGGGTAATGGGCACAAGGCACGCTTTTTCTTTCTTTTTTGCGAACATTGACAACTCTGCAATAGAGGGTATGCACGTGATGTCACAAAGGCAGAAGTCACTGCGAGGCCACGCCCACTGAGTGGCAGCAAGACTGAGCTTGAATGCAGTAATCAGCCTAGATAACTGGGGCCGGTTACACGAAGCACCTTAAGTTAAGATTTTCCTTAGAGTCCGAGTTAAGGTGTCCATAAAATAAAATCGGTTGCACAAAACAGCCTTAAATCTTCTCTATAAGGTTAAACATTTCAAGGAAAACTTAAGAGCCGGGGCAGCTTTAGCTCAGGAGGTAGAGCGGGTCGGCCAATGACGCAAGGGTTGGCGGTTCGATCCCCGCTCCCTCCCAGCTGCCGTCGTTGTGTCCCTGGGCAAGACACCTAACCCTCCTTGCCTCGTATGAATGTAGACATGAATGGTATGATTGGTATGATTGGTATGAATGTAGACATGAATGATGGTGGTTCGGAGGGGCCGTTGAGCGCCAATGTGTGGCTGCCACGCTTCTGAACCACCGGTACGAATGGTGTGAACGAATAATCATCCTGTGCAAGCGCTTTGAGCCTTGGAAAGGCGCTATATAAATCCAATGATTATTATTATTATTAAGAAGAAGATTTAAGGGTGTTTTGTGCAGCCAATTCTATTTTATGGACACTTTGTGCAACCGGCCCCTGGAACCTGCTGAATGTTTTGCCACTCAATCCCGATTGAGGGGGCGTGTTCCGGTGGGAAAGTGATGTCTGTGCATACCCTCTATAGACGACGCACCTTTTGATCATTTTCTCTGTCCGATGTTGAAGACGAGACAGACCATTCAACTTTACAGATCCGTTGCTTGCCAGTTTACCTTTTGACTCTACTTGTTTAACTTCAACTGAGGATCCACTGCTTGTTTAAGAATGGCTTAAATGAGTGTGTGATCCAATAACATTCATCGTACCCAAGCCATGAATGTTATTCATGCTGTATTGCTCTGAAAGGGTGTAATAAGTTGTAGTAATGCTCTGTGATCTCTTCCTCAATCACTTTTCCTTCATTCTAGGGATGCACGATATATCGGCAATCATATCGGTATCGGCCGATGTTAACTCCTTTTGTAATATATCGGTATCGGCCCAATGAGCAAAATAACACTAATGTTTAAAGCTACTACACGTGATTTTGGAGAAAGATTGAGTCAACACGGTTCTCATTCCCAGGTCATCAAATGATACCGATGCTGTGGGTTGGTGCGCCGGACCGACCACCAACCCAAAGCCTCAGTATTTGACAATGACAACCTGAGAAAATCGTGTTGATTCAATCTTTCTCCAAAATCACATATAGTTCCTTCAATATTGGTTATCGGTATCGGACAAAACAAATCATATTGAGAGGAAACATTGCGGTAAATCTATGATTTATGGGCTTTTCCAAATGTTTGGAAATAAAGAAAGACGTTACATTTTCAAATTCACAGTGTTTACATGTGTTTTTCAATACGTACAAAATATCATTATCATAGAAACTTGTTTTTATACAGACCATATCGACATCGCTAAATAGCAGTCATCGGCCATAACAGCAATGTTTATATCGGTATCGGGCAAAATGTTCATATCGGTGCATCCCTACTTCATTCTCAAACTATTGACATGACATACTGGAGTTGTGTGCTGTGTGGGCGGAAGTGCTCACTCAGCTGTATTTCTATTAAGCAACTATTGTGTGATTGTCTTTTGTCTGTAATCAATATCTAGAAACAAACTGGTTGAGTGATGGCAATATGGTGGCAAGTTCTCCCAGTTAGTCAAAGGGACTGGGCGGAGCTGCAACCACATTAGCTCTCATTCATCTGGTTTCTTCTAGAAGAAGTCTCTCTGGGTCCGAGCTCTAATCACGGGTCATGTATGGAATGATGAAGCCCTCTAATGCTTTGCCTTTGAACTCTAATCACAAGCCTCAGTAGAAGAACAGCTGGGTCAAGGAAATACAGCTGCTTCTTCCAACTGTCGTCGCCCCCCTGTCTTTCCATGAGACAATCACTTATCCTGTTTTTGCTTTCTTTCCTGTTCCTCCCTCAACTCATCCCGTTCAACACAGCCTGAAGGATGGAACAGACCTGCCAATCAAATGTGAGATTTCCCCGCTGGTGTCCTATGGAGGAGAGGTAAGGAGGCGGGGCTTGACTCCGTGAATGGAAACTCCAGCTGCTTTTTCTGTTCCCGTTTTCTACCCTCAAACTGTTAGAAGCTATTGGTTGGAAACAATCAACTTGGATGCCCAGTAACAATGTCCTGATTATGTAATATATATATATATATTTTTTTTTTCTTTTCTTTTCTTTTCTTTTCTTTTCTTTTCTTTTCTTTTCTTTTCTTTTCTTTTCTTTTCTTTTCTTTTCTTCTTCTTCTTTTTTCAGGGTCTGGAAGAGTTGGTGAAGGGACAAGAGTTTCACCCCACGCTGATGATCAACGAGAATGGCGTCCATGAGCTGGTGAAGAATGGAGTGTAGAGCGAGAGAGGTCCAATCCAAATGTCCGGACTTCCCCACACTTGCACACATGGACTTTGCAGGCGCGTCCAAATCCACAGTCCATCCAGTCCACAAGGGACCTCAAGCGGACTTTCTGCAGACTTCCAGAGAGTCCGCTTGGGGTTCAGACTTCACCAGACTTCACTGACTTAATTACCACACAATTCATTGCAATATGGACGTGACATTGAACAAAAAACAAAACAAAAAGAACTTACCCTATTTATGAATGTGTACAACAATTACTATGAATGTGTACAACAATTGGTTGAGTAAAACACTACCGGTACTTGAATCCTATACCGGTAGGCTAGAAATAATATTCAACCACATCATGACACAGAAATATGTAGAAGTACAGGCCATAGGGGTAGGCAAAATGCATTTTATTATTGTAGTACTTAGGCCTGTCTATAAGCGGCTTATTTATAGACTTGCAGTCTCTCGCCCTCGCAGACTTGACGTCCTGAGGGCGGACATTTTGGAATGGGCCAGAGAGAGAGAGAGAGAGAGAGAGAGACAACCCAAAGATCAACCTCCCTTCGTCTCTGGAGTTTTTGTGGGTAGAAACTGTGATGTCATCACTGTGCAATAATGCTGCGTCCATGTGTTCTTCTAAATAGCTGATGAAAGCAGGCTCTCGTGTCCAAGTTGAATGAAAGGCTGAAGTGTATTGTTTACATTTTTAGCGGCGAGTTTGCTTGCTTTGTATGTCCACATCATACTTGACTCTTATGTGTTTTGAAGAGCACTTGAATGCAGCATGAGATGAAGGAGGAAATCCCTGTTGTGCCGACTGGATGAAGCGGTCTTCAGACTAGCATCTATTTATTTTGCTTATGAGACTTATTTTTATATGTACCCATAGATGCTGTATAGGTGGAACTGGCCACTTACTTATTTTACCTAGTGATTTTTATACATGGGGATAAAATAGCTACAACATAGAGCTGAGATCAGGAAGAAGCTTCTTACTAACATGTAATAAATGTACATGGTACGGGCTGTGCGGGGTATTTATAATATTGGCTTCTTTCCTGCTTGTAATCAGTTAAAATAAGATACTGTTCAGCTTTAAGAGACACCATGATTTCTTTTCTATCATCTTTTATTAAAGAAATTTCCTACTCGGAAGGGCTACTGTTTGAGTTATCTGTGTGCACTTATTATTTGTAGCGATGGTGTACTGTGTGTGCAAACACTTGTGCACAGAAACATTTGTTTTGTGAGAACGGGTGTTGGTCATCTTTCCTGACAAATGGCGTACAGTATGTGAATGTGTCAGTTTCCCGTCGACTTGCTGCCTGCAAAGTGTGTTTTTTGCATTGGAGCTGCTGGTGACTTGAATCAGAGTTTCCAGCACATGGTTTATGTTTCAGATGGGCCAGCATGCTACACTGCTGCAGCTATTGAGGAAATAGGCTTTGTGGCTCCTCTCAGTCTTCTCCTGACTCACTTTCCTTTCTTTCGCACTCTCCAACTCCATAACGGTATTATGAGGTGGAAGACTGCACTATAGTCAATTTCAGGCAAAAAACAAAAGTCTTACGTTGGTGTTTTTGTCAATGTCTTTTCACATATTTTCATAATTGCAAGTTTATGAAGTTACACTACATTGTTTCTACATCTTATATTCTGTATCTGAATTTGACTTTGTTCAAGTCCCCCCCCCCCCCCACACACCAGGTCTCCGTGGTGCTAGGCGAGGGCTTTTACCTCTACGCTACCCAGACGCCCCGCCCCCGTTTCTGAATGTGACTGAAGGCCGTTGTATCTGAATGTGACTGAAGGCAGCTGTATCTGAATGTGACTGAAGGCCGTTGTATCTGAATGTGACTGAAGGCCGTTGTATCTGAATGTGACTGAAGGCCGTTGTATCTGAATGTGACTGAAGGCAGCTGTATCTGAATGTGACTGAAGGCAGCTGTATCTGAATGTGACTGAAGGCAGTTGTATCTGAATGTGACTGAAGGCCGTTGTATCTGAATGTGACTGAAGGCCGTTGTATCTGAATGTGACTGAAGGCAGCTGTATCTGAATGTGACTGAAGGCAGTTGTATCTGAATGTGACTGAAGGCCGTTGTATCTGAATGTGACTGAAGGCCGTTGTATCTGAATGTGACTGAAGGCAGCTGTATCTGAATGTGACTGAAGGCAGCTGTATCTGAATGTGACTGAAGGCAGCTGTATCTGAATGTGACTGAAGACAGCTGTATCTGAATGTGACTGAAGGCAGCTGTATCTGAATGTGACTGAAGGCCATTGTATCTGAATGTGACTGAAGGCAGCTGTATCTGAATGTGACTGAAGGCAGCTGTATCTGAATGTGACTGAAGGCAGCTGTATCTGAATGTGACTGAAGACAGCTGTATCTGAATGTGACTGAAGGCAGCTGTATCTGAATGTGACTGAAGGCCATTGTATCTGAATGTGACTGAAGGCAGCTGTATCTGAATGTGACTGAAGGCAGCTGTATCTGAATGTGACTGAAGACAGCTGTATCTGAATGTGACTGAAGACAGCTGTATCTGAATGTGACTGAAGGCAGCTGTATCTGAATGTGACTGAAGGCAGCTGTATCTGAATGTGACTGAAGGCCATTGTATCTGAATGTGACTGAAGGCAGCTGTATCTGAATGTGACTGAAGGCAGCTGTATCTGAATGTGACTGAAGACAGCTGTATCTGAATGTGACTGAAGGCAGCTGTATCTGAATGTGACTGAAGGCAGCTGTATCTGAATGTGACTGAAGGCAGCTGTATCTGAATGTGACTGAAGGCAGCTGTATCTGAATGTGACTGAAGGCAGCTGTATCTGAATGTGACTGAAGGCCCTTGTATCTGAATGTGACTGCAGGCCGTTGTATCTGAATGTGACTGAAGGCCGTTGTATCTGAATGTGACTGAAGGCTGTTGTATCTGAATGTGACTGAAGGCAGCTGAGGGGAATATTTCCATGCAGGTGGACAATTGTCCTCTGTTCAATTGCAATAAATTCCTTCACCTAATCATCCGCACAATGTATGGTTTCCTCATCAGGCAACACTATACTTTTCCACCTCAGGACACAGGCATTCAAACCTGTGATCATAATGTCACATGTTGAACCATGATCTATTAGGCTGAAGCGAACCTTCACTGCTCTAAATGGCCCTTGGATTTCCTCTCAGTCTGAATCACATGCTGCTGAGTGTCCACATCAGCAGTAACACACTTGGTGTATGACGTCATTAGAGGATGACCTCTCTCTGACACTTGACTCATACTGTAGCCTACATGCATCAGCTTTGACTGTTAAGGCCGTTATGGCAAATTATAGTGTTGGTTTCCGTTGAGTTTAATATAATGTTATTTCTACGTTTACGACAATCAAAGATTGTTTGTGTATGACGAAAGTATCTTATATTAAATTAATGTAGTAATTCATCTTTTACACATAGGATTTGATACCTTCTTAAGACCAACAATTTGAGTCTGACAACTTTGCTATGATGTGATCCAAAAACGCCAGCCTGCAGCCTTCACGCAGCACAGCAGTACAAACATTACCTTGAATGAGAGTTGCTTCAGCCTCTAGCTGTCAAAAGAAAGGGCCTTTTCAAGAGGAAAAAGCCTTTCTGATTGGCCCATTGGATTCTGCCTTAATTGAAACCTTATGTCTGGCATGTGGAATTCTGGGACTTTGGCATGCTCCCAAGAATCCACAGAATGCGATGGGTTTCTTCTCCCTCTCTCTGCCTCTTTCTCTCCTCTCCCTCTCTTTTTTCCTATTTGCAGGGGTGTCTTACATCAGCCCAGTGAGACCTGGTGAAGGCGACTGAGGGACAGAGAGAGAGGGAGAGACAGACGGGCTCGGATTCTACCGTCCAGCCGTTTTACAAAGAGACTCTCACTGGAATACTCTACAGCCGCAGCTGAACAAATGGTCTGAAAGGAGAAACATCTTAGAAGTAAGTTGCCCTTCTTCTTAGTTCATCCACTATAACATGTCCTTTTCTGTCCGTTTTATTCCACTGTCAAGTTTGGACTTCTCCGGGATCAGAGGTTATGCTTCTGCTTTCTTGAAACCTTTTTCACCTTTTTCAAACTTTTTCAAGATTTTCAACGTGTTAGTGCAAGTTAGACATTTTGAACTTCATGTACCTTTTGTGTGAAGTAGCTGCTGTTTGCATGGCAGGATAGAAGAGTGGACAGCCGAGTGCAATGCCCTGCCAACTCCACTCTGCTCTGCTGCAAATCCAGCTGTTTCACGCAGAAGCCGTTACATAGTGTTTGACTTTGCTGTGGTTGACTTAAAATGTGATGAATGCACATTCCTCCATTTAAACAGGTTTTTACTTTAATGGTTAGAGTTTAAGAGACAAAATAGGATGAAAGATTCTCTTTCTCAATGTCCATAAAATGAATTCAAATTGTTATCTCTGCAACTCCTGAACACTTACACAATTTATTTGTATTCTATTAATAAAATCATCCCTAATAAGTTCAAATAATACTTGTCTGAGCTATAATGAAACATTTGTTTAACCGTGTTTCACAAATGCCATCCTATAGTGCAGAATACAATAGAATAGCATCAATTTTATTTGCCTGGAAGGGAACATAATATAAAACAATTGTAGCAGCCAGCAGTTGAATGACATAGATAGTAAAGCACAAACCAACACATTAAAATGATCAAAAGTGACAATACTCATAACATTAATACTCAATAAGTTAAATAGACCATCCAAATAAATAAAGCCTAGAAAACATAACCAAAATGTACTGTCTGCAGAAGAAGCGCAACTAATGTAGAAATTGTGACTAATTTTAGACTTGAGTCTTGCTTCACGGTCAGATGCAAATGTTGCCCGCTTTGTTGTGGCAACATAGTTAGTGCCGTGGTTTGGAAAAGTTTAGCAACTGTGGAAAAGCAATTCCTGGTTGCTCATTCGTGGCTGCTTGGATCCTCTTAACGTTGGTTGCTTGCCGAACAGATTTTCTTCTTGTGTCACGGAGGTAGTGTGTATGTGCTTCAGTGTTATGTAGGTGTTACAGAGGTGGTATGTAGGTGGTATGCAGGTGTCCTCCTGTGGTATGTGGGTGATAGATCTCCACACAGAGGCCTCTTTCAGCCTTGTTGGAGTGGTGGCACTCTGGTAATATGGTCACTCACTAGACTACACAAAGCCGTTATCTGGGCAGTTTGCAAAGAGTTTGTGAGGACTCAAGGCAACGACCTGAAACTGTCTCAAAATCTAAACCGCAGATTCATGAAAAAAAAGACTCAATGGAGCAGTTGTTATGGCGAGGTCAAGTTGCTGAGCCTGTTATGTGACCCCCATTCTGGTGTGTGTGTGTGTGTGTGTGTGTGTGTGAGAGAGAGAGAGAGAGAGAGTGTGTGTGTGTGTGTGTGTGTGTGTGTGTGTGACTGAGAGAGAGAGAGTGTGAGTGTGCAGTGTACAGCCAAAAGTGTTATATCTATCTATGTACATGCATTTATGCGTTTCTTAATGTATCTATACACATGGATGCCCTATGTTTTCATTTGTCCTAAGGTATAACCTTCCTCCCAATAATAGTACATCTGTACATCCTGACCTTGACGACTTCTCCACATGTGCTTTAAGTTATCAGAGGAATGTGCAGCAGGTAGTTCAGCTAAGACCTGCTCAAGTTAAAGGTGACTGTTTGTGACATTGAGAAAGGCACTGGCTCCTGATGGCCAGACAGCACGCACGCACGCACGCACGCACGCACGCACGCACGCACACACACACACACACACACACACACACACACACACACACACACACACACACACACACACACACACACACACACACACACACACACACACACACAGTTGGAACAGTCAGTCTTTTGTCCCTGACATCACTTCAACACTGTCAAAAACATCTTTTGCTGATGTACTGTACATTTCAGAATTTCATGCATTTCTGTGTCCATTTTGTTGTTTGCTGGTGGATTTTTCTTATTGGTAAGTGGCTGATAGTAGACAACATGATAACATCACACTGAGCTATTGTACCAAATATGAAGTTTAATGGCAGAAGATGTTTCAGCTATCTAAGACCAACATGGTACAAGTCAGCTTTTGGTGTCAGTCCCTTAGAATCAAAGTGCAAGGGCTTTCTTTCTACACTCACTCTTTTGTAGCATAGTAGCATATTTCTACAATCATACAGAGGGGGAGATACAGCGACAGTAGCCTCAAAAGACCAGAATGCAATGTAGCGACAACCACAAGACATCGTTGAGTTTTAAATATGGGTGCTGCTCTTCTTCTTCTTCTTCTTCTTCTTCTTCTTCTTCTTCTTCTTCTTCTTCTTCTTCTTCTTCTTCTTCTTCTTCTTCTTCTTCTTCTTCTTCTTCTTCTTCTTCTTCTTGATCAAATGTTTTATTTTATTCAAAATTGAAAAATGACAATGATGTACAATTATCTCGTACCATAATAGCCAGAGACTCACTTTCTTGTTCTTACTACGCTCCCACTATTGCTCTCCTCACCTACACAACAAGTTCAGGTACGTTCTCTGTGGGTTGTTGGAAGGCATTCTGGGAAACAGGAAATCACTAACTGAAGGAGAGGAGGCAGGTTGGGGAACGTGGGGACACCAAAAAAGTAAATTACAACACTTGTTGTTTGCCAGCACTCTGGAGTAATTACTGTTTATGAGAGGAAAATATGAAATGACTCTTGGGTGGATAGTGGACAGTCGAGCCACATTCAGTGTTTTTTTTATTTGTTCAGGCAGTTGGAAAGGGCTGGAGACACAACAGAGAAGGTTGAGGGGGGATTTGATCCTAGACACCCGGGTACACCTAAAGTAAAGATTTGATCGATCTATCGATCAATCTATTGATCTATCTATCTATCTATCTATCTATCTATCTATCTATCTATCTATCTATCTATCTATATATCTGTCTATCTGTCTGTTGAGAGAGAGAGAGACTCCACCATTTCATTTACTGACTGAGAAAGAAAAGCTGAAAGGAGTTATTGGGAGGAAAGGGGGAAAAACTATCAATCTTGGTGCAAAGTTTGTCTAAATGTCACCAAATAAAAAGAAAATGTAAATATTGAGAATGATTTTGTAAATAATGTTAGAGAGAGAGAGACAGACAGACAGACATGTCTGTGGCAGTAGAGTGGAACCACATTAGGAGCGTGTGTTATCACTGCGTCTCTCTCACATGTCGTTCGGCTCGGAGCCTGACTGACATCCTCGTGCACAGACTGTACCGGCCCTCATCACACACCACAGCAAAGGCTGTAATTTCAACCCCACATTGAAAACAGAGCAGCGGAGGCACCCCGTGCTTACTTAGGTTAGCTGTAACTCCATGTTGGCCTTGTTTGATTGGAAGTGTTTTCAAATCAATGCTGCAGGCAGGAGAAAACCAGACGCACGCTCTGCAGCTGAGGTGCATGCTGTAATTTGGTATAAATAGCGTCATTTCAGAGAACATCATCCCTTAAATACTGTGCTGTTGACTTGGCATCCCGCACGTGCTTGAACTTCGACCCTGCCCTAAACCAGCACCCCACCCTGCACCTACTCTTTGAGGCAGATTAGATTACATAGAGCCTAAGCGAGAGGGCACGTTTGTCTGGCTTTATTCTAGACTCGAACTGGATGTCTTTGTCTCGCTATGACTTGAAGGCCATTTCCAAAGCCGGGGGGTGAGTCCACTCTGACAGAAAATATGACAGGAAGTTAAATTCTTCTGTGACAGAATACTTGGTGAAGGAATGGCTATGCTTTGCTTTGATCTAGAGAGGCAGATGGTCAGCAATCACTTCTGAAAAGGTCAGCAATTACTTCCGAACAGTGACACATCATTTCAGGCCAAAGGACTGTAGAGGTGGCAAACAGACTGATGCATGCACGCACGTGTGTGTGTGTGTGTGTGTGTGTGTGTGTGTGTGTGTGTGTGTGTGTGTGTGAGAGAGAGAGAGAACACACACACACACACACACACACACACACACACACACACACACACACACACAGTAGTCAGTGCTGAAGGCCTTCTCTGTTTGCACATAATGGCCTCTGACAATTTTCCTCAATTATCAGCTATCTCTCATTACGATCATCACAGGGGAACTTTCATCGTCACGCGCTGTCACACGTCTTTCATCCTTCTATCGTGTTTACATGTGGCACTCTTTTAGCTAGTCTGTTTTCCATGATGTTCGTTATCTATCTATCTATCTCTCTCTCTCTCTCTCTCTCTCTCTCTCATGCCTTTCACTTCCTGTCTTTCCTAATTGCGGAGTGTCAGAGAAGATCTGAGGTCATATTTCAACATAAAACCAACCTCACCATGCAGGCTCGGCAGCCCACCACTATGTCCTAATGATAGCCTGGTCTGTGAAGACAGAGTTGTCATTGATGACATACTCTCCCGCACCAGCGCTATTGTCTTGTTGCAGCACCATTACTGTCTGTACCGTTACTGACTGTACCGTTACAGTCTGTTCTTTTGCTTCAACCGATCTGCATCTGAATGTTCTCAGAAAGAGGTTCTGCTATTTAGGTTACTGACGCATACAGTATCTTTTATTCAGTAACAATAATGCAACGTTTCGGTCAACCGACCTTCATCTGGCATATGATATCATATGCCAGAAATAAAAGTCTTGCTTTTAGTGAAGTCAGTGTGCGGGACCTTTCTGCCTCTTCTACTTGTTTTTAGCATAATTATTTTTTCAGTTGAAATTGAAGAAAGTAGGCTAAGCTGGGTCTTAGCTGAGCGCATGCTCTTGTTTTAAGCAGTGCACTGGGGATGGACTTCTGTTTTAATGGGGGGAGAGGAAATGGGAGAAAAAAATCTGTTCTTGGCCTGGCTGCTGTTTTTCCAGCGAATAAAGTTAAGTTGTGGTGCTTTTGATTTAACTCTGACAGTGTCGCTGTAAAAGTTTAGGCCCTGGATATTCAATCAAAATGAATTTCCAGTCAAAGTTTGTAGGTTGCTCTCCTTACATAACAAAGACAGCATTGAGTTATGGTTTCATTTCATCGCATGGTATTTTACATTCAACCGTTACAAGTCTCTTGTTGAAATATTTGGGAGGCTACATTTTGCAGGTGTATAAAATGGTGCTGAATTACTGGATCTGTCTGGGACTACAGGTGAAGTCAGCAGGGCCACAGACTCTCACTTCCTTTCTCCCTCATGGCCAGTTAAGATCAGCTGCTAGTCTTTACGAGCGTCTGTATATTGGCTTGCACAGTAAATGTCCTCAGGTAACTATGGGTCCCTCACCAGTGGAGCAGATGTGCTCCAGCATGAGATTGATGACTAAAGTAAACAGAAGCAGCTCCAGTGTCAAACACAGCAGAACTGAATTTGGGCTTTATTAACTACATATGGGAGGGGGAGTGTCATATAGTTGTTCTACCAGCTTCCAGCCCCCTTGTTGGCAAGCATCTGCCCTGCTGACGTGTCCTTGAGCAAAACAAGACTATCAGCTCTGGGTGTGCTGCACTGTCACTGATGCTGGCCTCTGACCTCCGTAGAAAGGGACAAGTGATATAGAGCCAGAGTCACGCCCACTTCCAGGTTAGGCATGTGCACCAAGAGATTTCATCCGCAATTTATTTTCCCATGCATAGACATTTCATAAAATGCTTATAAAAATAGTTGTATTCAGTCAAACCATACGATTCAGCTATATTTATAATCAGGAGAGACCATAGAACATTTCACTCAGACCAAAACGTAAAAAAAAAAATGCTGGGTTAAAAAAGAAATCTATGTTTTTATTTGATTTTAGTCTGAGTGAAATGTTCTATGGTGTCTCTCGATTCTAAATATAGCTGAATCGTTTGGTTTCACCAAGTAAAACTACCTTTATAAGCATTTTACGAAATGTCTATAGGAAAATAAATGGATGAAATTGGGCATGATTTTAGCTCTCTATTATAGAGTTGAACATGACACGAAAGAAGGCATTTTGAGAGAGAGGAGGGGACTGTAAAACCATTGTTTCTCTAACAGACTCTTGTTTTCATCCACTTCATCGTAGAGCAACGCTCTAAATCGGCGTGGTGTGTCATTGCCTGTGCCTGTGGTGTAAGATATCCCACAAGTGAGTGTGTTGAGTGAAACACTTCTCCCCAGGTGTCACACCCAGACAATAGAGCATTGTTGTCTGTGGCATTTTCTCTTCCAGTCAAGAAAATATAATTATAAGTGTACGTTTGGACACTTGTGCACACTTATGCAAGTAATGCAATCCCGCGTTCAAGCATGCGTAGGCTATGTCACGTTCTCCGATTTTACTGCCATTGGTTTACATGACCCCACCTGGCTCTGATTTGGAAATTTAATTCAGATTTCATGCATTCCCATAAAAATAAAATATCTGTGATGCTATGCTACAGCCTTAAGGGAGGAAAAAGAGGATATAATAGAATGCACATGTGGCGACTATGGCGCATAGCATATGGGCACACTGTATTGCAATCAGGCCCAGCAGTGCGCGCGCACACGCACACACACACACACACACACACACACACACACACACACACACACACACACACACACACACACACACACACACACACACACACACACACACACACACACACACACACACTTTATAGCTACCAAGCCCAAAGCATGAGCACTGGGTTTAAGTAGTAGATACAGGCCCAGTAAAATGTTGTTGGCATCATCTACACAGTAGCTTTTTGCTAATAAGACCTGCCTTGATTTTAACAGCTCATATACCCAGTGCATTGTTCTTCCTGCTAAGAAATACAAGCGACCATGTGGCATACTTGCCTACCCTTGCAGCATCCAAGCATTTGCTCCCCAAATATGTCAAGTAGTGAAAATTGATGGATGGACTCCATTTGATTTCCTGACCTTATGTATTGTAGGGTTTAGGGTGTTTGTTACAGAGAGATGTGCACTTCCACGGCTACTGTATGTAACTAAATATCCTACATTGCAGTCGCTGTGTAAGCCTCCATTATATTCTATGTCCCTCTAGATTTGTAGCATAGCCAGATGACTTTACAGTATGCAATTTAGAGATGCATTTAGATTTGATGATTTTGAGGAGGCTGTTGCGACGTTAGGCGAGGATATGATGGGTTTAAGACACAAATTAATGGCTGCTAAACAGCGGTGATGACAGTGATGATAGACAGAATCTTGTATTTTCCATGTTATTTTGATGTGATTCTAGTTTACATGGATCAACAGTCAATCATGAGTTGTGTGTGAATCAAAAAACATGCATCAAACATCCAGCAGTTTGATGAACTTGCAAGGCAAATTAATTCATCAAAATGCTATTTTGATTACGTGAAGGTATCATGATTACATTTCACTTGACTTTTATCAAGATGAAATCATGCAGTTAGTGATTGTTAATATCAAGATGAAATCATGCAGTTAGATAGTGATTGTTAATATCAAGATGAAATCATGCAGTTCGATAGTGATTGTTAATATCAAGATGAAATCAGCAGTTAGATAGTGATTGTTAACCTTGCGACTCGATTTCACACAACATCACAGGATCACGATCACATGACAAATCCATTTTGCCAGTTGCTACGCTTCAATCTATAGGTTTGAATCCTAACCACTAGTGGTTCGGACCAATCAGCATGCAGAGGCAACTACGGGTGGGATTTAGGTGTGATCACAGCAAAAAGTGAGCCCGTGATAGACAGATGGTTCATCCAATCACCGGCAGTATTTTTTTGAAAGTGCCTGCCCCATTTAAACCATTGAGCTATATTAAAGCTATATTAATTTATATATGTCGATGATTTAAACTGTTTCCCGGGCTCCCAGGTGGTTACTGTGAAAAAAAACATCTGGCAGAGTCAGGTTAAGAGATTGTGACCACTGTTTGTGTTCGAGGGGTATATTGCTACAAAAAACATTTTAGAAACCTTTGCACCTCCCTCCTCCCTCCCTTTGCATTGGAGGCCTGTTGACAGTATATGGGTAAGATAACTTTCATAATTAAATGAATACAGTAGTGTGGCATATGGGTTAGATAACTTTCATAATTAAATGAATACAGTGTGGCATATGGGGTTAGATAACTTTCATAATTAAATGAATACAGTAGTGTGGCATATGGGGTTAGATAACTTTCATAATTAAATTAATACAGTAGTGTGGCATATGGGGTTAGATAACTTTCATAATTAAATGAATACAGTAGTGTGGCATATGGGTTAGATAACTTTCATAATTAAATGAATACAGTGTGGCATATGGGGTTAGATAACTTTCATAATTAAATGAATACAGTAGTGTGGCATATGGGTTAGATAACTTTCATAATTAAATGAATACAGTGTGGCATATGGGGTTAGATAACTTTCATAATTAAATGAATACAGTGTGGCATATGGGGTTAGATAACTTTCATAATTAAATTAATACAGTAGTGTAGCATATGGGGTTAGATAACTTTCATAATTAAATGAATACAGTGTGGCATATGGGGTTAGATAACTTTCATAATTAAATGAATACAGTGTGGCATATGGGGTTAGATAACGTTTATAATTAAATGAATACAGTGTGGCCGGTAGTGAAGTGTTCAGTTGTTCTCTGCCCTCTAAGCCTCCGCTGAAGGAGCCCAGGTAAAGCTCTGGGTGTTGACACTGCTGTGTGTGTGTGTGTGTGTGTGTGTGTGTTTCTGTGTGTGTGGGGTGTGTGTGTGCGTGCGTGTGTGTACGTGTGTGTACGTGTGTGTGTGTATGTGTACATGAGAGACGCAGCCAGTGGGACAGACCCAGGTGAAGCTGTGTGTTGTTGACTTTACGGGGTCTCCCAGGGTGCATGGCTTGCTATACTGCACCAATGCTCCTCTGTGGGCTGGGCAGAGCTGCAGCGGAGGAAGTCCTTCCAAGAAAACCTGATTGTTTCTGCAAATAAGAAAGGTTGGAAAAACAAAATAAAGCCACTATCCGGTTTGCCTTTGCAATGTGAAAGCTTTGGAGGATCACTTGGTAATGAATGTGAATGTGAGGGCTTGTTTCAGGTTTCTCTGGAATTGGATTTTCTGGGCAGCAAGACTTGTGTGTATGTGTGTGTGAATTCTCTCTATACCAGGGTTTTTCAAAGTCTGAGACTCTGGGCCTCCCCCCAGACAAAGCTTGGAAAAAGGAGCCCCCCTGGCTCAATTCCTGGATGCCTATGGGATCATGATTATGTTATTTGATCCCATAGACACGCCACAATTGAGCCAAGATAGCCTGATATTGCTGTTTGATGCTCAGACTCCATTCACTGAGCCTCCCCTGAAACTGCTTGGAGCCCCCAAGGGGAGGCCTGCCTCTCACTTTGAAAACCTCTGCTATATACCCACCAAGTGTCTCCCTTGTTACCAGCTGTGACTGTGATGCTGTGTGTGTGTCTGTCTTACAAGCGTGTGTGTGTGTGTGTGTGTGTGTGTGTGTGTGTGTGTGTGTGTGTGTGTGTGTGTGTGTGTGTGTGTGTGTGTGTGTGTGTGTGTGTGATCTTGGCAAATCAAATGTGTTCCTGGAGACACCTATTGTAGCGGAACTACCACAGAAGCCATTTTGAGTATTTTTCCAGGTGTTTGTACAGTATGTCTGCCTGTCTGTCTGTGGATGGACAGATTTTCCGAATGCGATAGCATTAAAACCGTGCAAGATACGAAACCTTTCGGGTGTGTAGTTGACATCAAAATGAAGGTTGCGTTCGAAAATGGGTGTAATCCGAACAAGGGGGCCACCCCCCACCCCCACTTTACGCCCCTGGCCCACATTCGTTTTAAGTTGCGGGCGTAGCGGCTGTAGTGATCCCATCACAAGATGGTCTCTATTTAATAACAAGTCTGTTGATCTGATTGTGAATTCTGTAGTAGGCTAGGCTAGGTGTTTCTCCTGCTCTCTGGGACCCGGACTGGGCGTCATGAGCTTGTGGTTTTCGGAGGGGATCTGTCCTTCACCACTTCCTTCACTAGCTAACAGGGAGCTGATATTTATGGGGAACTGACTTTTTCCCAGCAGTAGAAATCCAAGTCAATAGTCGTCCTATTCAGGAACGGCCAGGTCTGAGTTGATACAATAAACTCTGCTTGCTGGCTATCAACGTTGGTGTTAGCTGTTTATGTAAACCTGTTTGAAATCAAACAAGGGTCCAGTCATGGTGGATGAAGGTTGTGCTTTGTGAAATACTGTCTGTCTGGTGTGACTGGCTGCTATGATTGAGCTCTCTCTCTTTCTCTCTAGTCCAGTTTATTTATGAATACATCTGGAGACAAATATTAAGGCTTAGCCAGTAACTGACATTTTAGATATTGAGATTATAGCATGACAAATATTTTCCCACCACAATCAGGAGCTTTTGGCATGTATGGCTTTGTTTGCATTTGATTTTCTTTCTGTGGGAACATAACAGCAGATGTGAAATGACCGCCATGCTATGTAAGCATACTAAGATGTTGAGATACAGAGCAATAGCTCTGAATATTAAATATTGATGCATGCATAAAGACACTTGAAATGGTTAGAGTAGGTGTGCTCAAATGGA
>NC_139632.1:19519268-19521768 GCF_964638095.1 Poromitra crassiceps
GGAGACGGCACGGTGACCTAGATCAGATCACTTTCTTCTCTTTTCCTCCTCTCTCCATCTCTCTAGTCTCTCTCTCTTTTTAGTCTCTCTCTCCCTCTCTCAGGATCTCTGTGAATATATTCTCTGCTGAAAGGCGTTTGTGCAGCTGGTTCTCTGTGGGCTTCTGCTGCCCGCCCCTCACCCCTTCTGGGTTTAATCTAAGAAAAATGAGTGTTACTGCAAAACGTGACTGTCCACTGTTTGGGGAAGGGGGGGGGGGGGGGGGGGGGGGGTGAGATGAGAAGATTAGATCTTCTTTTCTTCAATTGTTGCTGGGATTTCCCTGGAAGATATGCTTGCTGAAAGATAGGACACAAATACGTGTTTCATGCTGTGTTCCTGTAAGAGGAGAACGAAGAGAAGTTTCCAGAGCTGTAAACCTGTAACCCCAACATTGCTGAATGATGCTGAAGGCCCGTTTATGGAATAACAGCTGTTGGCTTGACACAGGTATGGAGAACACATCTGTAACGAGAGGGGAGAGCAACACAACCGAATCCACTTGAACATTTGAACAGTCACTGAACGCTGCCCATCCAGAAGGTTTCCACAGTTTTACAGTGGAATAATAACTCGAGGTACGGGTCGGGACTGGATTATGAGATTTCCTTGGATTTCATCTTTGCAGGTTTCATGCACTTAAACCCAGAGGTATAAAGATCTTAAATCTTGTGTTAATCGATACAGGGCCTGAAGTCTTAGAGACGTCCTTTTCAGTTTGAAAGTGGCTGAACACTGGGTTTTAAAGGACTGCATAACTAATTTCAGTTTCATGAGCCTCCAGTGGAGCAACACATAGCACAGGCAGTCTTTACATAAATGTTCTCCAGCACATGGTAAACACATTTATGATGTTCACACACACACACACACACACACACGCACGCACACACACACACGCACACGCACGCAAGCCTTGAGCTGTTTGCATTTCATCAACTCAGAAAAGCAGAGCGAGAGAGAGAGAGTTAATCTTGGTAAAGGGACCTTGTGTCTCAGTGGGAAGTGGCTGTAACCTAATGCTATAGGGAATGGAAGTAAGAAAAGCAATGAGATTATGAGTCGAGTTTTTTTGACTCTGCGACTGCTTGAGTGGCTTTCTTGAGCATCGGGCTCTTAATTGAAGATGCTGAAGCACTTTTTGATCCACACCACTTAGGAAACGCAGCTGCGATCATCAAGCTGTAATTGTCAGGGACGTTGTTTTCCCCATTTCCAAAAGTGGAGAATGTCTAATCCTAATAGCCAGGCAGTGTGGAGAGGAAATGGTTCTTTAATATCAGGTATCATGAAAAACCCAGCCTGGGCAGAGAGAATGTGAATTTGGGCAACGGTTCAAAATCAACAGATGTGGATTTGTTTCCCATAGTCAGAATGCAGCATAATGTGAACCTGCACTTCATATATGTCAGAGGTTTGGATCGAGGTTAACTGGAGCTTTAGAGACTTACAAAGGTTGACAAAGTCACTGCCTATGGAAATTCCCTTTGCATATTTGAATGTAAGCAATGAGAAAGGGGTATGGACATACTGTTGTGATATGGTGTTTGTACAGGATAGTTATTAGGATACTGTACAGTCATGGACAGTAGACTGGCTTGTAGAGTTGGGCCCAGTCTTGACCCACAGACTGCACTAGACTGCTGGTCCCTCTGAACTGCACACTGCTGGTCCCTCTGTTATTCCAATGGTGAAACATCAGGGGAACGTTGTGTTTGGCCACGGATGAAGACCAGGAAACGGCTGACACACACACACACACACACACACACACACACACACACTGGTGTTTCTCTGTGAAATGTCCCACAGTATACAGTGTAGTTCTGCTTTGTGCTTCTGGATATGTGCTTTTCATATTTCTATTTGAGCTTGTGTATGAAGCCAGTACTTGATGACAATAGAGATATAAAATCATCAGATAGCAGACAAGCTTCCAACACTTTGGTGCCTCAAACTGTAGATTTTCCACATGAAGATGACATGAGAGAGATTGTTTGTCTCGTTTCTCACTTGACGTGCCATTATTGTTACATAAGAAGCAACAATTAACACGGCGAAACAATAAAAACCAACCTCACTTATGTAACAAAGACGTATAGAGGAACAGTAAAGCGTTTATGTGCATAAGACTGGTTTCTCCAAACACTTAACCAGGCCATGATGATGTGTGAGATCAGATAACTGCTGAGGCAAAGCTGTCTGAGTGGAAGGAACCTAAGAGTGGAAGCTTCTTCTGCGTGTGAGTGTGAGTGCTCTGCCGAGTTAGAGCATTATACTTCACAGTGAAAAATGTGTAGCCTATGAGTAGTAAACCTGTTCTTGTAAAACACTGTGCACACATAAACAAACCAAAAGGGGGACTGCCCATTGGTCCAACACCCCATTAGTCAGAAACCCCAATAGTCTGAAAAAATGTCCCATTGGACAGAAAATAGTGAAAAAGAAAAAAAAACATTGG
>NC_139632.1:19526768-19651768 GCF_964638095.1 Poromitra crassiceps
AGATGTTGCGTGATGCCAACTTTCCCCTGTTTAAAATTCCCAAGCAATGGAGTTATACCATCCCTGTCTTTCCCATTTGACTCCTGAGTGGGCGAACGTCTTTGCGGAACTTCTTTTCCTTTTTTATTTGTTTTAAGTAAATTCTGACAGAATTTGGGTTGACAGTACAAGGTGCAAGAATATAACAAATAGAACATTTACCCCACCCACCCGAACATCCAACCCACAAAAAATAACCATACAAACAAATGGTGGGAGGGGGGGGGCTGACTGGGAGAACATAAAGTAAGCAAATAAAAATAACAATAATACATGTACTGTAGTTACATCAGAGATGATACATGAAAAAGAGAAAAACAAAGAAAAATCTCCAGTTCTTCAGCCATTTAGTCTGTCTGGCTTCTAAATTGTATAGGGCATGGGGTTTTCAAAGTCAGAGACTGTGGGCCTCCCCCCAGTCAAAGCTTGGAAAAAGGTGCCCGCCCACCACGCCTCGCTCAATTCCTGGATGCCTATGGGATCATGATTGTTATTTCATCCCATAGGAACTAAATCACAGACATTTAGGATATACTAGATCTCCTTTTGATAACACATTTTTCACTTCCATTCACTGAGGCTCCCCTGAAACTGCTTGGAGCCCCCCTGGGGAGGCCTGCCTCCCACTTTGAAAACCTCTGTTATAGGGGGTTTCCATTAGAGAGAGAGAGAGGTGACCCTTTCTGAATATGTGAGAAATATCGGCAGGACGATAATGTAGTAAAAACAGATTGTCATTGCCCATTATCACAGCATATATTCTTTCATGTGGGAGTGTATTGAGAGTCTGTTGATAACAGAGGGTCACGCTGGGTGGAGTAGTTTTAATCTAATGAAGTAAAATACGCTTCCTTGTAATAAGCAATAGTTTATCAAGAAGTTTAGAAGATGCTGATGAACTTCTTTTCACTGTAGTGAGGGAAGAGGCGAAGGCAAGGGCAGCCAATCCACATACAGTATTGTGCAGTATTCCGGGAATACTGGGGGGACAAAAGGCAATACTATTCCCAGTATTCCCTTTTATTGACTTCTTCTCCATGTGAATAGAAAAGCCAGAGTGAATGACTCAAAACAGGTCTGAAGCGTACATTAGATTCACATCACATTTAATAGACAGCACACTTATGAGGAAATCATTAGCCTTGTTATGTCAGCAGTAAATAGCAAGGTCGATAGCATGTGTATTATGTGATTGTGTGTGTGTGTGTGTGTGTGTGTGTGTGTGCGCGTGCGTGTGTGCGTGCGTGCGTGTGTGCGCGACGCGTGTGTCTGCGTGTGTGTGTGTGTGTCTGCGCGTGTGAGTGAGTGTGTGCATATGTGTGTGTGTGTGTGTGTGTGTGTGTGTGTGTTTTTGTGTGTGTATGTGTGAGTGATTGTGCGTGCGTGTGTGTGTGTGTGTGTGTGTGTGTGTGTGTGTGTGAGAGAGAGTGAGTGTATTTGGAGCCAGTGGTTAGACAGCAAACACTACAGAACAAGCCTGCCTTTCACTAGTCAGGGTGCGGTAAAAATCAAGAGGTGAGCGAGAGAGGGTTTGGGCAGTTACCCTCTTTCTTCATCTCTCTCTCTTTCGCTCTCTCTCTCTCTCTCTCTCTCTCTCTACCCCTTCACACACTCTCTCTCTCCCTCCACCACACAAGGCTGGTATTTTTCCACCTTTTCTGGGGTGATATTTTTAGATACTGTGGCCGAAAGTGGAGCATGATATGGGGAATGTACTTCAACATGTGTGTGTGTGTGTGTGTGTGTGTGTGTGTGTGTGTGTGTGTGTGTGTGTGTGTGTGTGTGTGTGTGTGTGTGTGTGTGTGTGTGTGTGTGTGTGTGTGTGTGTGCACGTGCATGTGCGGTGCACACGTGTGCATGTGTGTGTGTCAGCTGCCCCCACTGCTCACCCCAGGGGTCACCTCTGAGTGGGTCGGGTAGATAAATAAACACAGCAGAAACCAACATTTGGAAGAGTGGTCATGCATCCGGCACGATCACACTGAAACTCTGCGCTCTCTCTCTCTCTCTCTCTCTGTACTCTCTCTCTCTCTCTCTCTCTCTCTCTGCGCTCTCTCTCTCTCTCTCTCTCTGCGCTCTCGCTCTCTCTCTCTCTCTCTCTCTCCCCCTGTAGGATGTGGTTGAACACTCTGATAATGACTCCTATTTTCATCAATTACGTCCCAGGCAATTACTCACTGTTTTCCCCCCAACTAGTGATATTGTATTGTCTGTGGTCGGTGTCACTGTATCTGTCTGGCGAGCGCTTATGGAAAAAATTGCGTAAAGTATGTTTCCGCTTTGTACCATGTGACACACACATAATGACCTTAGTATTTCCACAAAGTTTATCGTGGGGTTTTATGTTTCTTTTTTCGTCTCTTTTTTGTCTCGTGTCACTGTTGAGGCGTAAACAGTGAAAGAGGAGCTGCTATCTGCGGTGATGTCTTCCTATCTGTTTACACTGTACACCTCTATGTGAATGAGACTCGTGCGCTGCTGTCACAGACCGCTGCAGGGATGCCAACCACCTCAAACCCCATAACCTCTGGCACTGGTCTGACCGAAGACAGATACAAGTTTTGTTTTTAAGTTTTTCTCTTTATTTTCAAACGATGACTGATTTTCATCATCTTAATGCTTGGCCTGATTTGATTTGAAATCATTTTCCAGGATTCCCCCCCCTATGGTTTTCTTCAAATTTTTTCTCCCCAATTCTACTTGACCAATTCCCCCCTGCTGTCCTGGTCGTTGCTCCACCCCCTCTGCCGACCTGGGGAGAGCCGTAGACTAGCACATGCTCCCTCTGATACATGTGCAGTCGCCAGCCGCTTCTTTTCACCTGACAGTGAGAGGTTTCACCAGCACGGAGGAGGAGGATCACAATCCCCCCCACCAGTTCCCCTACCCCAAGAACAGGCACCCCGCCCGGACCGACCAGAGGAGACGCTAGTGCACTGACCAGGACACATACCCCACCAGCTTCCCACCCACAGACATGGCCAATTGTGTCTGTAGGGATGTCTGACCAAGCCAAGCCAAACCAAGTACCGTTGCCGAGAATGTAACCCCGGTCTCCGCGGTGGTAGGCGAGTGCTTTCACCTCTACACTACCTAGACGCCCCCCTCTGCTCTGCTGTTGTGTTTTTGACACAGATTGTGAAGATTGATGCTGGCCTCATGTTTGACTGTGGCTATTGTACGTGCCGTATGAGCACCGCGCCTAGCGTCAAAACGACTGCTATTGCATTTGCGCTGCCAATGATCCCACTAATCGCCCGAAAATATGAGAAGTGTGAGATGGTTTCAGTCCGCACAGCCAAGCACCGCTAGGGGAGAAATAGAGGAAGGGAGGAGGAAGAGGAGGGTGTGGGGGGGGGGGGGGTATTGGAGAGAAGATGGGGGTGTTGAGAAGTGGAGAATAGGGATGACTGATGGGGCCGAGAGGGATGGAGAGCGGACAAAGTGGAAAGAGGGTTAGAGAGGACAAGTTGAAGGGAGGACAGAGGCGGAGCAGGCAGCCAGTCGGTGACATCTGGAAGAGTTTTTGTTTGCGAGTGCTTCAAGCTGTCACTGTGTCACTGCCAAGATGGAGCCTGCATGCGTGCGTGGTTGCGTCTCAGCCTGCCTTTGTGTGTGTGTGTGTGTGTGTGTGTGTGTGTGTGTGTGTGTGTGTGAGAGAGTATATCAAGTTGTCCGTCCCAGCACACAGAGCCCTCAGAGGTTTCCACATCTTGACTTTTGAGCAAATATTTGGAGGAGATCAAGAAGAAGGAAGAGAGAATCATAGGGAGGGCGGGAGGGAGAGAGGGAGAGAAAGAGCAGGACAGAGAAGGCCTTGAACCTCAAGCCATTGCTGTTGCTGGCATCTTCTCAAAGGCTTTTTCTGTGAGACGAGGGGCCAGGCTAGCCGGGACAGTCTGCCTACAACTTCCGCCTCCAGCTCTACTGACCCTGTGATGCTATCGCACACACACAACCAGCTCTGCAGACCCCGTGCTATCACAAACACACACACACACACACACACACACACACACACACACACACACACACACACACACACACACACACACACACACACACACACACACACAACCTGTTCCCAAAATCTCATTCGTCTATGGGCCTTTCATCCGTAAAGGAGTCTGCTGAGCGGTCATATCCTGTAAGGTAGAGATATCAACGTTAGGCCAAAACACTTGACCAACCCCACCCTGCAGATAATAATATTGATGGAAAATCGCCTTCTATTTTTACCGCCGGCTAGAAACAGCCATGAATCAGGGAATTCACTGTGAGGGGCTTGTAAACGTTATAGATACCACGTCTTCTGTGTCACGGTCAGTTAGACGCTAGCCCACTGAGCCTTAACGAAACACCGGCCGCAGAAAACTTTCAAAAGCACACTGTTCACTTTAATCGCCTCTCACCACTGAAGGGGAGAGAGAGGGGGGGGTGGTTGGTTTAGACCACACAGGAGGTGAGGGGGAGAGAGAGGAAGAGGGGGAGAGAGAGAGAGAGAGAGAGAGAGGGAGGACAGAGTGAAGACAGAGAGGGTGGATGAGGGGGTGGATGGGCATGCAGGAAACAGAGGGCATATTGCTTCTATTGACCACACAGTGGAGGCATGATATGCTCTAACAGGAGGGCCTCATCACCACACACACACACACACACACACACACACACACACACACACACACACACACACACACACACACACACACACACACACACACACACACACACACACACACACACACACACACACACACACACACACACAGTAACCAACTAGGCCTACTACATCTGTTTGATACCAGTACTGTTTGGACTGGCAGAGACATTGAATGGACCAGCTTATTATTTCAATAAAGCAACCGCACTCTGAGTGCAAGGAGAGTGGAGTTCCGTGTGTGTGTGTGTGTGTGTGTGTGTGTGTGTGTGTGCATTACCCTCACACCACCACCACACCCCTACATCCAATCCGTCACGTTTTGCCGTCTGATTTCTTGACAGAGGTTTGGAAATTAAATAGCTCTGTCTTAAAAATGTCTCACGAACGAACGTCTGAATGCGGCTTCAAATTCTTGACGCCAACCGACGCCGTGGTTGGTCTGAGAGAATCAGTGATAATCCAGGTAAATACAGGAATGGGTGTTTACGGCGGGGCAAACGCCGGGTTATTACCCAGCGGTTTTCCACTGACACACGTCAATTTCCACATTTGTCTTGTTCATTTATTGCGATAATCGTTATTCTTCGTGAAGGATGTTGTTGTGTGTTGCAGGTGTATGTCGGTATCCTCTGGGCATGTCAGGAGGACAGATACAGGATGAGGACATCTCCGCCTCCAGCCAATGGTCAGAGTCCACCGCCGCCAGATACGGCAGGTAGGGAGCTGTACCAACCAAGTGTTCACACACTTTCTCTCTCACACACACACACACACACACACACACACACACACACACACACACACACACACACACACACACATACACATACACACACACACACACACACACACACACACACACACACACACACACACACACACACACACACACACACACACACACACACACAAACAAACACAAATAATCTGGTCAGCCAGAGTCTATCAGTCTATCAGTCTTTTGATTAATTATGACCCTGAGAAATCGTCCGTCTGTCATATTAGTTGTCAGACTGATAGGCTCTGGGTTCCCAGATTGTACATACCACACATGCATGTGGCGCGGCGGTTTGATTGGAAATGCGTCGTGGGTCGCCGGGCGCTAATGCTCAGTATGAGCAAGAAGCGCCCGGGTAGCGGGGTAAGCATGGCCCTAGCCTGGCTCGTGGAAGTTGGAAACCCTCATTAGTGTTTCACTTGCACCTGTGTTTACCCTGCCTTTTCGACACAAAATGGCCCTCGTGAAAAGGGTCTATTCAGTCTGAATATCAGGCTAGCATGGCCCTAAAATGAGGCACCTAAATCTGCATTGCATTTCAGTCCAGTTGACATAATGCATTCCCTACTGTAGCCCCTAACACATAACCATAAGCATCACAACTAAATGCCTAACCCTTACCCTAACCTAAACCTAACCTAAACCCAATTACCTTCAAACGTTGAAGGTGTGTGAGAAAGAAACTGTCCAAAATGTTCTTTCCTAAAAGATTTCCTCACTTCACAGGTAGAAAACTTTTTATTGGTCCTCACTAAGGTAGCTATAGTATACACACACGCGCACGCTCTCTCTCTCTCTCTCTCTCTCTCTCTCTCTCTCTCTCTCTCTCTCACACACACACACACACACACACACACACACACACACACACACACACACACACACACACACACACACACACTCACACACACACACACACACACACACACACACACACACACACACACACACACACACACACACGTTTACCCTGATAATGAGTGTGTGTGTGGGTGGCTTATCCTGTAAGGTACCTGTGCCTGTTTATTTGCAGTAAACCACAAACGGGGATATCAGTTTTACTCACAGCCACATGATTAAGGGGGCTGCTCTGTGCACGTGTGTGCGTGTGTGTGTGTGTGTGTGTGTGTGTGTGTGTGTGTACACACGCTCGTGCCTGCGTGCAGCAGAACGTGGGTGGCCTCTAGTAAGTTTCAGGATAATGATGTAATAGCGTTCCTCCATCCAACCTGGCTGTGTTTTCAGTCTCGCCCATGCAGCGCCCCCTCGCCCCTGCCAGCCCTCTTACCCAAGACGAACAGTTTAAAATTAATTTACGGCATAGAGCTCCACTGAGGTGTTTTCATAACGGCCTGCAAGACCTGAAAGCCACCACCGCACTCACGTTTACTTTCCTCTCGCCTTTCTTCTCTCCATCCTGTTCTAATTTTTACTCGTACTTACTATTTTCCTTTTCCTGCTGTAATTCTAATATGAACATCCACTCACCGTTAATGTGATCTCTCTCTCTCTGTCCCAGGTTGGACTTTGAGGAGGGCGATGGTGCGTGGTGTCCAGAGATAACAGTGGAGCCAGACAGCCTGAAGGAGTTCCTGCAGATTGACCTGCGCTCCCTCCACTTCATCACCCTGGTGGGCACCCAGGGGCGTCATGCGGGAGGCATCGGCAATGAGTTCGCCCAGATGTACAAGATCAAGTACAGCCGTGACGGAAGCCGCTGGATCTCCTGGAGAAACAGGCAGGGCAAGCAGGCAAGTCAATCTAGTTCATTTTGGCCAATTTAAATCTCCTGGTCAGTGGTCAGATATGAATATATATAATCTATTTCGACCTTTGCAACAAACTGCTGATAAAGATGCGCTGTCTAGTCAAACTCATCGTCTCTCCTCTTATCATATCCGCTCATTGATATTACCTGGTGTGATTATGGTTATTATGGTGATAGAAGAGATGGTCCACTGAACTGATTAATTAATTTCCATTATCTATAATCCAGAGTTATATTCTATATATATCTCTCCTGGCCAGGACAGCAGCAATTAAACATACACAGAGTTACAGATGATTCAACAAAGGTAATAACTTACAAAACAGAAACATAAAACTATATCATGTCAAATACCAATAAAATAAAATTTGCATTGGGGGTAAAAGAACTAACAATTTAGACATAGAGTAGTTCCTATTGAATGTGTGTTCAAGTCTGTCATTGGAGCAACCAATTCAATGATCAATGGATAAAGTGAAACACTTTACACAGAAAATATTCCACACTGGCTGCCTGGCTGTATCCCAAGCTTGACTGGCTCCGATTTGACTATATAATCTATTTTGACCTTTACAACAGACTGCTGATAAAGATGCTGTGTCTAGTCAAACTCATCATCTCTCATCTTATCATCCTGTCATCCAGTCATTGTCCAGTCATATTACCTGGTGCGATTATGCTTATGGTGATAGAAGAGACGGTACATTGAACTGATTCATTAATTTCCATCTATAATTGATAGGAGGAGGTTATGATTTTGTGATCATTGATTAGTGATGCCGTGCACTGCTTATTTCAAGCGTTATCTGGCTCGCTCATCTTCTGGAGGTCAAGGTGTATCTGTTGTGCCTGCAGGTGATCGAGGGCAACAGGAACGCCTACGACATCGTCCTCAAGGACCTGGAGCCGCCCATCATCGCCCGTTTCGTCCGTTTCATGCCCGTCACCGACCACTCCATGAACGTCTGCATGAGAGTGGAGCTCTACGGCTGCGAATGGCTCGGTGAGGGCGGTTGGGGGAGGACTGCAGAGAGATAGGAGGCCTGTAAAGCACGGAGGGTGGATGAGCCAGGAAGCCAGGAAGTGCTGGACAGAGATTTTACAGCTAAAGCGCCCAGACCTTATCTTTCAACCCATAAAGATAGAGAGGAGCAGCTCTGCCTCTCTGTGACCTAGTGAGGCTTTTCATAACACTGTCACAAAATACACGGCTATGGAAGTACATGATTATATCAAAACAATATACAGCAAAATAGTTCAATTCAATACAAAAATTAGCTCCTGAGCGGGCAATTATGAAGCCAACATAGTAAAAAAACAAAAAACATCCAAGCAATAAAAATGGACAAGACCAACAGTATGCTTCTAATTGTGGTAAAGCAAATAATTATTGGTTAATTGATTACATAGATGGTTGATGATGATAAAACTCTTTTCTTTGCCTGCAGATGGTCTAGTGTCCTACAACGCTCCAGCAGGGGAACAGATGAACTTGCCCAGTTATCCTGTTTACCTCAACGACTCTGTCTATGATGGAGCTGTTATCTACAGGTGTGTGTGTGTGTGTGTGTGTGTGTGTGTGTGTGTGTGTGTGTGTGTGTGTGTGTGTGTGTGTGTGTGTGTGTGTGTGTGTGTGTGTGTGTGTGTGTGTGTGTGTGTGTGTGTGTGTGTGTGTGTGCGGGTGCGGGTGCGCGCGCGCGTGTCTAGGGTTCACTGTGCTTGTGCCTTTCCTCACTCCCTCTTCACCATCATAACTCTTGCTCATGTCCGGCCTCGTTTTTCTTTTTTCCACCCACCTCTATATTCCTGCATCATTCCTCTCTGGCTTCGTCAGTATTTTTTTACTTAAATGACCCTAACCTTGGAGCCAGAGATCCGCAGTGACCCTGTTGTTGCCCGGTCACCATGGTGAGAGCAGGAGACAGACGGCCGGTGTGCGGGGGTCATGGTGGTTGACTCTAACAACGGATGGGAGTGACTGAGTCAACCGTGCTAACAAAGCTTCAAGACTAGGGAGAACCAATCAGAGAACGTTATCCTTGTTAGTGTTTGAATCATAGCAGGGTGAATAATGTCCTCCATGACACAGCCCTCTGCCTCTCTGTAGCAAACAGTGCAGAGGAAAAAGAAAATGGCCCATGTTCTGATACTAACGCCAAAAGCAGAAAGGAGGAATCGGTTTCATAATGCTACCATCTAGTGGTGAATAGTTGTACCCAGAGCCGTGTAGATAGAAGAGTCCCGACATCTCCATTCACTCCAATGGACCAGTTTTTTACTCTCAAGAGTTCCAGGAAGTAAGGTCCTGGATTAAGCAGCACTGTCGAGTTGCAGCAAAATAGACAGTTTGTGTTGTACTCTGAAAGGGTTTTTCATCCCTTTAATCAAATTGTACATTATCAGCTTTATTTTAGCATGCAGAAGTAGCGCGAGACCCATTCCTGGCTGTTCATTGGCTAATGAGTCTCGCATTTTGGTCCTCCGCTGACGCCACTCTCTCTCTAGAGGACACTAGTTGTACCATAAAATCGTTTTGACTGAGCTGCTAGCCTGCTGATACTCTGAAGTATGTTGGTGGGAAAAGTCAACATAATTGTAATTTAATCATGTGTTTCTGCTTTCTCTATTTGTCTTCTTCTCTTTCACTGTCGCTCGGTCACACGGTGGCTCATGTGGTTAGCATTGTTGCCTCACAGGCAGCAAGAAGGTTGTGGGTTCGAATCTCCACCCCGATCCTTTCTGTGTGGAGTTTGCATGTTCTCCCTGCGTTGGCATGGGTTTCCTCCCAAAGATATGCTGTGTTTGTGTAGTATTGCAATGTATATAATCTAGTAAAAGTGTGTGTGTGTGTGTGTGTGTGTGTGTGTGTGTGTGTGTGTGTGTGTGTGTGTGTGTGTGTGTGTGTGTGTGTGTGTGTGTGTGTGTGTGTGTGTGTGATGTATTATACCGTGATGATGCTATGTCAAGCCCTTTGAGACATTTGATAAGCGGCTATAAACATAAGTGAACTGAGTTCTTCCTCTGTGGTTCTCAGTATGACAGAGGGACTGGGCCAGCTGACGGATGGAGTGTGCGGTCTGGACGATTTTACCCACAGTCACGTCTACAATGTGTGGCCGGGATATGACTATGTGGGCTGGACCAATGAGAGTTTCCCCAGTGGATATGTTGAAATCATGTTTGAGTTCGACCGCACACGCAACTTCACCACCATGAAGGTGAGGGTCCCGATAACACATTGCCCCATTCTTCCATTTCTCTCTCTCTCTCTCTCTTTCTCTTTCTCTCTCTCTCTCTGTCTCTCTCCCCGATCCCAGTGGTGAGACTATCCTCTTCTTCTGTCTCCCAGGTCCATTGCAACAACATGTTCTTGCAGCACATCAAGGCCTTCCGCCAGGTGGTGTGTCACTTCCGCTCCGAGTCTGACTGGGAGGCCACGCCCCTCTCCTTCACCCCCGTGGTGGATGAGAAGAACCCCAGCGCCCGATTTGTCACTGTCAACCTGGCCAATCACATGGCCAGCGCCATCAAGTGCCAGTTCTACTTTGCTGATGCCTGGATGATGTTCAGCGAGATCACCTTCCAGTCAGGTAGACAGAGGAACTGTGTACAATCTGTGGCTGCTGTGTATGGCACCGCCGGGTGGAAACACTGTCGCCCCAGTGGAGGCATTTTTTCACAGTTTTACATTATTACATATTTGTTATATATTTATTTTGTGATTTAAAACATTTGATTATATTTGTAGTGTTTGTAAACACTGAAGTAAAACCTTTATTTCGACCTTTTTGAGTTTGATGGGTTATGAAAATTGGAGGATTTATGCAAACCTATATTTCCTATCAACTACTCAATCTCTTCATCAATGCATGTGAATATACATAGAAAATTATATTGCCAAATAAAAACAAAACTCTATTAAAGTCAATTTAATGGCTCTGTAATTCAGAATTAAGTCCTAATCAGCACTTTTTCTTTCAGATACGGCCATGTACAACACAACACTGGCTCCGCCCAAGACTGGACCACCAACTAGCACACAACCAGGTCAGTGCCCCCTACACACACACACACACATACACACACACACACACACACACACACACACACACACACACACACGCACGCACGCACGCGCACACATGCATGCACACACGCACACACACACACACACACGCTTCCTATCATAAAATTTATACTTTTCATCCAATCAAAAGGTGTATCTCCCTATCCCCTCCCCAGGGGATGACCCCACCCACAAAGTAGATGACAGCAACACTCGAATTCTGATTGGTTGTTTAGTGGCCATCATCTTCATCCTCGTGGCCATCATCGTCATCATCTTGTGGAGGCAGGTGTGGCAAAAGATGCTGGAGAAGGTGAGCTCATCACTGATTTTACAATAGCATAATTTCCATTGAGATTCCTGAAGTTTTATTTTCCTCTGGGAGGCGGTCAGATGTGTTCCTTCACCCCCACTCCTTTATTCTAGGCCTCTCGCCGGATGCTGGATGATGAACTAACTGCTAGTCTGTCAATACAGAGCGAGACGTTCGCCTACACCCACAACAACCAGTCGACCGCCACCAGCGAACTAGAGTCCAGCTCCACCTATGAGCGCATCTTCCCCCTCGGCTCGGACTACCAGGAGCCTTCACGGCTTATATGCAAGCTGCCGGAGTTTGCCCAGAACTCCGAGGAGCCCGGTGGGTGGACTGGAAAAAAAAACACAAACAAAATCAGCACAACCAGGCACAGACACACTTTAATCTCACTTGTCGATATTCCCGGTTATGACCTGCCATAATTTTCCAGCTTCTACTAGCACAGCTGCTTCCAAATCTACCGCGGCTACTGTGATCCAAGATGGCGCTCCTCACTATGCAGAGGCAGACATTGTCAACCTGCAGGGCGTGACGGGCGGCAACACGTATGCCATCCCTGCATTAGCTATGGACCTGTTGTCAGGGAAGGATGTTGCCGTGGAGGAGTTCCCACGGAAACTGCTGACGTTCAAAGAGAAGCTGGGAGAGGGCCAGTTTGGAGAGGTGTGTCCTGCAACTGCTTTACTTACAGCAGTGGATCTTCTGTCAAATCACACATAGAACATATGTCTTCATGTATGCAGCTGATGTAAAAAAAAATGTTTTATTTACAATAACAATAACAATAATAATAATAATAATCACAGACTATTTTTTGCGTTTAGCATTGATGTAAACATTGTTAAACTCAACTCCTGCTCTCCTCTCCTCTCCTCTCCTCTCCTCTCCTCTCCTCTCCTCTCCTCTCCTCTCCTCTCCTCTCCTCTCCTCTCCTCTCCTCTCCTCTCCTCTCCTCTCAGGTCCATCTGTGTGAAGCAGAGGGAATGCAGGACTTCATGGACGAAGAGTTTTCATTTGACATCAGTGAGAACCAGCCAGTTCTAGTGGCTGTCAAGATGCTCCGTTCAGACGCCAACAAGAATGCAAGGTATATAGACTGATCCACACCAAATACAGTACTACTTAGAACCAAATACAGTACTACTTAGAACCAAATACAGTACTACTTAGAACCAAATACAGTACTACTTAGAACCAAATACAGTACTACTTAGAACCAAATACAGTACTACTTAGAACCTGTGCCTGATCTTGAAATGTAAATTTTTTGTTAATATCATTCTGACCACTTTTCAGTAAGTCACTTTACTCGTGTACTTCTTTTTGTGTTAGGAATGACTTCCTGAAAGAGATAAAGATCATGTCTCGTCTGAAGGACCCCAACATCATCCGTCTGCTAGCTGTGTGCATCTACAGCGACCCTCTCTGTATGATCACAGAGTACATGGAGAATGGAGACCTCAACCAATTTCTGTCACGCCACGAACCCGAGGGACAGCTCGCCCTGCTCAGCAATGCACCTACTGTCAGGTGAGTGGTGAAGGAATGAGGGAGAAAGTGAATGAGTTAGTCAGTTGTCACGACACTAGAAATTCTAATTTCGATACGATACCCAGAAATCGATAGTCGATACCATTTTTGATAAACGAAGACAGATGGATGGACTGACGTACGGACGCTTCTCCATAATCTAGGGCTCATAAAACTCATTAAAAACTTTGCATTTACACAGCAGATTACCCCTGTTCTAGTCACTCAGCCTATCAGAACACTTATAGCTTGTTGAAGCAACAGATACCCACCAATGATAGGAAGGGAAAAATCGGTAGTATGATTTTTCAAAGGTCCTTACACATCAAGAGCGATGCGAATATACGGCACGAAATTGCGATACGAGTTTTGACCCACCTGTCAATCTCAGCCACAGATGTGTACACGTCGGAAGTGAATTTCTGAAAAATCGAACATGGTTCGAAAAAATAAACGCCGCAATAACGCTCAGCGAAACTTCGCCGTTGGTATGCACAGTTGCATTGACTGATATGTAAAAATATTATTGACGTGTGAATTAATCGCATGAAAAAAACGCTCCTGATGTGTAGGACCTAAAGGCACTGCTGGTATCGATACTGTTGCAAATTAGTATTGTATCCATTTCAAATTTGTAGTATTGATACTTATTGATACTATCGATACTTTTGACAACTTATCAGTGGGGATGCTGTAGATGTCTTTCTTTCCCTAACACATTGCACTCTCTCTCCTCTGCAGTTATGTAAATCTGTGCTACATGGCCACTCAGATAGCATCGGGGATGAAGTACCTCTCCTCCCTAAACTTTGTCCATCGAGACTTGGCCACACGGAACTGCCTGGTGGGAAAGAACTACACTATAAAGATAGCTGACTTTGGCATGAGCCGGAACCTGTACAGCAGTGACTACTACCGCATCCAGGGCAGAGCGGTCCTCCCTATACGCTGGATGTCCTGGGAGAGCATACTGCTGGTGAGGAGGACCCCTACTGGACAGATATGATATCTAGATATCTAGGACAGATTCGCTGGGGTGCTCCCTGGAGTCCTTGAGAGGGGTTCCAGGGGGTCCCCAGTAAAAAGGGGAATAATTTATTTTCACTATAATTCCATCCATACAGTAGAGACTATCAAGATCACAACAAGAAAACAAAAAAGAGAGAATTTGGTATTTTAGCGCAAGGAACCCTAAACTGACACAAATTAGACCATGGACCTCCATTTGATAAAATTGTTATCTTTTAGATGTTTTATTATAGAAAGTGTATGAAACCCATGACCAAAATAGTCATACATTCTGTCAGGTTAACCCTGTAATATTTATTGAGGTCCCAGTGTTTGTATTGCTATGGATCTAATAAAAGTATTTATAGGCTCAAATGATGTACGTCACATTTACCCAATTGTTCTCTCTCCAGGGAAAGTTCACCACAGCTAGTGATGTGTGGGCCTTCGGCGTCACCCTGTGGGAGACACTAACCTTCTGTAAGGAGCAGCCCTACTCTCAGCTCACTGATGAGCAGGTGATAGAGAACACAGGGGAGTTCTTCAGGGACCAGAAAAGACAGGTTAGTTTTGCTATATACACACATATTCAGCTCGCACGTATCAACAGCACCAAACTCCCAGTGGCTCATAGTCATTTCTCACTCTCTGTTGTGCAGATCTACCTGCCTCAGCCTGTGCTGTGTCCAGATTCACTCTACAAGATCATGCTGAGCTGCTGGAGGAGGAACACCAAGGAGCGGCCTTCCTTCCAGGAAATACACCGAGCCCTCCTGGACAGCCAGCCTTAAGCCGAGGCAGCGTTGAGCACAGTGTCCCCACTCCTCTCACCTCTAAAATAAATGGTGCATGACATAGAGTAGACCATGTTTCAATTACAATCCAGGTTTAAGCTATCTTGGTTCAGTAGAGACAGGGTGATGCCCACCTGTGGGCTCCAAGCTACGATTTGGGAAACACTGTTTCATGGACTTACACACTACAAAGATGGAGGACCAGAGACAATTGGTGTGGGTGTGCCAATTTAAGTTTGGTTAGCACAGGCACATTGGCTAAGATGTTTTATAGACATACAAGACATACAGGTATATTCTAATAAACACATTCACCTGCTCAAACATTTATCCTGTGTACAGCACACCAACCAAACACACACACACACACACACACACACACACACGCATGCATATGTGTGTGCGCACGCACACATGCGGATGCACACACACACACACACACACGTATGCATATGTGTGTGCGCACGCACACATGCGCATGCACACACACACACACACACACACACACACACACACACGCGCGCGCGCGCACAGTGGTGATTCTAGAGTCTGTTTGGGCCCTATGCAAAAATTCCAACTTTCAATTTAAGAGAAAGTACATGAATCATGCAAGTTTGACAGGAAGGATTCATATGTTCTGAAAGTGAAAGTGAATGACCGTGAATCATTCCCGTCAAACATGCATGATTCACATACTGTACATTCCCTTGAATGTATGTTTCACTTTCAATTCAAGAGAATGTACATGAATCATACGAATATGATGGGAATGACATGGGGCCTCTTTAGGGAGGTTTCAATGTAATTTCAAATCGTCCATTGGTTGTTTATGGGGAGGGAGTTGCGGTCACTGCTGTGGAGTAAAGTTTCTCAGCCATCCAAGCAATTGCCTGCATTGCCTGTTCACAAGCTGCGCCTCTGCGCGCGTGTGCGCACACACACACGCACACACACACACACACACACACACACACACACACACACACACACACACACACACACACACACACACACACACACAATTAAGATCAATAATATGACCCTTGGTTGTATTGTATGTTGAAGAAATCAAAATGAAATGTAGCAACTTAACATTTGGCACTTTTTTTAAATGTGCTTTTTATTTCATTTTTTTATGTTTAAATTTCCCATGTTATAGTTTTTGGAGTATTGTTTGCAATGGTATGCAATATTTTTGAATTGAAGAACTTTCTTGTGTTTCCTTTTGGAAGACTGCTTGAATGTAGAAGGGAAAAAAGAGCGCAACAAACCATCACTGTTACGTTTATTTCAAACAGGTTTTTCATCTCAGCCTCTCAGACATTCTCAAAGCAATCTGAGTTACAAATTTCTGTCCTCTCCCCTGCCGTCTCCTTACAGTGATATTTGACCATCAGTGTGTATGACTGTGTATTTTCAATAGATATTTCTAAATCTAAAATATTAATATTTTGTATTAATATTTATATGTCCATATTTGTTCTGTTTATGTTTTGTTGATATATTTGTGCATTGATATGCTCTGGGAGATTAGCTTCTTTAGGCATTTGGAGTATCTTATTTCAATTCATTTTGGATCTTTACACACTAAACAAACTGCTTTTGAAGTGCCTTTTTCTCAACTGCAAACTGTCATTGAACTACCACTGAATACAAAGTAAAATCAGCATGTCACTTCATCAGAGGTTGCAAGGGGTTTGATCAAGAATCCAGCCTTTTTTCGTTCTTTTTATGTTCTTTTTTAAGCTATGTGTGCTATGTGGACCCGTATGTGTTTACTGCCTGTATCAGTGTAAAGATTTTACTGAGTGTGTTGTGGGTGAAGAGCAAGTTAATGCAGAGAACTGCTTATAATTTGTTTTGGTTGAAGGAGAGAAGTGAGTGATCTTTGAAATCAGGAATGTAGATGAAATGGGAATATGCAACCTGAATCATGTGTTTGTTGGAATAACGCTTATATGGCTGCTACATATTTATATTAGCTGATGAAATCTATTGATCTAACATCTTACCTGTAGTTTACTCTTTCTTTTAGGATTAATTTAACTGGCTGAACCATGTGCATGCTGTTTACATCTCTGTTACGTAAACTAAATATCACTGGTTCAACCATTACACATAGGTTCAGCTGTGTTCTTATCAATGACCTTTGCCCCATGTACATTGTCCATGAGAGTCCCTTATAATTGGCAGCCATGATGCTTTGTATTTTCAACTTTTGTGACATATCTGTCATTTCTGTCTTGCAATCTGTAATGCTTTGCTATGTTACATTCTCCCTTTCTTCCTTTCTTTCTTTCTTTCTTTCTTTCTTTCTTTCTTTCTTTCTTTCTTTCTTTCTTTCTTTCTTTCTTTTGCTTTAGGATTTATTCAAAATATCTGTACATATAAGTTAAATATGACAATTGGTTTGGAAATAAATTTGTGTATTTTAAACTGTCAATAGAGATGAGACATGCAATGATTTTGATCCATCAATTAAACCTTTCTTGTGGCATTTACGATCTTCTCAGTGTATGACTGCTTTAACTATAGTTATAAATGAATTGGTGGAAGATGTATAGTTGTACAATTTTTATTGCACCCCAACAAATTCACGATTTGTTTAGTTTTACTAGATCTTTGTACTCAAATGTCTGTTTTTCAATGAGAATGTTTTATATAAGTGTAAACAAAAGTTGAGTTGTGGTAATTGTACATTGTGATCGACAAAACAAACAAATAAAATGGGGAATACTATTTCCATGACAACTCTTACCTTATTTATGCTGTATGGGTTGTCCTTGGAGCTGAGCTGACTGCAGTCATAATACTATTGGTTATGAACTGCTGCAGCGTCCAATCAGAACATGGAGGCGGGGCCAATAATATGAGCTCAGGCTAGAGGCATCGCTAGAAGACTGCTGCACACTCGATAGGATAGGGCGGTAGTCAGACGACCCAATGGTCAGACCGTCAACGTCATCAAGCCTCCAACGACGGAACGACTTTGCAGTTGCTGTAAATGTAGTAAATTGATTCTATATTATATGGCTTCATGACCGTTTTGGACCATTAAAGATGAATAATGTGGTTTTGGTGACGGGAGCAAATAGGTAATTGCTGTTTTTTTGTTCTCATTTGAAATTTGAAGTCTGGCTTCTTTGTAAGCTTCTTTGTAAACTGGCTTGGCTGGCTGGACGAGTGTAACGAGTCAGTCTGATCCAGGAGTGAACTGTGTTGGTGAATACATTCAGACAGTTATGTTAGTTATAGCCTACTCTGTTTTTTATATGACGTGTGGAATTGCCTATTGTGGTTTAAAAGCACAATAATGTTTTGGTCAATTTTGCAATCAATGGACATGTGTTATAAGTAGTGCCATCATCACCCGCCATCACCAATAGAAGGCAGCATTGCCATGTCTTTGGACCAAAAGCCTTGGGAGTTCAGCCCCGACAGCACGTAGCAAAACATTTAAACGGAAACGGTGACTCCTTGAACACCCTGTTGTGTTATGCAAGCGTTGCACTCGGAGCAATGTAGGCTAGTCACGGCTCTGGTTGCACCATTGACAGTAACTTATCTGTACTTATCTGTTGGTTCTGTGATTGGGTAACACCTCTGACACACCCACCAAATAAGAGACAACCTTTATAATAGACAGTAAAAAGGACAACGTATCTCTCAAAGTAGGGATGGGATGGGATGGGATGGGATGGGATGGGATGGGATGGGATGGGATGGGGGGGGGGGGTCAAGGGGGGTCAATACAATACAGCAAACGTAACGTGATATTTTATTAGGCTATATAAATTGTCAAGTGCTGAGTGCATGCATGCATACTGGAAACATCCTATAAAAGAGATGTTGACAAAAAATCCCTTTGGGGACATCATTTGTACTTTGTAGCTGAAGAAAGAAAAAATCACAATATATTTAGGTAATAAATCACAATATATTTTTTGCTTAATAGCAACAATATTGACATAAGTATTGTGATAATATTGTATCGTGCGGATGTAACCGAAGTGAATCAGTGTCGATTCCTCGTGAGTCCAGTGTGGTAGTGAGTGGATTGGTTAAACTCACTCCCCCAGTATAAAGGCACGTTAATCAGCTCTGCCAAGGGAGCTAGCTCTCTTGGTGCAGTGGTTAGCGTTTTTGACTCCCAAGCCGAAGGTCGGCGGTTCGTATCCACCCCTGGGCAAGCCCCTAACATGGGTTGCTGCAAGTACCACCAACACAACGCAGTTACACGGACTGCTGCTGATTCCCACCCCTATCTCAAAGCCTGTTGCACACTGTTTTTGAGATTGATCATCCCCGTTTTGTGTGTGTGTGTGCACGCGCTCTGTCGTGCGTGTGTGTGTGTGTGTGTGTGTGTGTGTGTTTGTGTGTGCGTGCCTCTACAGTGGCATTGGCCTGGCTCTTTGCGAGCGTCTCCTGACGGAGGACTCGGGTCTGCAGCTCTGTCTGGCCTGTAGGAACCTGCGGCGGGCTCAGGCTGCTCGCTCTGCCCTGCTGACCTCTCACCCCACTGCCCAGGTGGCCCTGCTGCAGTTGGACACCAGCTGCATCACCTCTGTCCTCACCGCTGCACATGAGGTCAAACTCAGGTGGGAGGACACACACAGCTGTTCAAAGTTAAAATAGATTCACAGCCTGGAAATTAACACACACACACACACACACACACACACACACACACACATTCAAATACCCAAATAATCATTAGGGTAATCTTAAAGAGTCACGTTGGGTTGCCAGATATCAATGCTTTAATGTGCATCGGGGTTGGACTTTTGAAGAAGCTACAGGAAACAGAACTGAAAGTCAGAGGATGGAGTCTCCAGGTGTGCTTGTCATGTCTCCGACAGGTATAACCGATTGGACTACCTCTACCTCAATGCAGGCATCATGCCAAACCCCCAGTTTGATGTGAAAGCCTTTTTCAAAGGCCTCTTCTCCAGGTACAGCTTTGATTTTAGGTCCTGACATGCACCATTGACTAGTACTGTAACTGGTGATATACAGCATCCATCAACATTGTTTACGTCAACCATCTATTTTCCATGCTAGAGTTCACATCTCTGTAATGCCTGTAATGTATCGCAGCAAAATCGTCAACATGTTGGCCACAGGCGAGGGCATCCTGACGCAGAGGGACGCCGTCACCGCTGATGGAATGCAGGAAATATTCACCACCAACCTCTTCGGTCACTTCCTACTAGTGAGTCTGATACCACAGATCTTCTATTACTATCTAGATGAGTCACCGCAGGCTCCGCCAATTCTAACAACTGGTAGCAGCAAGTCTCTTAAATGCAAATGGTCACATGGTCACCTCTCCCCAAGTCTCGTTACTCCCCCCTCCGCCCCCACTTGTTTTCGTCTTCAAGCAGGCTTTAAGCGGGGTTAGTGCTGACCTAGCAAGCTAACTTGAAATGGAGATCATGAGTTCCCAAACTCCACACAAACCACACATATAAACACAAAGCTGCCCCTTGTTAGCTCAATACAGTTGAAACTAAGATATTCCACTTAAAAGAAAATCTAGCCACATAATTTAGTTACTACATCAACGAACTTCACATGTAGGTTTAGCTAATCGCTACCTGCTAACATGAGTTCCTGTTCCCAAATCTCACGAGAGTGTGTTGCTGAGATAGAGACAGGTCTTGAACAAGTTTAATTTTCTCCTGATCTGTCTGTCTGAAAAATGCCATTTTAGTGTCAGAATATTCAGAAGATATGTGGCTTTGGAGAATGGGCTGAATATTTACTTTAATGAATATGGGGGCTAAGGGATCTGTCATAATCTGAGATCACGTCGTTGACTTTTCCAATTGACTCCAATAGACTCAAACCTGCCGAAAATCTCTTAAGGCCATGTTGAGACTAGGAGGCCAAATCCTTTAGTGACCTATTAATGACTTTATCCAGATTGGTTTTATGAGTCTGGACGCTCCAAGTCGGATTTGTGTCACTTGTCCCAAACCACATAATGGAGGTAGTTTCCAATCTGCTTTCGACTGATGTGACTTCAGTGCGGCCGCGCAGATCCACCAAATCTGATTTGAACGTCACTCGCAACTCATCATGAAATTCTTCTGCACAGGAAAACCACGTCACCAACGTACGTATTTACTGACGCCCACGTCGTTACCATAGCAACCCATGCAGATAGGCTGTTTAGGTCTGGACACACAGATCCGACTTGAGAATCAGATTTGTGGCAGTGCGGACACACTCCCAAATCAGATTTGGGAAACCAATCAAGATAATGATGATTAATGTCTTTATCAGCAAATCGGATTTGCCTGTAATGTGAACATGGCCTTAGTGGCCGTGGCAAAGCCATGAGCAAAACGCGCGTGCCAAAATGACAGGAAGTGAGTTGAAGTTGGGCTGTCTTGCTTGAAATCCCAACGTCTTTGCTGATACTTTGGGTGCTGAAGTGTCACGCTGGCACTTGGTATGATGTCCACACACAGTACATGTAGAATGTACAGTCGAAAATTGTGTTCTCGACAGACTTCTTCAGGGAAGGATTTTCATGCTGCCTTTTGCCCTTCAAGAAATGTAGGGGATACTGGATCTGCCTGTCACTTAGCAACAAGGCTCATTAAAAATTGACACCTTGATTTCTATGACTGCACACTGTCCTCTCCTTGCCTCAAGGTCACTGCTGACAGCTCACTTTAATAGATTCCCATCTAGTGTTCTGCTTACTTAGGCTGTTTGCAGATCAATCCTGCCTATGCTGACTTGTTTTAAGGCATCACCGTGCAGAAAGGTACAGTATTCCGGTTTAGACTTGCCGGAATTGCTAATCCATCATACCATTTAGTGGAAGAGGTTGAACAGGAATAGATTGGCATGCACAGACTATCCCCCACCCCCCTCCTCTCAATTGTACATGGCCAATATCGCCTGCCTAAGCACGGTCCCAGTTGCTGCTTCACCCCCTCTGCCGATCTGGGGAGGGTCTAGAGCAGGGATACTCAACTTACTTTGCCTGGGGTCCATTTTTGTAAAATATGGGTCTGGCATTGAGACTAGGGGCCAGTTAATAAACAAACCTTTAGTCTGTTTCAGTTTAGTCTGACAGTTTTGTGCACACATGATAGTTAGCTAGGTTAAGTTAGTTAAGTACATATAAGTGCCTGGGTGGCGAGCAGACGGCAGTATTTCACAATTTAGCTGGAGCTCAGTCAAACTTTATTTCACGTTAGTTTTCATTGTGAATTATAAAATGGTCGGGAGGCCACTCTGCACCCTATCGCGGGCCGCATTTGGCCCATGAAGTTGAGTATCCCTGGTCTAGAGACAGTCACCAGCCGCTTCTTTTCAACTGATAGCGAGGAGTTTCACCGACACATGGCAGGCTAATAGGACACATACAGTACCTTTGTCCGGCTTCCCACCCATGGACACAGCCAATTGTGTCTGTAGGAAGGCCCGACCAAGCCGGAGGCAACACGGGCGCGAACCCGGGGTGCCTACGCATTCATGGACTCTTAACTCCAACTCTTTAGTTTAGAAAAATATTAGGGAGGAAAAACATTTTATTGCGATTCCACTATCCTACATACACATATAGAGGGTTGGAGAAAAATTCCCACCCATATTTTTGTAAGACCAATTAAAGGGTGATAATCAGAGCAAAACACCCTGTAGTGGTGGTAGGTTATGGTGTCTGATATCAATATTATTTAGAGTTAGCTTCAATGAGAATTAAGAACGGGGCACCAGATAACAGACGGCATCAACAGGTCTCATCTAAAGGAGTCGGCATGTTTGAATTTAAACCCACACAATGAACACAGGAAGTGACTTTATGCAAAGGAATATATTTATTACTAAACTAAAGCACACCCAATAATCAGTTAAATACAAGTGAATATACAGTAGTACAGTGAGTATACAGTATACAAGATGTATACCTATGAATTGTGACAAATCAATGGCAATAGGAATAGATGAGCAGTGGAAGACATGAGTCAGCAACGATGCAGTAGCAATAAAGGGGCGACACTATAACTATCTGGAAAACTGACTGAAATGAATCCTGGAATAACTGAATGGTTCCCAGTGGACAATGATCAGTTAGTAGCCTACATATGTCTGAATGAAGCATGTGAAGGCCTGGAGTCTGTGAGGAGTCTTGGCTCGACGAGCTGCTGGAGGTTGAAGATCCAATGTCTGTTCAGTTGATCTCAACAGGCCGAAACAACAGAGAGAAGCACGCAGGCTGGAGCACCCGGGCTACTGGACAGGGTTGTGGGTCTCACCAACCCACTCTGGAGGTTCTGATGATTCTTTAGAGTTAGACTCAGCAGGATAGGTGATAGCGGATGCAGCAGGCAGGACACACAGACGTGTGTGTGTATTTGTCAGGCAGACAGGCGAGGCAGCCAGTCTGTCTTCACTGTTTCAGAGTTCTACTTGGTTTGTGATGATGATGCAGTTGAGTCTGTCCATGCAGACAAACTTTGGAACAAAGTTGTTGTCAGACTCTGTTAGCACATGTGTTGCGACCACGTAAAGTGCATGAAACCCGCATTGGAAATGTGTGTGTTTGGTTTTGTTGTGATCAGTCGAGGGGTGTGCATGGGCTGGCATGTCTAGTGTTATGGCTCAATACATATGCATGAAACTCCAATTTTGGTTCCCAAATCTATACTCTTTTTTTTACCGTAGCATTAACATTGTTAAACTCTGTAAAAATTCCTGATCACTTTAATATCAAACATGGCTATCTAGGCCCTATATAAAATAAAGAAATTGAATAATGCAAATAAATATTATAGGCCTATAAAACATCACAGTTACACATAAAGTGATATGTCCACCACATGTAATCTCTCAAGACAGACTTTTGATTTGCATCTGGATGTTTTTTTTTACAACAATGTGATACCCAAGGTTTCATGAATCTACTCTATATCAATATCTTATATCACAGAGAAATCACGATGTAGTATCATTATTACCAACACTAATTCCGAGGCTGTCTCCCTATGTCTGCCCCTGTGTTGTCAGGTCAGGGAGCTGCAGCCGCTGCTGGGCCAGGCAGGGCGGCCCTCTCAGGTGATCTGGACCTCGTCCAGTAACGCTCAGCGCTCAGCTTTTAACCTTGAAGACATGCAGCATCATAAAGGGACCCAGCCCTACAGCTCGTCTAAATACGCCTCCGACCTGCTCAGCCTGGCACTCAACACACACTTCAACAAACAGGTCGGCTCTTACACACCTCACTGCTTGATTTTAACACATAATCCAACACACAGGCAGTGTGTATGACTTAATAAACTCCAGCGAGTTGAATGTGTTTTTTTTTTTTTTTTACCTCACAATGTTGCTGAGCGTGATCCTATGGTCTTTATGCTCTGAATTTGCTTTCTAGGGTTTGTACTCATCAGTGATCTGTCCAGGTTTTGTGATGACCAACCTGACCTACAGCATCCTGCCCTCCTTCCTCTGGACTGTGCTGCTGCCTGTCTTCTGGCTTGTGAGTCCACCTCACAATATATTGATTAGGGCTGTGCAATTAATTGAAATGGTCAAAAATCACTTTAACTGCATAAATGTATAAATGGCAAGAGACTGCAACTATTTTTTTTATCATAGTGGTGGGAGCTTTACATGCTTTTTGTTTGATAAAAAATGTCAGATATTGAAAAATCTGACTGTATGATACACTTTATTGCAATTTATTTCACAATTCCGATATTGAGCAAAAATAATCGTCAATATCATACAGCCGTAATATCGATTTACCGGTACTGTATATCTGTTTTAAGAGTTAGTGTTGTTCGTGATCTGAAAATATTGTATGCTGTGTTGGGTGTGAGAATTATAAAACGTTAGTTACTTGGTTGCATCTGAACCATAGATCTGAACACATCTCTCTTTCATGATCACAGATCAGAGTGTTCACTAACACGTTCACCCTGACACCTTATAATGGAGCTGAGGCCCTGGTAGGTAAAAATACTCTGAGCACATTTCAAACATATTTCAACTTTTCATACACAACACAGTGCAGAGTTCATGATGCTCTCCTCCCCTTGTAGTTCTGGCTGTTTACGCAAAAGCCAGAGTCACTGGACCCTCAAGCCAAATACCAAAGCTTGACGTCCGGACTGGGCCACAACTACACACAGTCACGTAAGGTACGGTGTGGTGAGGAAAAAGCATGACTGAATGATGCCAATCAAGAGTATCTCTATATTTTGAGTTTAAATTGTTTTGTAAACTGTTTTGACAAAATACAGAAATATTATGCCATCGTCTCGTCTGGCAAGTATCACTTTTGCTCCTATCTGTGTCAAATGGGTGTCAGATATCAATATCACTCATGCTCTGTTCCTTTCTCACTTTGCAGATGGATGTTGATGAGGACACGTCAGAGGCCTTGTATGAGAAATTACTGCAGCTAGAAGATAAAGTGAGGAAGAAACTGAAGGAAAAACAAAAGACTGTCCCAGCATCTTCACAGTAGCATGCAGTGCCTCACCCGTCATGATGCATAGGCCTATTACTCACATCTAAGTTACTCTGTTTTATTCCTGCTTCACAAACCATACAGGTGCAGCATACAGATTTGCTGTCAGATACATGTACTTGCAACATGTACGCCTGAATTTACAGCTTTAGAGGAACATAGTGTGATAAAAGACTCATACGCTATTCATGTTTGGGTTGTTGCTTCATCTGGATTGCCTGTATAAAATAATGTCAGTTGAACTCTTGGTGCAGCAAGCACACTGTGATGGTCAGGAGAAAGAACAAAATAAACTTTAAAATAAAACTCATTCTCAGTCTCTCCCTGTTCTATTAGCCTGCCTACCTATCATCTTTGTTTCCTTCGATCGATAGGCTACTACTTTACATTTTCACACTTCACAGCATCAATTATTTAGGAAGACAAATCGAGCTCAGCTGAGACATAAACACCTCGCTCTCTAAAATAACCTAAACGTCAATGGGCGAGCCAAATAGCCTATTCAATCCATAAAGAACTACTCCCACTCTTGTTGTTTACTGTCCCATGATCCTCGCAGCAAAATCCAGTGTAATCCGAGAGCAGACTGTCAGTATCCCCCAAAAAGTTGATGTAAGTGGTCTGGGTGAGACAGTCTCCGGTGTGTTGCGGTGCCGGTGGCGCACCTGCACAGCGGCAACTCTGTCCGTGTCTTGGGGCGCAGACCCAGCAGCTGTCCCCGGGTGCCGCTGACTCCTCGCCCGCAGGTTCTTCCTCGCCTCCGCTCTGTTTAGGTTCGCAGAAAGCCCAGACCATGCCGCAGAAATAGACAAAAAACGTGCCCATGATCATGACCATGAGCGCGTAGGATTCGATCATCGCTTTGGTGACCGGAGTCATCCTGGTTGCGCGCTATAATATTTCGGTTGATTTTTCCAAAGTGTTTCTTCACTCAACTGAGCTGTTGGATGAGCTGGACCTGTCAGTGCGCTGTCCTGTCCCGTCTGGTGGGGGAGACTGTGGTAAGCGATATTATGTTGGATGGTAATGTGTTGCCTGCGTATCTGTAAGGCTATATAGACTCTTCCTATAACGATCAGTGTAACGAATTACTATTCAAAATTAATTCAGTAGCCTATAATGCCAATCCAAAGGTAGGTCTTATCATCCCCCTAAATATTAAAGTTGAATTATCCAAAAACCATGATGATCCCTATCTATCCCCATTCCCCATGAATGGATTTGGTCTGACCCAGCATGTCAGTTTCAGGTGGCGCTGTTGGCGCCGCTCACCAAACGTCTGGAAACCGAGACTATAGACCCAGCAAGCCTGAGAACAAATCTGGCTGGAAGTCAAGCACACGAAAGATGAGGGGATGCAATGATGTAAGTGTAAGGGGAAAGTATGGAAAAGTAATAGGCTAGTGATGACAAGTCATTTGTAATTATGATTATTATGATTAATACTAATAAAAAAAACTGATGAACACGCTGCCATGGAATTGGTCTTTATCACAAAAACAGAAGCAATAAAGATTTGATAAACCATTCTATTTCTGTGGTCTTTCTCATTTTCATACAATAACCTAGGTAGGCCTGTCATTCTCCATAACGTTTAGCCTGTGACCAGGGCCGGAGGAAGACTCCTTGGGGCCCATGGGTTTCAACCCTGCAGGTACCCTACACTACAACCAATGTTCATAGTGCAGTCACATTAAATCAACTCATCTTTTCCCCCCCACATAGGCCTATGTACATAGATGTGTGCTAGTTATCTAGCCTGCTAGTTATCAGCTTCAGGCCTTATAATCACAAGTTTGTCTAAGGGGCACTTTACACAAGGACGGTTTCCTATGGTGACGGGGAATTATTATATCGTTAGTGCCTCCCTTTTAGACGGCGACGGCGAATTTGGGCTTAGGAAACGACACATTTTGAAACCTCCAGAGTGGAATTCTTTGTGACGCTTCCCGCTGAGGGCTCCATGTAATCGCTTTGAGACGGCACATTTCAGGAACTGACGTGCCTGCACACGCGACACATGCGATTACGCCATAGCCGTGCGCAAGTTGGCAACCATTTTCAAAATAAAACATCAGTATGAATGAAGTTTGGCAACATTCAGAATTAAGCTACACTGCAGCCAACTTCAGTTACATGTTCATAACGTTACTGCTGCGAGGAGCCTATGGCTGTACCCGGTCGGCATTTAACGTTAGTTACAAAAGCACGTCGACAGTGTTTTCTCACTGCCAGCAGCCTAACTACAGTAGGGTTTGACAGATCACAGTCAGCGCTCCCGGTCCTCGCTGCTCGTTAAAGATTTCCAATAGGCGTTATTCTGATAAACTGGTCACATATATGTTACATTCTCACCCGACAAATATAAAACTTTAAAACAGTTTGGGGGGGGTTTTTTGCTTGAAAAAAGCTTTTTGGCAAGTCTAAATGACTGCGGAAGGCGTACTCTACTTCCGTGTTTAAAACAGGAAAGACGATTACGAAATTACGTCATGCAGAAGCGTCCTTGTATGGGCAAAGAATAAGGTGATCACACTGCTGCCTAGCAACCTGGCATGTACATTACGGCATTTTAAAAATTCAACAGCGCTCATGTAAACAGGGAGAAGGTGTGAAGGAAAAGGTGTGAAGGAAACGCTATTGTGTCGTTTCTTCCAGAAACTGTCCTCGTGTAAAGGGCCCCTAAAACAACATCTTATCAACCGCTAAACTCATCATAATAAAGTAAGAAACATTGTCAGGTTATTAGCATACTTCCCAGGATGAACAATGGTGACATTTCATATTAAACATTTGCAGATGATCTTCAATATGCATGGAGTCCCATGATTTCATTTGGAGTTCTGTAGTGTGTAATACAGACTATAGAGACACTGCATGAAATAGGCCACGCCCATCACGGGGGAAAAGCTCCGTTCATTTCCACACACCAGCGCCATTTTCCTTGAATTAAACATAGCTAAAAGCTGTTGTGTGGTGGGCTGCGCAGACAACAAATGTATAAAATCGCCAGTTAAAGTTTTTTTGTACTCCCGAGGAAAACAAGGAAGCCATTGAGAATTGGCGAGAAGAACAATGTGGATCTAGCTGTCAAGAAGTAAGTTGGAGTGTTCATCTTCCGTATATATGATCTTTTTGTGCAACACGCAACCATGCACGTGACATAGGAGAACGCTAGGATTGGAGGGGGGTTTCCGTTTTCCCCCATCTTGGGCGTGGTTTCTGAATGATGACGCGTTACGCAGTGTCTCTATGGACTCCAAATGTAGCATTTGTGCAAGATTGTATCTGTTTCGCACTGTGGGTTTCAACGCCCCATAACAATAACAATAACAACAATATAAATATAATATAAACCGGCAATACCAGGGGTTTAAGCCTAATGATGTCACAATGCGTATGACATCAACACTCAATCACTGATGACATCACTCACTGATGACATCACAATAATGTCACGTCTATGATATCATCAGTGATGTCACTGATGACATCACTGCGTATGACATCAACACTCAATCACTGATGACATCACTCACTGATGACATCACAATAATGTCACGTCTATGATATCGTCACTGATGACATCACTCACTGACATCACAATGATGTCACAATGTCTACGGTAAGGCCGTGTGTCCCGTTAAACGCAGGAAGTACGCTGGGAAGCGCTGATCTCGGTGCACAATATACAAGGAAGCAGTTTGAAACTAACGTTTCAGTGCGGTTGCTAGCTTGATAGCTGACAGCTAACATTAGCTAACAACACACATAGAGTGATTTAGCTCAACACTCACCAGAAATATTAAGTGTCTAGCCAATCTGCTCCTACAATTGAGCCTTTCTGTCTCTGTTGCGATAGTTTCTCCCTCATTAGTTGCCAGAAAAGGAACACGCGAAGACCAGCGTCTTTCTGAAAAGTTAAAATATTTTCAGCTGGAAGCGCTGGGAGTTGGGCGCACAAAAACGCCAGAGCGCTCTGAAAATAGACACTGGGCGCAGCACACTTTGTCTAGACGTCCATGTGCGCCCGCATACGCTCTATCCCCATTGGAAACAACTGAAAAAAGATGCTGGAACTGAGGAAAAGACGCTAGGTCGACACAGGCCCTAAGAAAGAAGAAAATCGAGCAACTGATGACATCACAACTGCCTGATGACATCACAGTCAAGCAATTGCATGACATCACTTCCAGTTGAGTGACATCACTCACCATTGACATCACTCGCACGAGATGGATTTGCCCAGGTCAACTGCTGGCCTACAGGTGACAGGTCACTACATCATTAGGGAGCATTGATGTCACCAGTGATGTCACATATTGATGACAGCATCAGTCTCTATTACTTCATTAGCATAAGGTATATGACATCATAATATACATTGTGACATCATCAGTGGTGACATCCTGCTTGGGAAGCCATTGTTCCTTAATGATGTCACTCTGTATCGTGACCCTACTGATGATGTCATCACTGATGACATCACTGCTGCCTAATGTCCCTAGGAGGCTGATGACATCACAGTCGAGCAATTGCAACATGACCTCCTGGTGGAGATTATTATTATTATTTATTGATTTATTTTTCCTCAAGTGTTGTGCCATGGCAGTTATACCTGGCTGAGAATTTGTGGACTTAAAAATAGATGTTGGAAAACACTCCCTTAACTTCTCCAGCAAGTGTGTGTGTGTGTGTGTGTGTGTGTGTGTGTGTGTGTGTGTGTGCGCGTTGAATTCACCACATTTGGTTACTATTTTTATCAAATGTTATCGAATAAATTCTCTAAAAAGATTAATAGGTAATTTGTGTTCAAGAAATTGCTAACAGCACAGACATTTTTTGTAATTCAGAGAACCAGATCATCATGAATGCAATTAGGAAATTGCAACTTTGCATAACAGGATGTAACGAGAAAAGAACACAAATGTGGGTACAGACTCATAAATACCCTTTCAAAGCATGTATTTTTAGAACGTGAACCTAGAAAGTGAACTTTTTTTTAGCCATGACCATGCTGACCTTTGCATATTTGGTCGTCTCAACTGACAGACTGTGAATATAAGAACTTTGTATAAACAGCATTGAAGCAAGACAGACAGCACATTACTGGTGAATTAGACCATGCAAGTATCAGATTGACTGTTGTGGATTTGTCCCCCTGAAACAGAGGCCAAACCCAACCCTGTTGCCCATTGCTGCTCCAGCAATGTTCCCTAACAGCCCATCATCGGCTGGTAGGGTTCGAGTTTCCCTATAAGCTGATATGTGAACACCAGCACCCAGAACTCCCAAAATATCATCAATGATCAATGAGAAACTCAAGCTTGGGGTTTGTTCCTCTGTCTGAGCAAGCTATGCTAGCTTTTGGTGACATCTGATGTCAGTCAGTGTGTCGATATTATTTGCCTGTCTTTGTACTGAACATATCATATTCCAGTAATTATTACATTTGATTTCACTCAATGCGCAGTGTAGTCTGTCAGCACCTGTTGCCATTTGGTGACCTTTAACCCTTTGTCTACAGCCCTATGACTTTTACACACCTGTCGCTTTGAGGTTTACAATGGTATGATACAAGTATAAAATACAGATGACAAACGTGTTTCTCTTTAGTGTCCTCTTTCAACCATGACATTGTTCTGCACAAAGATTTGAAGGTGTGAACTGGTTTTCTACGGAACTTGAGTCGAGCTGCAAGACAAAACGGAGCAGAGAATAGAAATGTGTGGGCACCTATGGTGGTGGGGCACTCACGCTGCCCCAAACACACAGATCAACAGCTGTCAACATTGAATTAGGGGTAGTGTAGTTCTTCAGCATTCGGTCCCCTCGCCAAGCCCATTGCTTTCCATTATCAAAGAACTACACGCCCCACCCCGCGCCAACCATAGACCAACCCCGAGGTCCCGGATGTCTATCGCGCCGGAAGAGAAGAAGGTCCTTTTCCCAGCCATCTTGTGGCTTCATCTAGCGAAGTGTTCGCACCAAGCCTCGTAGAATCGGAGGAAAATCCTGCTGAAGGGGCGCCATCATGCCCGGACAAATGCAAGAAGGTTTTGGCTGTCCCATAACCAATCGGTTCGACCAGTTATTTGACGATGAGTCGGACCCGTTTGAGCTGTTGAAGCAGGCGGAGATAAAGAAGAAGGAGGCTCCTGTTCCTGGTGCCGCCAAGACTGCAGCCCAGGCTGCTAAACAACAGAAAAAGGAGTCACAGAAAGACAGAAAGAATCCCCTTGCTGATAAGAAGGAGGAGATCCAGGCACCTGTCCCCCTCAAGAAAGATGGTAAAATAAATTCGTTACGTCATGTACGTTGCAGCTAGGGGATTGTAAGCTAGCAGGCTAGTCTCTGTCTTGCTTACTAGCTAGCGAACGGTTCGTAAGCCCTCATGACATGAGGTCCACTCGATGCCTTTTGTGCGTCTGTCCGGGCTGTCAGTTGTTAGAACAATGGCGTTTTCCCCCAGACGGGAATTACAACAGCAACGTTAGGTGTGGGGCTCGAACTGTACAGTGTGTACTGTGATAAATGGCTTGTAGGCCACCTTGTTTTGGCCTGTCTCGGCCCTGTTGAGCAGGCAGAACCCGAAAGCCTAGTGGCTACCCAATGCTAGCTAACATTTCTTCAGCCAGTTAATGCTGTCAAGTCGTGGGACCCGGAAAGATCACGATGTTGGCTTTGTAAATAATTCACTCAATGTAAGTGGCTATCTTTGACTAAAAACCCACCTATTGTGTAATTATAATCTTTTGACTGGTTATATGATTTGACGCTTAAAAACGTGATCCCCAAATTGAATCACAATATTTAGATTAATAAATTGACACCGCAGGAATAAACGCAACGTCAGCGAACATCATCGTCCACGTTCTGGTGGATTTGTCAACTGATATCGGGCATCTCCCGCTGCTGTCCTCATCGTGATAAACCTCGTGGCTCTCTGCAGTGTGCGTGCTGAACGACAGTCTGAAAACTGCCACTTCCCACTGGCGCACAATGCACGCTCTTTGTATGCTGTCAAACAAGCTGTCTTTTAAATATCAGATTATGTTTCACTAGATTTGATTTATGTAAGACTACATTATTGATCATGTCTCAATAGTCATTTGGTTCGCCATGCTTGGCTTGTAAACATAACCCAAAGTCTCTTTACCGCTCTGTTGTCAACTTGAGTTTACTAAACACAAATTTGAAGCATCCAGTGTCAGGAAATGACCTTGAGATGAGATGCCTCCAATAGTAAGTTAGTTGGCCATTATCATCAGCATGTCACTTGGTTAAATGGACTCATATCTGGTTGCTTGAGAGAAGATGAGACAGGTGCACCCACTGTGGTGCACCCAGCTGCTGTAGTGTAGGGGAGGGTGTCTATTTTGGTAGCTGGTGATTGGGGCAGTAGGCGGGACATGTGTCAGACTTGACCAGTGGTGGGCAACCATGTGCCACTGATGGCCGAGAGCATGCAGGTTTTCATTCCAACCAAAAACTATACCGGGTGATTTCACTGAGCACACCTTCAACCAGAGGAGGATGAACTGGTTGTTTGGAGAAATCAACCTGCACACTCTGGACTCTGCGTGAGGCATGTGTGACCCACCACTGGAGTTGACACATAATATGCTTAATACATGACATTTGTAGAAAGTTGATGCACTTCATACTTAAGCTCTTTAAAACCAAAGTTCAGCACAATTTCTTCATCATAATCAGATGAATTTTCAAGCAAAAGAACAAAAGAAAATTGCTGGATGTCGTACTAGGTGCCTTTAGTGTTTCTTATTATTCAATTCTTAATGGCAGAATTAATTCCCCCTTTAATTGGAATCAGTTGAATGCTCCATGTAAACAGTCCGTCTTTCTCTTTTCTGGGTCTGAGCAGGGGGTCCTGATCTATTGATTCTATTGTTCCTCTAATCCTGCTCTTATGGTCTCTCCCAGGTCCTGGTATGAGGAGAATGGGTCGGAGGCCGGAGGGCGAAGGTTCCAGGCCCCAGGGCGAAGGCTACAGGCCCCAGGGCGAAGGCTCCAGGCCCCAGGGCAGCCAGGGAGAGGGGCGCCCCCCCACAGACAGGCGGCCCGTGGACAGGCGGCCCCCTCGTCGCTTTGAAAGGCCTGCCGGAGAAGCCGGTGAGAAGACGGAGGGAGGAGAATTCTCAGTGGAGAAGTGAGTTCAACTACAGATCAGTAGACATTTTTATTGACCAATGACATTGAATCTATCTTTATTATATCTCGAGGACGATTCAACTAAGTTCTGTCCGTCTCCATAGGCCTGTTGGGGATAGACCAATGAGGGGGCGTGGTGGCGGCGGTGCCCGGGGAGCCCGTGGTGACCGTGGCCGAGGGCGCGGCATGGGTCGCAGTGATGGGTTTGATTCCAGAGGAAAACGTGAATTCGACAGACACAGTGGCAGTGACCGATCGTAAGTGCTTTTGTTGTCCTTTCATGTGACTGTGTATTTAGCAAATCCCTAATTTACAGTAAACGTATCAAATATATGAACGTATGCATTTGGGTATGCGTCCATGTCTCATGCCAAGCTCCTGGCTAAAGCAAATGTTGTTTCAGCAGCCAGAAAGGGGAGGAGAAGCGTGGAGGAAGTGGATCTCACAACTGGGGCACCGTCAAGGATGACATTAGGTAAGAGCTTTATAGGTTGATATGCAGCACAATGGCGGGGAGCTACCTGAGACCTGAAACTATTTCCAAGACATTTGCTCAGTGATAAGGTTTATTACCCAATATTGTTTTTGAGAGAACACTCATAGAATTGTACACAATGGGGTTTCATTAAAGGGTGCATCGGTCAGCCTGGGCTTAGCAAATGGGGAATATTAACATGTGGCTCTAATTGTCATTTTCTCTTCCTAGCGAGCTTGACCAATCAAATGTCACTGAGGAGAACCCTGAGGGAGAGGAGCGTCCACCTGCTGACTCTGAGAACAAGTAAGTTATGTTCTTTGGTCCTTTGTATGCCCTTGCATGGTGATAGTAAATCTCAAGAGATTTAGGTTTGCTATAACTTGATAAAATATTATGTACCGTAAATTCCGGACTATAAGCCGCACCGGTGTATAAGCCGCACCTGCAAAGTTGACTATTTTTTTCTTATATAAGCCGCACCGGACTATAAGCCGCGGGTGTTTTAATGTTTTTTTTTTTTTTTTTATTTATTGTGTTTTAATGTTTAATTACCATATGTAAGGGTTCATGCACAGAGGGGATTGTCGGGAAAGAGATGGCTGTTTGAGGAAGCTCCCATTTATTAACATTTCAACAAAACAACATAACACAACACCACCTGTGTTGTTTTTTACAGTGCACACAGTGTCATACAGTGTCATACAGTGTGGTGAAAAGAGGGCAAGAGAGGAAATTAAAACTTATTATAGTTATATAGGATTTATAGTTAGAAAGAGTGCTAAAAAAGAGAGATTTTTTTTTTTTTTTTTTGAAAAAATCCATAGATAAGCCGCACCGTTATATAAGCCGCAGGGGCCAAAAAACGGGAAAAAAGGTGCGGCTTATAGTCCGGAATTTACGGTAAATCTGTAAGTAGTAGCTTGAAATATTAGGTTTCTTGGTGGGGGGGAAATGCTACATTAAATGCAAGACAATGTGGTGTGATTGTAAAAATGAGGCCTAATAAAATCCAGGGACAACATTTATAGTGCTGCAACGACTAATCAATTAGTTGATCATTAGAAAATTAATCGACAACTATTTTGATAATCGTTTTGAGTAATTAAGAAAAAAAAGTCAAAATTCTCTGATTCCAGCTTCTTAAATGCGAATATTTCCTGGTTTCTTTACTCCGCTAGCACAGTAAACTGAATATCTTTGGGTTGTGGTCAAACAAAACAAGACATTTTAGGACGTCCTCTTGGGCTTTGGGAAACAGTGATCGCCATTTTTGACATTTTTTAGACCAAACAACTAATCGATTAATTGAGAAAATAATCGATAATTAAAATAATCATTAGTTGCAGCCTTAAACCTTTATCAGGCACTACTAACATTTTGTGTGTGTTGCAGGGAAAATGAGGTAGAGGAAGTGAAGGAAGAAGGCCCCAAGGAGATGACTCTGGATGAATGGAAGGCCGTGCAGGACAAGGAGCGCGCCAAGGTGGAGTTCAACATCCGCAAGGCCAATGAGGGAGCTGATTGGAACAAGGGATATGTGCTGCACAAGTCCAAGACGGAGGATGTGAGTCAACAACATGCTTCTATCTTTATTCATATTTTGGACATGTTTGTATAAAGATTAGGGGTGGGAATCTCTAGGCACCTCACGATTCGATTCAGTGGGCTACAATGTGATGATAAAACAAATTATCGATCCATCACTTATTTTTTTTCAATACATGATTTATTTTTTCTCACTACGAGTGTGACTACCGTACTTTTAAAATAAAGTGCAGGGCTCACGACTAACTTTTCCAGTGCTACCAATTTTTTCAGTTGGTCGCACAGCGCATGATTTTTGGTCGCACCATTTTTGTGTGTGTGTGTGTGGGGGGGGGGGGGGTATTCTTGTATTGTCAATAGGCTAAAAAAGGATCCCATTACCTGGATGGCTGGATAATTATCTAATGTACACTATTTTAAATGCCACATTTGTCAAACAAATAACTAGCCTGTATAGTTCTAAATCAAGTACTTTGTGTCAAAGATAACAGCACTTGATTAAAAATGAATAAACTGAACAAATTCCCAACATACGGTAAATTACCATTTAAATGGGTATTGCAGTATCATAGTGGCGTTGTGCTGTTCCCGATACACATCCAGGCTTAAGGCTGAAACATACTTCTGTCATACGTCAGCTTGACGAGGGGTCGCTGGGGAGTCCCCAGCAAAATGAGTAAATTGTGTGATTTCACTAGGATTTCAATGACTAGAAGTTAGCCCAAGGAGAGAATGTAGTGCACAAACTTGGCAATAGCTTTCACTCTCTCCTGTTATCTCCCCATCTATATTATACTCGCAGTGTTCGCGTCAGCTGCGTCGAGTCACATTTTCGAGGAGCTGCACGCAGGCTGCGCCGACAGGCTCGCCGGCCGCGGCAAACCCCTCGGTGCATTCGGCGAGGGGTTTGACGCGGAAGTATGTCAAGGCCTTTAGGGAGCACTGGCTGAACAGCCTGTATGTATCAGTCTAATTGTACATTTGTCTTGTGCCTCTTTTTATGTATTTTCTATGGACCTGAATTCATCAATAAAGCTTCATTGATTGATTAATCAATATTACTCACAAAATATAACAAATAATGGAACACAGACTTTGCCTGCAGGCCCCAAATCACTATCCGCCCCCTGCTCTGACCATTTCAGAATGAATTTATGAACACATCCATAGTGAAACGTTAACCTATGTTCATATAATTGAGTTAACTCCGTGTGTGGGCCATAGGCTGAGCGTACATGTTACCTGATGAACGAGGCAGTCGGAGAATGCATTTCTCCGCATACACCACTTTTTGCTTTCACCTAACATTCAACTTCTTTGCACATTTGCTCAGTGTTTACAGATCGCTCCTCGTGTTTCAAGCAACGTGCGTCGTCCACATCGATTCTACTGAAGTGTATAACCGCACTTTAAAATGTTTAACGTAGAGATGCTGCGATCGAGATTTTTCAATTCCGATCCGATTTCGATATTTTAGCTCAAAACCGATCCGATTCCGATCAAATTTCGATACCCGATTCGATACCGATTTCGATCCGATACCGATACAGCACATATTTAAGTCTCTCTATGCTGTCTGATAGCTAGCAGGCAACAAACATTTTTAGGGTTAGTATGTGTGTGCTTTGGTAATATAGTATGTAAACGATTTAGTTCATCTAATTCATTTCCATGACTTTTCCATAAGTTCTTAACCTGTATTTTATGCACACCTGGGGTAAAAAAGAAGAAAGAAAGGGCAAATGTTGTGAGCAAAGATGGATGATTTAAAATTCCATAGCTCTGACCTAAGCAAATCTGACAACACTATTGTGATATAATATATTTTTTTTGTAAAGTGTATCACTCAATAGTCAATACAAAAAATAATGGCTTTTATAGAACCGAAAGCCTAGCTGCTTTCTTATTGGCATGACGGCAACATATAAGCGGTCTGAATTTTGCATGGGGCCAGTTCTATAGTGAGGCATGGAAAGCCTCACTATACGCCATCATATCTGTGTCGTTTCACTTTTGACTGAAAAATGATGCCTGTAGTCTAGATTAAAGAAAATACATGTATGTGATGTTGACAATTATGTAGGCTATGTGCGCATTCGTTTTCCTTATAGATCGAGTGCTCCGCAGCTAGCTACGTTAGCTTGCATGTAACGTTAACGTTAGTTGATTTTGGAGACACAAACCCTGGACGTTTCATTTTGAGTAGGCTAATGCATGAGGTTCTCTATGGTTTACGCCAGCTCTGGGAGTATGAAATGCTTTAAATGCGGGGGTTTTGGTCACAACAAGCTTGTGGAGCGCTGCCCTGCAACTAGATAGCCTAACCAGCTAGCTAACGTTAGCCCCGTTAAAGCCATCATCACAACAGCTAACGTTAACGCCAAAACAAATCCGCTGCCTCATCCCCACGTTTGGTTTAGCGTAACGCCAGCTCAGACTTTCCCCTAATCTCAGAAACCTTGCGGGACATGTATTGCAAATTGCAATAGTGGTTGTTTTGTTATAATTTGAAACTGTCAGACAGCCACACTGGGGGCGGCCATGTTTGCCAGTCTATGGTGCGGACGCGTGATTTCGAATCGCACATAGGTTAAGGACGGGTGTGTCTGACGTTTTGGCCCTGGCCATCCTAGGCTCAACGCGGCCTCTGTGTGCTGCTGCTGCTGCTGCTGCTGCTGCTGCTGCATGCTGGATAGAAATCCTGGAGCGGAGTCATGGAATGGAGTGCTTATATCGGAGCCTTGGATCGGTCATTTTCGCTGGAATCCGATCCGATCCGATCCATGTTTTTTGGCTGATATCGCGCCGATATCCGATCACATGATCGGATCGCAGCATCTCTAGTTTAACGTTACTTCTCTCTGGGACTGTCAGAGAGACAGACTGTATCGTGAATGAGCGAGCTGGGAGCCCCCGCGTGCCCCGCCTCCTCCTCCATACAGGCAGGCTGCATCGCATGCCCTCGCAGTTGAGTTCCGCCTTTTCGTTCCATTTAACTAACTTAGATAATTGATTTTTGACATTTGTGAATACATTCATAATCGCCCACGTCCGCATCGTGATGCATCTAAGAATCGACCCCCCCCCACACACACACACCCCTAATAAAGATACAGTATCAATAACTGCAATGCTTTGCATCCCAACCAAGCTCTTAAAAGGGCTGTATCAGTTTCCTGTGAAACACACTGCAATTCCATAGGTCATTTTTGTGTCCGTGTGGTTGGAAGGCGGAGCTATAGGTGGGTGTGTTGTGGGAAGCAGGAAATGGAGGATTGATATCAGAATCAGAATCAGAAAGACTTTAATGATCCCCGGGGGGAAATTGGGACAAGTTACAGTAGCTCGCTCACAGAACACACATAGCATGAAGTACACAATAGTAAATGCAAAATAAGCAGAATAAGAAGAATAAGAATAAGAACAACATAGCATAGGATAAACAGTAGTAAATGCGATGGAAGCAAAAATAAGTAGAATACGTCTAAGTGAGCAAAATACGTAGAGTAAGTATACATTACGTGCAATTATCTTTATTGCACACCGGACTTATATTAAGTCGGCTTGCCCTATACGTTACACGTGGCTCAGCCAGGCACAGTTAACCTATCGGCTGGCTCAGTCTCAGGGAGACTGAGCGTCTCTCCGAGGTGCTCTTTAAGAGAGGCATTAAATAGACCAATGGCCACAGGCAGGAATGATTTCCTGTGCCTCTCCGTATATGATGCGTTGTGTGCCTTCTATCTTCTTCTTTTGTCGTGCCTTAAAAACTTGTGCCAACACCAAAAGCTGCTGTTGGCACAAATATATAATGTTTATGTCTTGTGTTCCTCTCTCCAACACAGGAGAAGAAAGCTGCTCTGATTGAAACTGAGGGCGAAGAGCCCCCAAAGGTATATTCTTTACCCTTGTTGCACATGCTATACATTACATACATATATGTACATGCGTGTATGTACTTGTACATACATGTATGTACATGTACATGAGCCCTATGAAGTAGCACAGTCCAAAGCTTGCTTTGTTTATCTGTATGGCTAAGGAAAATATAATAAATGGAGCCTTTTTTTCCCATTTTCCCAATTCAGCCAGAGGATGAACACCACTTCCGGAAGCCAGCCAATGACATTACGTCCCAGCTGGAGATCAACTTTGGAGACCTGGTCCGTCCAGGCCGCGGCCGCGGGGGACCCCGTGGTGGCAGGGGGGGCCGTGGTCGGGGTGGAGGCGAGGGCCGTGGGGGCGAGGGCCGTGGGGGCGAGGGCCGCGAGCCTCGTGAGCCCCGTGAGGGAGTCGCTCCCAGGCCGCCCCGCGGAGGAAGGACTGACAACAAGGTAACTAATGACATGTCTTACAGCACTGTCACTATAGCTTTACCACTTATGGTGACTTTGTCATAGTAAGAACACGTTTGTTTATTTATATAGCACTTTTTAGACACGCACTTACAACATACAGTACCAACAACATACCATGTTAATTAGCACTTAAGTTTCTGCATTGGAAAAACAAGCAAGCTTTTTTTACTCTCACTTTACTATAATTCCATATGGCCAATTTGCCTGTTTATGAATGTAGTGAGTGAAATAACCTCACGGGTCCTCTTGTTAGGGCTGTGCATCTTCACTGGCCTCACGATTCGGTTACGATTCACCGGTCTTTGATTCGATTCCACAATGCATCATGATGCATCTCCATCCATCCATCTTCTATATTACTGCACATGGGTACTCTTTCATCAATAAGCCGGATAATGTTACATGAATTATTATATAACATTATGTTACTTATTACATGAATATTTACATGGGCTCCACTATGTCCCTTTAAAGGGTATTTTACTTTGCACTTTATAATTTCTAATTATGAGGAGTGTCTTCTGTCTGCTTCATATTTTGCTATTTGTTTTTGCTGCCGTTTTGCTATTCCTGCACAGCATACTGCACAGACAAATTCCTCATTTGTAACATGTTTAATCACTATGGCTATTAAATTAATCTTGAATAAATATGAATAAAAATCAGAATGTTAAACATAAACTCACCATTAAATTAAATTGTAAAATAAAATAAATAGGCTATTGCTGAAATGTAATTCTTCCCAGTCAAAAAGAACATTTCAGATATCCACAATGACATTCTTCCTATAGTAATGTACAATTGTCATTTCCTGCCATCTACAGGACAGGTAGGCTATTGGTCATATGAAAATCTCAATGTAGGCTAAAGTTTGAACAATGACCACTTGGTGGTGGAGTAGATTATTCTCTATCGTGGAAGTTTAATGTACCTTGGTTTGTGTCTTAACAGTTAAATGAACCTAAGTTGTAACGTTCGCAGCCCTTTATTTCTGTCGAGCGCCCCACCGCCTCGCAAAGGCTATCAATCAATGTTATTAAATTAACATTTTAGATAATCAATTTTTCGGGCATTTGTGCATCGACCCAGAATCGTCCACATCGCGATGCATCTAATAATCTAGACATTTCTACACACCTATGCTCTGTACATAAAGTTTGTGTTTAGTTCCCCCCACCACCCACCCAACTTTTCTTTGTTCCTTTGTGTCGCCATGACACATCTCTTAATGGTCATGGTTTCTAACCCCCTACTTCATGTTCACTCTCCCTCCTAGCCGAGTGGCGTGTCTGTGCCCAACGTGGACGACCCCGAGGCCTTCCCAGCCCTGGCTTAAACCCCGGCTGCTCCCTCAGGCCCACAGGAGCCCCCTAAGCACCTCCACTACGAGGCTTGCATGTTCCTGGATCCTTCAGCAAAGCGAATTGATGGAGAAGACTGTCATTACCTATGGCACTCAACTTGAGGACTGAATTTTACCCATTAAAAAAAAAAGAAGACAGAAAAAAAAAACAGAAATTAACAAAAAAAAAACTACAAAAAAGAAAACGGACTTCTTGCTACTCTGGAGCAACTTATTGGTAGAGGTTTTGTACTTAGAAACGAAGTAGCAGGGATGTTTTCATACAGTATTTTTTTCAGAGGTTATGCATTGTCCATGGATACATTTTTGTAATTGCTGCTTGAAAATATGCATTTGCAAATATAGGTATCAGAAGAATATCCTTTAGCTTGGGGTTTCCCATTGCTTGCTTGACTGCTTCCAAAACGGGCACTGCGGGGCTCCAACCAAAACTACCACACCGGGTATTTCTGATCTAGTTACTGCTTCACTCATTGAGATTTAAGGAACTTTTTCTTTAGAACTGGGATATTATTTTATATTTTATAAAGCGGGGTCTATTCTTCTACGATCTTAGGCCTCTAAATCTTAGCTATTTTCATATGAAATCTCTTTGGGAGGCTATTTCAGATGGTGCAGATAGGTAACTTGATCTTTGATCGAGTGATGGCACCTACTGTACACCAAATGCATCAATTAAATGGCACCTAATCTGTATTGAGGGTTCTTTTGTATTGAAATGTGGAGCAATAGGTAATCTGTAGGAACACAAGGTGATTACTTTCATATGGATCCTGTGATGTTCGTCAAGGGGATTAAGTTACAGGTGAAAGTTTCTCCTTGTGTTCTAATTTAGGCCTACTTATATGTAGGTATGTATTTGGGGTGCTATTTATTGTCTGTCTCCCTCTTGCCCATTCCATCTGCTCCGATCACTAGCCTGTTAAACGATGCCTTAGTGTTTATTTTAATTGAAGATGAGAAGAAATGTGGAGAGGAGGTGTCTTCACACAATTGAGATGCGGCTGTTAGTCCTCTGGAATCCCTCAGACCTTCTCGGACTACTGTTTACACACTCCACTCCAGCATCCTGAGACCGATGTAAATTCAGCCCAGCTTCAGTTTGTTTCTGCAGTCCGTTCTGTGCTGATCATTTCCCTCCCACTGTTGACTTGCTCTGTAGCCTCCACAGTGGCACCTCTGCATAATCACTCTGAAAGAAATACAGTTGTTCATCGTTTGGAACAACTAAGTGCTCTACGGATGTGTGAATTCTAGCCCTGCTATTAGACCTCTGTCGGTAAATAAAGATGGTCGATTAAAGTTTTTTGCATTGTCACTTTGTTATATTCTGCAAAAGTGTGTTCACTGAAATGTACAGGTATCAAAATTTTGCTTGGGCTCGGCTGCTACCTACATCCACATTTGCCCATAGACCAGATGTAATTTTTGCTTTCTTTTATTTTGGGTGTATGTAGAAGTCTTTCGATGTTAGCGAAAGAATTTGGTGAGTGACTGTCGTTGGGGATAAGTGGTCTCCTCCCATCACAGATGTTTACGGTAGTTGAATTAGGCCTAGAACACATAACAAGGCTAATCTGATATTGGGTGTCCCAGAACCACACTCGCTGTCAACACAGATCTGCTCTAACCACACTGCTACTGATAGTTTGCTTCACTCACTGTCGACGCTGATCTGATCTACACCAAACTGTTACTGACAGATATGATCTACACCACACTGCTACTGACAGTTTGCTCTGTCAACACTGATCTGATCTACACCACACTGCTACTGACAGTTTGCTTCACTCACTGTCAACGCTGATCTGATCTACACCAAACTGCTACTGACAGATCTGATCTACACCACACTGCTACTGACAGTTTGATTTGTCAACACTGATCTGAGCTACTACACCACACTGCTACTGACAGTTTGATCTGTCAACACTGATCTGATCTACACTACACTGCTACTGACCGGTTGCTCGCACACAGACAGGTGGCACTTGTGTTGCCAAGTACTGAGGATTAACTCATTTGTTTATTAACATTGATTTAGATTTGAACACAGGCAAATGACAAGCTTTCCCATAACTAACAAAACTAAGAAACAATTAACTTTTTCCTTTTCTACTAGAGCTGAGATTGAGGTAGTGTAAATGGCCACAGGTTGGCTAACAACACTGCTACAAAACAGGATTTACATGTGAGATCATTAGATCTGCAATGATTGCAAGTACTGTATCTAATCATTATTTGGGTAGTCTTGAGAATACCTCTGCTAAGAGTGAGGTTAGCATGCTGAGGCAGTCAGCAGCTGGAGAGAGGTCTCAGCAGTCATTAAGAGCACATAAATAATAGTACCTGATAACTTGTTTTGCAGACTATTGTGTTTATTTTAGTTGTAGTATCGGTGTATCAAACACCACAGACTACTGGTAATGCATGTTATTGAAAAAGTACAAATAAGAACATGTTGAATGAATCAAAACGTACTGCATATACATTGCTGTGAAAGTCTGTTCCACAGTGGACAGCAAAGAGGTAGTTGTACATATGTACATAAAACATCTTTACAGGTGCTTGATCCAAAAGGTGAAAAGAAATGATAGCCACACTGGATTAGTGGTTAATTCAGGAATGTCAAATGCTTTTTAAGAGTTGATCATTAATCTAGTGTGCTGGTATTTTTTCTTTTTCATTGTTAAAATGCACAGTCATTATTTCAGTTCATGGACACGTCGACCGGAAAGAGCCAGCTCAAATAATTCTTTCATCAATGTTCTTCCTCTAAAAGTCGTCAGCTTTCGCTCAGCCTAATTTCTATTTTCATGGTTTGACAGTGCTGTTTCCAGGCCATTTTGAGACTGGGGTGGCCGAGGTGGGGCACAGACTCAGTGGCACTGATCTGTGGCATTTATTTAGGAAGGACGTAGTCTCGCTGGCGAAGCCTCCTCTCCCTTCCGTCCAAGGGAGAGGAGGCTGGCCAGCGAGACTAGGAAGGATGTAGACAGGTCCCAGGTCAGAATTCTGACTAAACTCGGAATTCTGACTTTATTCTCAGACATCTGAGATTAATCTCTGAATTTAAATGCCCCCCCCCCTCCCCCCCCCCCCCCCCCCCCCCCACCACACACACACACACACACACACACACACACACACACACACACACACGTGGCCCTTCGAGGAGCGTAGTTTTGGAAAAAGAAATTAACTGGCTTGATGGTCCCGACCTCTAACATGGCCATCAGTCAGTCATAATTCAGGATTTTGGGGTGGCCAATGAGATTTCAGTGGTGGCCAGTGCCTCCCCTGAGACATGCCCCTGGGGTCCGACTAACCGTTCTCAAAGAAGCTACTGCAGTCGATCTTGACAGCGTCCAGGGTCAACTTCCCCCCAAACAACAGAGGGTCCATGAAGGTGTTACGGCAGGGTAAGAAACCCAGCCCCTCCATACATTCTTCTCGCTCATCCTCCTCCTCTTCCTCTTCCTCCTCATCCTCTATTCCGTCCCCTGGCGCGTGCGATGAGATGTAGTCCACACCTGTGTTTGTGTCCTGAGTGGAGTGCGTCTGCTCGGAGCTGTCCGAGTCGTGGGAGAAGCTCTTGATGTACGAGGTGTGGGGGTAGAGGGGCGGGGCCGTCTGCGTCTGAGGGCCGGAGGCAGGGGCCGAGTCGTTCCTGCTCTCCTCATGAACCTCCTCAATATCCACCACCATCGGATCGTCCTCCTCCTCTGTTACACTGGAGTCGCTCAGCTGGAGCTGCATGTCCATCCCCATTCTGCCCTGTTGGAAAGGAGATACAGGCTTGATAAAAGAGCTTGATAGCAGGGTCAGAGACATTCATGAATGCATGGTGAACATTTCAGTTTCCTGGATTGGAAATGGAATTGGAACGCCACCCAGCTTTAAGGAAACAGAACTGGGATTGAATTCGAATGACAAGGAACTGAACTGAATTCCATGAAATTCCACTTCTGAGAGAGGTTGTCTTGACTCTTGAAACATAAAGCAAACATTATGAATCAAATAAAAGACAAATCAACAAATCATTATGCATTTAATCATAATTTATGTATTATTTTTATGCACACCCCTTTCACCCCCCCTTCTTCCATTTCCCCAATCGATTCCTCACTTGTATCGGAACTGATGAGGTTCATTCATGGATTGACCCCAACCCTGCTTGATAGTGATGTAAAAGATATGATTCATAAATTTGAGTTCATTCACAGATATGTAAATACCTTCTCTTTGGCACATTCCCTTGCCCATCTGCTGTTGGCAGGATCTGGGATGTCATTGAGCATGAGGCAATGGAAGAGCATGCAGAACCTATAGGGGGAAACCAGAGGCATACCGATATTTTGTGGCAACATGTTTTATCCAGCAACTGATTTCTTGATTTAACTGAAATGACAGTTACAGCAGTCATTGTGAAACTTTTTTTTTTACAGTTTTCTTTTGATATGAAGAGAGACGTTATGAGTATAAAGACAAGATGGATAATCTATTACCTCTTCTGTATTCCTGAACACTGGTACAGACACAGCAGAACCACAGCCACCACCCCGACCACCATGAGTGCCAACAGGACTCGGAACACATGGCTCTCCTCTGAAAAAGTGACAGTAAACAAACGGGGACAAGACGTCAGAATGAAGCATTTCTACATTTCTTTGGTGTTCTATAGTATTTGTGATAGTTCAGGCAGTCAAAAGAAATGCCAGAAAAACAACAAGCAGCTTTGCCCCATATTCTGTCAAATCCTGCTAGATCATCAAAGGAAAAAGTTGGCCTCTCCGTATGTTTATTGTATTTCGCGCACTACATCTAGCTTGCTCAGCAGTTGCTATGGAACACATTTAACAATGCTAATTTCATCTGACATTGAAGTATCCTTGGAAGCTGCTTACGGGTGATGATGAACTTGACCATTGTCCCAGCAGGGCCTTCTCCTTTAGCAGTCCATGCAGTCATCCACAGGCTGTAGTGGGAGGAGGATGGAGGCAGCTTGATGATCCACATCCTGTCTGACGCTGATGTATAACCTAGAATACAAAGTCACAAACACAGTAGAGAAGCCATTAACAGTAGCCTACTACTATTAGCAAATTAACTCATCTGACCCATAATCGACCGATCCCAGGAGCACATATTACAAAAACATAAATCATAAATTTGATGCAAAACCTTCTTCATATAACAACTGTTTAAAACATACTATTTACAAAGGCCTTAATAAAAGAAAAAATTATACACATATTTAAAGTAAAAAGTAAAAAATAAATACAAAAATCCAAACCTTATGATAAAAAGGATACTGTACACACATGTACAGTACACATACAATCATACAGTATACACAGTACACACAAATCATAACAAAATAAAAAGAAGAGACCCATGCAGCCACTTTTTTTTTAATCAGAAGGCCAGCCTATAAACAAAGGGTTTTTTGGTGTACAAGGTGTTCCAATCAAAGCCTGTTGTTATATTCTAGTAAGCGTTCCTGGATGGTATAACTGTACTCACAGTTTGCTTTGTTTTCTATGTAGATGGTGTAATTTCTGACACATCCTCCGCGTTGTTCTCTGGGAAGCTCAGTCCAGCTCACCATCACTTTGTCTCCCTCAACCCTGCACTCGACAGAGGGACCCCCTGTCGGGGCTACAAACCACATTAAGGAATACATATTCAACTTTTATTGCCAGATGCATAGTCCATAGATGACACATACACAAAATAAAAAAAGGACACAAGAAAACACATAAGAACACTAAAAACAAAAATTATATGTTAAAAAAATCTATATTAACTATGAATAAGTTATTTTTTAATATAGAGACACTGCGCGCATCATCATTCAGAAACCACGCCCAAAATGGGGGAAAACAGAAACCCCCCTCCAATCCTGGCGTTCTCCTATGTCGCGTGCGCGATATTTTTCCCCCCATGATGGCGAAGGCATGACCCGCCCCTCTCTGCCTCTGATTGGCTGACTGTACTCGGCTGCTCCCACCTTCTTTCCAGGCGAGCCAGACCTATGTCAAACGTGAGCAGCAGGTGCAAAACAATCATTAAATCAACAAGCATGAGATACTTCATTATATGGAATATGTTACAATTGCAAACCCTATATCTGAGTTATTTAGGCCTACTTAGCCTATTGCACAGACATGTAATTTTTTCTTGTCATTCCAAATATAATCACATTGTTGCTCTGATTAAGTAGAAGTACAGTTACCGGTATTTGTGTAAAAAAAAGACTGGTAAACAGAAGTACTGATTCAACTTAATTACTCAAGTAAAAGGAAAAAAGTACAGATTCTGAAATGCACTCAAGTATAAAAGTAAAAGGTTTTCTGTGCAAGGCGAATAGAAACTCACGTCATATTAATATAATTCAAATACTATTCATACTTTAATCTTCTAGTCTTAATCACAATGACCCACTACCTCAGAGAGTTGGATTGCTGTCTAGCACTTTGGAGCTTGTGCGTTTGAGCCTCAGTGACTTTTGAGGTTGTGGGTTCGATCCTCAGTCAGTTTTGAATGTCGACAGCCAGAGGAAAGAGTAATTTAAACCCCTGAGAAAACCTCACTCAATCAGTCTGACTTGGTGGCACAGAGAGTAGGCTTTCTGCCCGGCAATATTGAGACCTCAGCCACTTTTGCGGTCGTGGGTTCGAGCCTCAGTCAGTTTTGAATGGTGACAGGCAGAGGGAAGAGACAAGAGCGCCCGGAGAAGAGCTGTGAGTGTGAAGGGCAGCTGGTGGTGTGAAGGTATAATACACACAGAGACACTGGGGCCAGAGGTTGTGGGTTTGATTCCCACTCCGCTGACACTACCTGGAGCCAAGGGGGGGGGGCTGTTCTCCCCCCCTGACCTCTGCAGAGACATGAGCTGAGGGTTATGAGACAGAAAACCACACAAAGCTGAATGTCTGCCCATGCCTGGCTGCCACGAGGTGTAAAAATAACCTTTTGAAAAACTGCTCTAGACTCAGTATATGACATGTCTGGATCTCTTTGCAGTCTGTCCACAGTGTCCATTTCTGTGGATCTGTAGGAGGCGCTATGTTGCGCTATGCTGGTGAAGTTAAAGACAGAGCTGTGCTGTAATATGTCTCCTCCATCGGGAATCTAACCAACAGTCTACCTGTCAGACAAAGACAATGACACAGCCACTCAGCTGACTGAGCTATGAGCTGTTGGCAGTAAAGCCTCTGATTTCTACACACTGTATTCACACTGACAATAACACAGAGCATAAAGAGTGAGACAGGTGAGATTTGTACCAGTGAGTTGAGCTAGAGCCAGGGACTGACTAGTCTCCTTCATCAGCTTATTTCTATGAGTGTTCAAACTACTGGTGATGATAAAGAAGGATCACTGCTGCAGCTTATAATGTGAGTACTTCTTAAGAAATTGCCAGAGGGTGGGATTGAACCAACAACCTTTGCATATCACACAACATTGACATGCTTATCTGAGTGAGCTATAATCCACGTTCTCTTAAGCTCTTATCACATTTAGTCAACCTCATCCTGATTTTATTTAGTCAAGTTTTCATCAACTAAGTGTCTAAGTATTTTCATCTCATCTTAGTCAAAGAAAACCGTAACTATTCATTAGAATTTCCAAATTTATTGTAAAGATATATTAATCTGTTATTCTGGAATTGTTTTAAGGTTTGAATGTGCAATACAGACACAGATGGTTAACTTCTTCTCTTCTGATAGGATCTCTTCCCAATTCGTCCCTCCCTAACATTTTTAGTCTAGTTTTCACCAGTGAAAATAGGTAGTTGACTAACATTTTTCCTCATAGTTTTCGTCTACGAAATCAACACTGCTATGGATGCATGTCTCCACCTAGTGGTGCACTCCTCTTCCAAACTCACACACACTTTTCCACAACTACACCATGTATCTAAAACAATGTTTACTTACTGTCAATCTCATCAAAGTTTCTGACCACCCCCCGTGATCCCACTCCATAAAGCTGCATTTCCCAATGAAGGGCTGGGCAAACACCACATAGCCTACTGATACACATTTAAATTCAAATACATGTCACTCTTGTGTTAGAATGAGTAAATGGGCATTGACACTGTTTTTATATAACCCTTGATCAATTCTCATTAATCTTTTATCTTTTCTTTTTTATTTGTCTGTAGGCTACATACGTGCACTGCCAAGAGTAGCGGCCGCATTATAAACCAGAGACCAGACTATATCAAAAACATAAACACACGGTGGCGTCTTTCATGCATGCTAGCAAGCGAAACTGCTGTCTGTCTGACCACAGACTGTAGAAAGAGACGCAGGATAGCCAAGCGAATGTGATTGGATGAACGTTTGATGCTAGGCCAATCACAGGCAGAGAGGGTGCCTCCAGCCTTCGCCATCATCCGAAAAAGAAATTGCGTCACGTGCATGGTTGCGTGTTGCACAAAAAGATCGTATATACGGAAGATGAACACTCCAACTTACTTCCTTGACAGCTAGATCCACATTTTTCTTCTCGTCAATTCTTTTTACATTTGTTGTCTGCACAGCCCACTACACAACAGCTTTTAGCTATGTTTAATTCAAGGAAAATGACGCTGGTCTATGGGAGCGAATGGAGCGATTTCCCCCGTGATGGGCGTGGCCTATTTCATGCAGTGTCTATGCATATTAGTAGTGTATTGGTGACCCATTATTAGTAATTCCAAACGACTTATTAGCACCTTATTTTGCACTATTGTTTTCTACAAGTATAACATTATATAGTGTCTTGAGCATGACACTCAATCAATCAATCAATCAATCAATCAATCAATCAATCAATCAATCAATCAATCAATCAATCAATCAATCAATCAATCATAACACATTAACTTTAAGTTTCCCCTCAATAGCCTCAATTAGTGCTTAAATCAGTCAGTAAGGAAGTTGTTGCACATTAATCCGGCTCTTAGTATGCTTTGCTCAGTTTGGAGTTTATAAGGTGCTAGTATCACATCTTATTGAAGGAAATTATTAAACTATTGAGGAAAACCCTTTGGTAATGTGTTCCCTAATCTAAAGTATTAACCAATTTAATAACAATTAAATGAAGACTGAAATAATTCCCACATCAGTCACACAGACAGTGACTCTTACCTGACTCCACAGTGCTGCTGACACTCCTGAACCTGGCCCGGCCCACGGAGCGCTCATACAAGCTAAACACCGCTCCCTCATAGCACTCATATGGCTCCATGTCTGCAGAGGGAATCCAGAGAGGAAGCCCAGGAGAAGGGCAGTACGTAGCAGTAAAGGTTTTGGATGAACGGAGAAAACATAGAGATTCAGGTAGGGGGAGAGAGTTGGCAGTGGAGATCCAAATATGTAAAACATGTTTAACATTTCATATTGCTTAACTGGAAACAAGCAAAGCATCTTCAGTTAGAAAAAAATATGTTCTCATTGAGGGGGAATGTAGGCAGGTTTTATGCAATATGCCCTGGTACATACAGTAGTAAAGGCCATCATAAACATGTGGTTTTTTATTATCTTTTTGGTCATTTATATATTTGGAGATTCATACACTATTCCAATATTTTATGTGTTTTGTATTGGAGGAAATGTATTGTTGGTGTATTATTGGAGTTGGTCTGTGTTTTGTAGGCTACCAAAAACCCCAATGAAAAAAAAACATTATGATATGTTGAATAAAATACAAAATCAGGGCTTTAGATTTGGATCACTGACAATATAAGAATGTACCCTGCTTGTCTTTTTTCCATCTGTATCTATTATCTCTCCTTATAAAGTACCTGTAATGACTGCATGGTTCTCATCTCTACCCAGTCTGACCCACTGCAGCTTGTCCAGCTTCTGGCCCTCTGGGTACCACTCCACCAGATTTGCAGTGGGCAGCAATGTATTTTCAGGCTTCCTCCAGGAGATGGTGACATTGCGGTCGCCTGCTGTCACATGCACATACTGAGGGGGCAGGGCTGAGGAAGGGTGGAGAGAGGAGGATATTTTATTAATCTTCTTACATACTTTTTTTTAGTACTTTATCTTCTTACCTTACCTCATCAGAGAATTATATGCATACAATTACAAGATATGATCATGGATGAAGCTAGAAGGAAACAATAATGCAATAAAAATGCATTCATCTGTCTAACACGTGGAATTATATGGTTCTATATAGGACTACATGTATATACAGTATCTACTGTATGGGACTTTTGTGTTTGTGTGTCAAAACTGAGTTAGACACATATCTATGATCCCCAATACAATATCTATGAGCCCCATTTAACATCTGTGTGGTGTTTTTGTAATAATGATTTTTAACTCATTATTACTCAAATGGAGCCCGAAAACTTTGAAGCTTAGTACCTCAGAACTATCCTGAAGGCAGATGGAACCGTGTAATCCATTGTGTAATCCAACACACAAGAGTATCAGTGCAGTACATCATCATCTCAGTCCAAGCATAACATACAATGTACAACGTAATGCTTATGTCAGACAGTCAGCAATACACTGACAATTATCTTTGCAAGACCCAAACAAAAGGAAACATTGCTGATTTATCATAGAATAACACAGAGATACATATTTCTTTGTGTAGAACCAAGTGAGGCGAGATGCTCAGCTAAACGGAGTAAATGCAAATACCTGTTTTGTGATTGGAGGGAACTGTAGCAGGAGGGGACAGGCCTTTGGAGTTGCGAGCAAATAGAGACACTGTACAGTTGGCGCAGGATTGTATTTTTTGAGAATAACGGGTGCTGGCGCTGATGTTACTGATGTTGTAGAATCCTGTCTGGAAGTTGACCCTGTACTCTATAATCTTCCCTCTGGCGTTGGAATCGTTCAGCTTCTGCAGTCAGACAAGCATTCTGTGTTAGTAAGTCCACCACCTTTTTACTATGTTAGACATCTGAGACAATCCTTTGCTCTTGATCAGTAAAGGAGACAGAATCTGAGCTAACTCCTACAGTATGTGCAGACTGCAAGGAGGATTTACCTGGGCCTGGGATTTCTCTCACAGCATGCTCACACATGTACACACTGCAAGACCCATCATTTCTGTTCAGCTCCACTGTTTCTAGTAAACTGAAACTGTGGTGGCTGGCCTACAGTTTCAGTTATCTTTCACAGTTTTAATGTGACATTAGATGAGTGTGAGTGTGTGCGGTGGTGTGTACGTGTGTGTTTGAGTGGGGTGTCACTGCCTCTGTCAAGGGGTTTGACCTTTACTCTGCACAAGTATTACAACAGAAGAAGCTGCTGTAGAAACCAGATCAGAAGGTGTAACTATGGTGAAAAGACTACACACTCTCTCTGTGTGTGTGTGTGTGTGTGTGTGTGTGTGTGTGTGTGTGGTGTGTGTGTGTGTGTGTGTGTGTGTGTGTGTGTGTGTGTGTGTGTGTGTGTGTGTGTGTGTGTGTGTGTGTGTGTGTGTGTGTGTGTGTGTGTGTGTGTGTGTGTGTCTGGTGTTATTATCCTTCACACCATCATTCATAATTTTCATTACAGGCCAATGCTCACGTAGGCTATGTGCTCTTTCCTCAGACTTGTGTGTATACTACGGTATACATTTGAAAAGCTTACCTTCCAGTAAACCATCATGGAATTTAATTCAGAGATTTCAGCAAACCACACATCCAGCTCTTTGTCAGGGGCTGTAAAACAGTAGCACTCTGTCATTGGTTGCTTATATTGACATCATGTGTGACAGGCTTAATATTTTTTATTTATTTATTTATTTCTGATTTCCCCTCCCATTTTCTCCCCAATTGTACTTGGCCAATTCCCCCTGCTGCCCCCGTCGCTGCCCCTCCCCCTCTGCCGATCTGGGGAGGGCCGTAGACACACACATGCTTCCTCCGATACATGTGCAGTTGCCAGCCGCTTCTTTTTCACCCGACAGCGGGGAGCTTCGCTGGCAGGACATAGCACATGGGAGGAACACCCTATTCCCACCGGTTCCCTTCCCCCCCGAACAGGCGCCCCAACCGACCAGAGGAGGCACTAGTGCAGCGACCAGGACACATACCCTCATTCCGGCTTCCCACCCGCAGACTCAGCCAATCGTGCCTGTATGAATGTCAATGGTATGGACGGAGCCCGACCAAGCCGGAGGTAACACGTGCGTGCGAACCTGTGACCCTCGTGTTGGTAGGCAGGGAATCTACCGCTACACTACCCGGATGCCCAGGCTTAATATGTTTGAGTGAATGATACAACATAGTACTGACAGCACTTTTCCTTTAGGTCATTATTCAGAATCCATTGTGCTAATCACTGATGTTATGCTCTGTGTTTGTGACAGACATCCACTTTGCGGCTCCATTACATTTTCCTCCGAAAGCTTGAGCCTTGGACAGCTGTGACTAATGATTCCAAGAAAACTCATACTTTCTGTATTAGTTTGTACATAATGACATCTGACAGATACCTGAGTTAGATCCCTTCAAACTGAGCAAGAACCACACTCCAGCAAAGATAAATGGTTTGTCAGTGCATCTTGTTGTAGCATGGTTGCCATGTCAACGAGGACAAATGTCATGTCCTGTTATTTAGCACTATCTTCTCATGTTAATTATTAGAACAAATTACTGAATATTAAATCCTGGACGAATTGACAGTTTGATGTGCACAGCATCTGATACAGGAAGGGGGTGGGGAACTTTTTTGATTTTCTGCTTTTAACACCAACACAACGCAGACACAGAGGCCACAGTAGGGACAGATGGATGTATGGCAGACGTTTGATGACACAATGGAAAAGGTCAGGTCACCATATAGTGTTTCCATGAAGGACAGAAGGAAAACAACAGTAAAAATCTTAACACTGTTTTCAACTGTCGCCACATCTCCAAGCTGCCAGTTACAAGACTGACTGACAAAACAATGATGAGAAGTTTCAGGTACTGGCTGGCACTTTATTTGAGTATTCCCATTGTGTGAGACTTTATACTTTCACGCAAAATACTGCACTTCTGGGGCGCCACGGTCAGGCTCACCTGGTGAACCAAACAGAGGACCTCCCACCTCTGCCTATACTGTCCTGTCAATTAAAGGCAAAATACCCCCCACCCCAAATCTAAAAATAAAATAACATAAAATGAGAATTATGTACAAATGATCATAATTCAAATATATCATATCAAATCATAACGCAATTGCAAAATCAGTCAAAACAATCGCAATTCTGGGCGTTCCGGTGGCTTACCTGGTAGAACGCATACCATTTCTTAGCGTGGACATTTTCGAATCTGACCCGTGGTCCTTTGCCACATATCATCCCCTCTCTCTCCCCACCTTTCCTGTCTATCTACTGTCCTACCCAATAAAGGCAAGAATGCAGCAAAAAAATAATAAAATATAATAATAATAATAATAATCGCAATTCGATATTTTTTCAAAATGGTACAGCCCTATCTCTGCGCACATTCTTTCAGTGACTGCTCACTGTTATATCATAAGTCAGAAAGCGTCTGAAGAAGAGCCGACCGGCTCGAAACGTCACACATGATAAAAAATAAAATTAAAATACTACACGGGAGCCCCAGTGGTGTGCAGATCCATTATTTTCTCTTGTAAGTAGCTCTTTGTTTGATCCAGCACCCACCATAACCGTTTTGGATGTGCGTGCCTCCCCTATTCTTACTAAACCTATATCATGACATCATTACATAGGTGCAGGAAGCGATGCATATCTGCAGAGATGCACCTCTTTGGGAGAGATGCATATCTTTGCACCATCTGTACGATGCATGATGAAGTAGGCTGTGATGCTTTCCCAGGCATCTCTCAAGCTCAGTGTCTAACTACTACAGACCAAAACTCCGCTGATTATAAAGCATTCAGTGCACTATAACACCATCTCAGTGTCAGAATGGTAGATAACACTGTACATGCTGTGTCTAATCACTGATATGGTTGACAGATACAACACAGCAGGGCTTCTTTCAAGGTCAAGGTCAAGGTTAATTTATTTGTACCCGACCGTAGGTAGATTTGGTCAGAGAGACATACATAAACACGCAGGCACGCACTCACACACGCACACACACGCACACACACACACACACACACACACACACACACACACACACACACACACACGTGCGCGCACACACACACACACACACACACACACACACACACACACACACACACACACACACACACACACACACACACACACACTCACACACACACACACACACTCACACACACACACACACACACACACACACACACACAGTATACAAACAAAAGACATGCACGCATGCACGCACACACTCACACACACACACACACACACACACACACACACACGCACACGCACACACACACACACACATACATACACACACACACACACACGCACACACACACACACACACACACACACACACACACACACACACACAGTAGACAAGCATAAAAGTGCAAAGTGCTCAGAGTTCCAATTATCACCAAATTACAAAATGCAAAAAGATTAAAAAAAATAAGTAAATGTATTTATCTTGTATTGATGAGTCACCTTCTCTCCTACCTTCAATACAGACAATCACCTTCTCTCCTACCTTCAATACAGACAATCATATTCTCTCCTACCCTCAATACAGACAATCATCTTCTCTCCTACCCTCAATACAGACAATCATCATGGAATTCTGGACAGAAGCACACCAAACAACAAGAATCAATGCAAAAAACTTTCAATGTCACTATGACTTGTTCCTCCGAATAAAGGCTGCTGGAATAAAGCTATTTCTTCAGTGGGTTAGGTGAACTGATCATTGTCTAGGCAAGACCCAAAGGAAAGGAAGCAGTACTGATGTATCATATTGTGTGTGCAGATAACATACCACAGAGATAAAGATCTGTGTGTAGACAGTGCTTTCGTTCACAGATGCCTGAAGGTCTCGAAGAACAACAATAAACGTTGTCTGGGTTTGCTTACCTTCCTCTTGAGTCCATGAGATATTTGTGCTCCACTGGCTCCACAGCCCAGTACTGAATTTGGCTCTGGCTCTGAAGCAGTACAACATATATGGCTCCAGAGAAGAGATGGACTGGACCCGTACTGAACCCGTCGGCACACCCTGCCAATGATAATATAATCTGTTTTCCACCTATGCTCCTAATATACATTTTTACAGAAGCCATGACTGAGCACTGAGCAGTGTATAATTGGAATTTATTTTTCATTCAAGCTCCAGGCCAATTCACATGGGGAAAAAACATGTCTACCTGTGATATTGTGCCAATTATGGTCACATTGGAAAACAAACTAAAGAATAGATGGCCAAATTCCAGCTTATGTTAGATGTTGCCATAATTTATTTTTTATTTAACCTTTATTTAACCAGGAAGTCACATTGAGGTTGAAACCTCTTTTACAAGTGAGACCTAGTAAGACCATATTGTGTGTCCATCCTCTGCACACAAAGAGTCACTGTCAAACTCAGTCAAATCTGCCTTTGGCTATGAATCAACAGTCAGGGGGCTTGTGGTCTGATCTCGCAGTGACTGCATGTCTTCAGAGGTTTGATGTTTCTTTCTGCAATCTCTTGCATGGCTTCGCTGAAAGTCCCTGATGTTTCAGAACTCATAGAAAATAAACGCCAGTGGTCCGGCCTACATTGTGTATATAATGCATGTATGTGCTGTATGTGGCAGGGCTTTCTTACAGTATGTAGATGGGGCGTCCATGCCTGTTGTTCTGTTCTGTATTGGATCTCTAGGTGTTCAGTCCTCAGCGACTGTTCCACCTTGATCTCGCAGCTCCGGGACGAGCAGTCGGCTTGGACATGAACAGGCGGCGCTGGCATCACTGTAGGAACAGAGGAGATGTAAATTCATGTAAATGCACTGCCTATTTAAAGCCTATTTAACTCTGACTACGTAACATATTTAATATCCACGGAACACACCTCCACTCATGTACATATTGTATATATATATTTGATTTAATTTGATTTGATTGCACTTGCAACGTTGTGTTTGTCTTTTAGTTATCTTTATACTTCTTTATCTCAGTATATTGACCAGACCCACTAAGACAAATTCCTCGTATGTAACATGCATAGCCTACTGTGGCAATAAAAGTGATTCTGATTCTGATGGAAAGGACAATGCTCACAGCAACACAGGCAACAGCATACTGATACACTATGGTACTGCATGCTGCACATCTCTCTCTGGGTCTGGGACACTGCCAGCTCCAAACTGCTGTCAGAATCCTGGTCAGTGATTGGTTCACCCGAAATCCTGGGCGCACCAATCAGTCACAACTTTAGCGATAAGGTGCGTCCAGCCGCCCACCCAACCTGACTCTGATGACTTTTGAAAATTAGTCTCTCATTGGTGCTACAACCTGTCAGTCATTCAATTTTGACCCCTAGACCCACCTTCAAAACGGCAGGGGCTGTGAAGTGGCACAGACTAATTTAAGTATATGCATAGCGCAGCGATTCAATGTAATACTGTATTTGAGTCTGGGGAGAGACTAGGATAAGAATGGATAGCATTCGAGCGCAGAATTTTTCACAATCCACATAAACCAGTCAGCACCAATCAGTGGACAGCACTCAGGAGGATAGAAAAGCATGATCAATTAACAGCATAAACTACAATATTACAGTAGCTAAAGAGCAGATAGCATTTAGCTGCAAAGCTGCTTTCAACGTCCAGTCACAATATTAATCATAATAGTTCTGAATTCTGATACTAATATGTTGCTTTTATGTGAACTGATCTTGTTTTTAGCTGATCTGTTTTATGTGCTTTTACTATGTTACTATTATTGCTATGTTTTTTTTACTCTGTGAAGCACCTTGAGATTTCGTTGTATTTTAAAGTGTGCTATACAAATTAAATTGATTATTATTATTATTGATACCCGTTGGAGCACACAAGCACTGGCCATTTATAGGCTTCGCTCACAGAGTTGGCATGCAGCCTGTCTTCTCTCTCCCCAGAGGGCTTACACATAGTCCACTCCCCTGATTCATACTCTGCTCAGGTGTGCTCCATCAGTAGCTAAAGAATGGAGCTCTCCATGGTGCTGAACCTGTGTTCACCCATTTTGGCCAATAATTTGCCTTTTTTTCTCTGACCCTAATGACCTAATTCAAAAATCCGGCCCAGTCACAGTCTGCTCGGGACCCCTGCCGGTACCTGTGCTAAATATGAATGTTGTCAGGCCGACTGTGTCAGAGGAAAACGAAACAGAGACACAGAGATACATACAGAGATATTATGTAGGTTTGCTCATTGTGTGTAAGATATGTATAAGATGTCATGCCTTGCAAACATCTTGAAACAGTCATTACAATAGAAATAGTGCAGCTTCTGTGCAATAACTCTCAAGCTTCTCTCAAACCATAAATAAATTGATAAGTGGCCAAGCCATTGCACCCTTTATGGAAGTGAGGCTGAATGGTGATGTGCTGCTGTCTCACCGATGTCACTCAGTGTGTAGTTGAAGGTGCTGGACTCTGCGGCGCCCAGCAGATTGCTGGTATTGACCCACACAGAGATCAGCTGCACAGAGCTGGACACTTTGAAATCAACTGACACCAATCTGACATCATCACTTCTGTTGCTTTCTGGAGTGAAGACATTTGGCCCATCTGTGTGGTTTCCAGAAGTAGTTCTCACCCTGAAACATGTGAGGGACAGGTTTCATGTGACAGCGGGTAAAGGCTGCTTAATATTAAACTGAATTAAAACCTCAATCTAAATTGATTTCTGTGACTCCTCGCATCAGATCCTTCTAAAGGTTTTTGCTTTCTCTTTCAAACTCACCACAGCTTTGAAGTAGTCGTTTCCCTTCCTCTATTCCAAGTACAGACCACAACGCTCTTTTCATCACTTGTGACGTTCTGGATGCAGTTTATGTTTTTGGGAACATCTGGTGGGTCTAAAGGGCAAAGAAGAATGGAATGAAACAACTTAAAACTTAAAACTAATATTCAGACTAAACAAACAGTTTTGAAAGCATTTGAGGCTGAGCTGTAATAGATAGCGTGCATGAACTTTTATTCTAAAATGCGAGATATCCATTTCTGAAAAATACAAATCAAATACAAAGGTGATTCTATCCTCAAAAACGTATCTATTCTGTGAGTAAAGGTATTAATACAAATACATTTAAGTGTAAATCCATAATGTGCTTTGCCTTTGCTTTCATGCAATCAATCATTTTGCAAAAAACATTTCATAATCATACTGATAAAACTGAGCGAAGGTAAAAGTGCATGTTTCAACGTACACTTTGTACAGGCATGACATTAGGTGTCAAAAACCAAGCTCTTTTTACTCCTTAAGGCACACTTTGCCTTGCACAGCCACAGCACTGTGGTCACATATGCAACTTATTTAAGCTTTGAGCTTGGTCTAAACTTTGCACACAGTAGCCACACAGTGAAGAAGAGGAAGCCAAACCATATGCTTCTTTGTACTGCTTTTGAACAAGTATTCTTGACATGTTACAACCATTTACCAACATGATTACGGCGTTGTGTGTTGTTGATATCTGGATGCACCATACACTACAAAACATCCTGCACATCCAATGGATTTTCCCATTCTGTTGCAATGCAGAATTTATTGAACAAACTAAATGTTGGGCACATTTACAAAAGTTAAAAAGTTTACAAAAGAGTTAGGGCCATATCTTATGCCCATCTGCAAGGGCAAATCTTTGGTAGTTTCTAGCACTCAAAATCTTTTTTTATTTGAATTACCACTGGGTCAGTACATCAAAGACCACTGGGTCAGTACATCAAAGACCACTGGGTCAGCACATCAAAGGATGTGTTTCAGTGACCCAGTGGTAATTAAATGGAAGAAATTGAGATTTTGAGTGCTAGAAACTACCAAAGATTTGCCCTTGCACAAGACTTGGGTGTAAGATATGGGTGTAAGATATGGCCATTAGTTGAATTTTAGTTGGAAGTCGAGCTGGGCTTGGCACATGTTAAACTTACAGTGGGCACATACTGTTACCCATACTGTATATCTCCAATCCATAAAGTCACTACAGTATAAACAAAGCCTGTGGCGGGGTAGGATGCACATAGGGGTTAACAGAAATATAGATGATTCCACACTCACATGAGGTGAGGATGTCGATTCCACACGGGTCAAGTTTGTGTCGACACTTACAGTGACAGCTGTAGGTGGTCTCGTGTGTTATGTTCACCACTTCATGATACAGCGTTGTAGAATTAAATTTTTGTGGTTTGGGGACCTTCTCTGCATCGGGGCCTACATACATATTCCTGTTGTCCCTGCTGCACTTGCAGTTAAATGTGCAGTACACCTTGAAACTGGAGCCTCGCTGCGCCACAGACCCAGTGCTGGTCCATAGATCGCATGACTTCTGACCTGAGAAAGGGACAATAAGGCATGGTGAGTCAGTGATGACTTAAACATGACTTACACATTTCCATGTTGTCTGCTGGTTTATCTTCTAGTTATTTAACATGTGAAGGTAGATGCCACTGAAATTGATTATGAATTCTTGATTTGTCAAGTTTGCTGGAGGCAAAGGAAATTCTTCAGATCTGACTTTGTGGTTGTAAATCTCTAGGTCTAATCTCATAGTAGGATAGATTTTAGAGGGATATCATACACATTATGCAGCTAAAATATAGCCTATTGGAATATTATACACAGTATGATACCATATATGAACCAATTTGATTTAATCTACGTCCACTTCTGATAAATGTATAAAGTAATCTCTATATAACCTATAGGCTACAGAATATCAGTACGCCTATGAAACGTCAGAATCTTTATTGTATTTGGCCACAGAGGAGTCTGAAGCTTACCTGTACAAAACTGTACCGCCAGCACAGTGATGACAGTAAAGATGGACCATGGTTTGAGTATAGCCATGAGTCATCCGTCTGCCATTCGTGTCACTCACATGGCCAAGAGTTGATGATTTATCTTAAATAGATAAATAAATAAATAAACAAACAAACAAACAAATAAATAGGCTAAATAAATAAATGGGAGGGGGGGCTGAAACAGACATTTTGATTTGGGTAAATTTAGCCTAGAAATTCTGTATAAACTTTATTCTGTGAAAACTTGCTCAATCTTGCTCATCTAAATCTTGCTCATCTTGTGAATTTTAAAGCAGAGAATATTATAACATATTTTGGGACAGAAAGCGCCAGGCGGCTGGAGCCAGCCATGGTGTGCCAAGCGTCAAGTGATGAGGGACATTATATGAACTAGAACGAAGTAACGTTACTCACCAAGACATCCCGGTATCATATTAATCTTTCTCGCCTCCTGTAACATTAGCTCCTTTTAGAAGTTTGGCCATATCTTCCTATCTCTCCCGGACATTGTGTGCAGTACTGCCTCCAGACCCCGATCAGTTCCGCGTGTGACTGTCTACCGCTGCTGCTCACATGCACGTCTGGCGTGATGATGATGATGACAAACTAAACTCTTCAGCAGGCAAGATCAGCAGAGCAGGAGCACTGGACAGCTGTTAGCTCCACTGTGGGTTATAATGGGTTTGAGACCTCAGACCTAATACTTCTACGGTAATAGAGTTGATATAAAATTTAGATTTCCCCCATTGACAGTAAATATAGTTTCCCCATCGGATGCCAACTTCAGCGTCGTTCCCGCAAGGACAAATAACGCCATTATAATAGTCCCATTTTAATGTGTCTGGTGACTTTAGGCTACTAGATTTTTTGGTAACACTTTACAATAACGTACACAAATAATGTAGTAGTTACTAGTAAACTAATCATTAATAGTTAATGAGTAGCTAATTAATAATTGTCATTAGTCAATCACTATCATAGTTAATGAGTAGGTAGTCATTAATGATTAGTAGATCTAAGTTCCTGAGTAGAGTAATCATTAGGCCTACTTACTAGCCTACTAAATGTCAGCTCGTGAATATATTAGTTAATCATTAGTTACTGATTAGTTGTCAATTCCTGAATAGATGGTTAATGATTAGTAGCCTAAATGTGAGTTTGTGAATATAGAGTAGTTAATCATTAGTTAATGATTAGTTAATGATTATTTTGTAGGTATATCAAAGCTGTTGACTCCAAAGAGTGACTCGTTCATTATTACTTAAGTAGCTAATCTGTGGGCACTTTCTTCTCTTTCATCTGGCTGTCCATTCAAAACTGACTGAGACTCGAACCCATGACCTCAAAAGCCACGAGGGCTCAACACTGCTGGGCAGCAAGCTGATGTTCTGTGCTACCAGGTCAGACCTCTTAAGACTGGTTTTCTCAGTGGTTTTCACTCTTTCCTCTGGCAGTTGTTAGTGAAAGGACAAAGATCATATCATTAACAAATAACCACTCACTCCAGGTGAGATTTGAACCCTCAGTGGCAAGATTGTTAAATTCTAAGTCTGGTTATCTACCATCTGAGCTACCCAACTTCTTAGTTAAGCCATACTATGCATCTGTAGAGCCAGAGACTAAGTATTATGTTCTATCCACATACTACTTTCTGTTCAAGTACTTATCGTTTTGAAGATATATATTCCACCCAAATACTACCTTCTCTCCAAATACTTATAGTTTTAAAGGTATTCCATCCAAATACTACTTCTGTCTAAGTACTTGTGTTTTAAAGCACAGAATATACCTTCAAAGTACTATAAGTAGCCTACTTGGACAGAAAGTAGTATTTGGGTGGAATATACCTTCAAAACTATAATACTTGGTCTCTGGCTCTACAGATCCCTAGTATGGCTCTACCGACTAAGCTGTGTTAGCAGGCTGGTTAGCGTGGTGGTCGTGGTTGTTGTTGTTGTTGTTTTAGGATACTCTAGTCCATCTTAATACAGAATTTTATTTTCAATATAGCTTCAACCTTAATTTCATTCACATTGTATCAAACAGTCTTAACTGTTTCCTATGTTTAGCCACTGCACTGTGCACATTCAACCACACATACATCCCCATAGAAGATGAAGAGACATGTTACATATTCCGAGATATCTTAATTCATCTGTGGAAAGTCACCAGACTGATGTTCAGCTCAGGGTTCTGAATCTGACACCTGTGATAGGGGCATTTGTAGCTGAAGCAAACAAAGATTAATTTTCATTGTCATTGCAAATACAACCCTGTCACTCCATCCAGCATGTGGTGCAGCCAGGGACTCTCCCCTGGCACCCTGCTGACGTCCTTCAATGACAAATCACCTTTACATGTAAATGTAATTAAAATGACTAATAAAGAACTACAACAAGTTTCAACAAGTGGTGTGATTGTTTTCAAAGGTGGCAAACAGCTGATTTCAGTCAAGTGTCAATATAGCAAATCAGACAACTTCCTTAAATTTAGTCAGTTCTTGGTTTGAGCTCTTTAAGGAGGAAGGAAGTGAGAGGCTCTGTCAGGAAGTCAAACGTCTTGTAACTGCAGGTGGCACATGGGCAGGCATGTATAACAGCTATAGGAAAAGACTACCTATGCATCATTCACCCACTAGGCCTACTGTCAGGGGGGAGCCCAATCTGACTGTAGGTCTGGTTGTGTTTAGGAAACATTTAGCACTTGGGCACTGCACAGAATGGATACCATTAGTAACATCAACACAGAGGTCACACCCTGATATTAAAACAACACAAACGCTTTCAGTGGTTCAAACAGGATGATATTTTGAGCACAGTGCAGGCATGTACACAGTGAGGTATACCGACTATCAACTTCCATTCCTATTTACTCCAAGTGGAATATACTTTTAAGGGGGATACTAGAATCCACCGAGAATCACAATAAATTCCTATACCCTTATTACAATTAAATTCAATCAAAACTCAACATATTACTCAACATTTTCTTGTTTACTGAGGTCTGGATGAATATAGCCAGCTCTTATTGTCACTGATCATTTGAAGCAGGAGCAGTTTCATCACTTGGAGAAAATCTGTCTGCATCCTCACGTGTTAATGCTTTTAGGCTTCATAGTGCAGAATTACCAGCTCCTCTCTCTCCAAACACCCCTCTGCCTCTGTAAATCAAATCAAATCAAATCAAATCAAATCAAATCAAATCAAATCAAATCAAATCAAATCAAATCAAAACAAAACAAAACAAAACAAAACAAAACAAAACAAAACAAAACAAAAACTCTTCCTCCTTGTCTCAGATGTCTCTCATCTAGTTGTGAGTGTTGTGGAGAGGAGCTTCTTGAGGGAAATAACCATTGGTCCGTATGGTCTCACTCATATACAGAGACATCTCTGCCTCATCACGAGTCATGATCTCACCATGGAGTAGATCCAGAGACATAGTGCCAATCTCCACCTCAGTCTCAGTCCCATTCCCCGCGAGCAAGAAGTTTCCACTGAACACACTTGTTTCAGCCGTTTTAGGCACTAAAAGGCCACAGACAGAGCCGCAAGCCGTAAGTCCCAGAGGTGAATTAGGCAAATCCACCTCTGCGTTGGAGAGCAAGCCTCCGAGAAACCCTCCAGAGATAACTGAGCATCTGTCTCCCTGCTCTCCAGCTGCTACATCCCTCTGCTCTTCGTCGTCTTCCTCGTCTTGTAAAGCTGAGGCAGCAATCTGTGGTTTGTAGCCAATGTGTTCCAGCCGCCCATCAAGGAGCACTGTCCCATCATCTGCAGTTAGTGATGTTGTCTCCGCTGTGGCCTGTCCCGGCCCGGTGTGGACCCCCTCTGTGTGGATTATGGGGTACAGGTCCTCCCTCTCCTCCTGGGAGATCTCGATGGGGGACAGCGGAGGGTCACCGTAGCTGCACGACGAGACTATTTCAAAGGAACTGTCCTGCTAGAGAGCAAAAGAAAACACATAGCATTTGATTAAGCCAGACAGAATCATTGAAAGTGGGGCATTATTAAATGAGACAAACATCTGTAATAAAGTATCTAGTGTTCACTGGAAGCACTTCACAAAGTGGTTGACAGCAAAACAAAGTAGCTGGATGCTGCCAGAGTGATCGCAGAAAATGACCTGATTTCCTAGTTCGGACTAATGAACCACCTCTAATGAGAGAAACGGAGTACTGTTTTTCAATATTTCATTATAATAGACTTTCAAATTGATGCATTCTCTCTGGTATGGTTTCGCTTCATACAGTTTATCAAGACTAGACTCACTTCTGCCTGAAGGATAAATGATAGCTACAGTGATGAATGTTTCTCTGTCAACCCATATTTGGAATTTGGTTGTTTGTTTGTTTGTTTGTTTGTTTGTTTGATGGTTTGTTTGTTTGTTTGTTTGTTTTTCGTGAGAAAAACAACGGTTGGTTTCAGTAGTTTGTTTGTTTACCTGCAGTAGTTTTATGGCATTACTGTTTCTCAGTTTTGGTAACTTTTCAGCAAGCCAGGCAGGTCCCAAGGCTATACATGTCTGTTTTATCCTGGAAGGGAAGAAAAAGGTTTTTATTATCAGATGCAGTAATGATGCAGTAATGCAGTGATGCAGTAATAATGATTCACTGCATTTAGGAAAATACAATACAATTTGAAACATGTTTACACTGCCCCAGACATTACAACCACAGCCTTGATAACACAGTGGTTAAAGTCTAAAACTATTCCTGCTTATAATATGTACACATATTGATAGGCATATTATAAATGATCCCAATTTCACAGTGTATGAAGTAGGCTACTGCAGTATCCCTAGGAACAAAGCCACCTATCAGGCTGGGGTGATCTTAGGTTTTGGTTTCTGTTTAACGGTCGCTGGATGTTCCCTATTTCTGCCAACTGCTGTGTGGCATTCTACGAAATGAGGTGGTAAATGGATACTAGTCTAGCAAAACCTACATTCCAAAACAGTTAGAGCAAAAAGTTATATTTCTCATGATGTCAATAAAACGTTATTTAGCACCTTAGGCAGAAACCACTGTGTGTTACCTTTTCCTCACACAACTCCAGCACACCAGGCGGGCTATAATCACAACAAAGAGCGTAGCAGCGATGACAGACCCGACCAACAGGCCATCTAGAGGAGAGAAGGAGGGAAAGGAACACCTCAGTATACACATTTAGATGTCAGAGATGCTTACTGGGGCTCAAAGAAAATAAAGGGGAATTATGGTTACTGGAACTGGACTAGGAAATCCTCATAAATGACTACCAAATGCTTTCAAAAACACAGACTACTAGTAATAAGTTTGTAGGTGTGTGGTTTCAACGGGGTCATAAGATGGCTGTAAGTGACTGACATGCAGGGTCTGTAGGCGGAAAGAAGATCACGTTCCCCGGTGGTCCCTCTCCTGCTGAGGTGGACGCAGACAGCCGGAGATCCAGACATCCTTCAGAACAGTCCAGCCACATCTGCCTGGGTCCAGAGCCAGACACCGTCACTGGAGAGAGGCAAATGATCATCAGGCTATTCGCTATTAGAACTGTGCAATTAATTCAACATTTTTAATCGCAATATTGACAAGTATAACTTCAAAATTGTCTAGGCTACTTTGCACTGTATCAGTGGGAAAGCAGCCTATTATTCTGATATTGTGTCAAATTTCAACACTACAAATTAAGATGAATGCTGGAAAACTTGTTTGATATTTAAATCTTAGCAGTTCTATGTCTCTTAACCTCTCATTCCCCCCTTTACTTTTTTATTAAGTTTACTTTTTAATTTGCTGAAGAAAAATATGCAGAAAAAGTCTTATGTATGCTTTGGGATGTAAGGAGCCAGACATAGGCCTACACATTCAACTCATTTTGAATAACACAAAGTAAAGTGCAGCAAGTGTAGCCTACATGGTTAGTAACAGCCTCAGCACTGCATGTGTGCACATGGCTTGTAGTGAGCTTCCTGTTTGTGGTCAAAGTAAGTTCTAGAGAAGTCTATAAGGTTCACTGAACAGACAATGTTAATATGACAGCCAGTGCTTAAAATATGAATTCAGCTCACTAGTGGCCCTTTACATTCCTGTTATAGAACTTTGTCAAACAGGTGTTTACCCAAAACAATAGACAGGTTGAATACATAATGATCTTTACTCCCTGAAGTCAAGCGGTTGAAGTTAAGTGACAATGTACAAATACTACTGGCCCATTTTGGGGTGAATAGTTGACATGTGACTGTGTATAACACTGAGGGTGTCTATAATTTGCTGGAAGGGCAGCTTAAAAAATGGGGGAGGGGGGGGGGGGGTGCACAAATTAAGAGTCTACCCACTTCTCCTTATATAGTAACTTATGTTACTGTATAACCCCAACTCAGTCTGGCTATCTGTGAAATTAGTCCCCAAAGACACAGAGTATGTCCAGTAGGCTACAGATTATGATGTAATACAACAAGCAGCTATCAACTACTCATCAGAAAAGATTGTCTAGCATTGGCAGTTCATCAGATTACTGGAACTGAAAGCAGAAAAACCCTGCTGATGCACTGTGGGTTTGTAGGAGGGGAGCGTCACTGGGATGAAAGGTACACACGACACGTCACTTTCCATTGTGTAAGAGTGGCCTGTGGTAAAAACACAACTTATGCATACTAGTGAATAGTAAGTTCCCACGCTCTAGCATAGACATGGGCTGGCAAAGGTAAAGTACCTGCATAAGCAAGCCGCAAACCCAACTCCATAGATGTACGAGAAATGGCAGGAAATAGCCCACAACAAAAAGGTAGAGAGCTGTGTGTCCCTTGAAGATCAATCAAATTCCAACTTTTAATTTTGATCGAGAAAGTAAAACTCATAGTTCCAAAGTTCATATTTACCACAACCACATAAAAATCAGATGATAGAAGTCAGCTGTAGGCTTACTTTACTGTGCAAGAAACCTACTTTTTATGGATATATATATATATAGACACACAGACACATGTAGGCTACTGTACATACGGACGGACGGACAGACGGACGGACGGACGGACGGACGGACGGACACACACACACACACACACGCACGCACGCACGCACGCACGCACGCACGCACGCACACACACACACACACACACACACACACACACACACACACACACACACACACACACACACAGGGAGACAGCACACACTCACTCCTGTTTTCAATGTGGTGGCTGTAGTCTAGTCTGTGGAGATAGATGGTGTAGTTTGTGATGAAGCCTCTCTGTTGATCTACAGCCAGCTCCTCCCACTGGATCAGGATCCGTTTGGCCTCATGGACCAGTACCGACACATTGGGACCGGACACTGGTTCTGGAAGACAGACAGGGTGGATAGACCACTGAGTCCACAGAGTATGTATTTCTTAACATTGGCTAAATCATGGATAGATAGCAAACTTTTTTTTTATGACCAAATTTTTATTATGACATTATAGACATAACGGGCTCTATTCTCCCACAGGCCATCGGCGCTATTACGGGCCTTAACCGCAAAAAAACGTGCCTTGCGCCAGTTTCGGCAAGATAGCAATAGGCTTTAGGCTGCCAAATGCGCTTTAGGCCGAATGGGCGTGGCGCAGTCCCAAAGTGGGCGTGTCGGCGCTAAATACCAGCCTAGTCATATCTTGGGAGCTGGCCTACATTTAGCGCTTTGCGCTTTTCAAAAGCAGGCCTATTCTTTGCCTTCACTGCTTCTTCTCTGTCACCCTTCTCTCTCTCTCTCTCTGAGTTCCCAGCATGCATTGTGTTTCTTCATTTCGCTACTAAATAGCCACCAAATGAGCCAAAATAGATATAAAAGGTAGTTCTAAATTAATGTGTAATGGTAACACAGCCTGCCATTGTCAACATTTCAATATTGGACCAAATAAAACCTCGAAATGAAAACACCACCCTATGTGAAACATATATGTCCTCCTGGGCATATATATACCCCTTGTCGAGTTAACGTGATTTAGAGAAGTAACAGCGGAACGCGCTTCGGAACGCGCTTCTAATGACATCTGCTATACTGTGATGTCCGTCCAATAACTTGGCCCTATTTCACATTTAGTTTTACAATAAAAACACATTTATGCAATGACTTGACATAATGTAGGGTATATTTATGTGCATCATCCTTCCTGCAGCAGGCGAGAGAAAATGATATCTTTCTGGACAAACTTTCACCAATCTAATAGGCTATATTTTTCTAGCTGATGCATAGAACATTATTTTCACTTTGATCTTGCTATAGTGTAGCGTATTTACATGCTTGCAGTATTGAAACTGCAGTTAGATTGGTTTGAGAAGCATAATAATATGGAATAATAGCCTATAATGCAGACAGACAGGCTGGATGAAGGGAGGGGGGGGGGGGGGGGGGGGGGGGGGGCAGAGCGTTTGGCTTTCGTCTGGTTTTGCGGGATCACTGGAATTGGAGCTAAAAAGGCAAGCGTGCGATTCGTTTATTGCACTTATCCAATGAGCATGACGGTGCATAATTTTACGCCTAAAAGGCGTGGTTGTAATGCTTTGGGCTGCATCTAGCGCCAGCACGACGATATCAAGTGCGCCTTTCCACGCCCACTGCTTTGATCTGCGCCTGCCGCTCGGCCTAGAAACTGCGCCGATGCAACGATAGGGGCCAACATTCACATTGACATGTTGGCTGCTTTCAATTCCCCTTCCCCATTCACCATCTCCTGTACACACCAAAACATATAAAAGAGCATACATACAATCACATATTCAGTGTAGATATACACCTGCATGCAAGCACGCTATACAATATGATACACTTTACACCACTCGACGTAGACTATATCGTTTTACTAATTCGATTGCATCTGTAAGAGCTTCAATTGTTTCCCTTTTTGCACCATTTACCCTTGCTATGGATGATTCTATAGATAGATAGATAGATAGATAGATAGCAAACTTGAAAAATTAACCAAGCACTAAACTTAGATCTTGATATCAGGGGTCATTTTTAGGATCTTTTTCATTCATGGTTGTGGGAAAAACAACAGTTGTGGGGATGAGTAAGTGTGAACCTTACTCTGTTCTTTGGAATAGACCAGGCCAGATGATGGATCACTCACACCCCTGGTGGTGGTCACAGCAACAGCATACAAAGAGACATTATACCTCACACCTGCAGTCAGACCTAAAACAAGAGCACCAGGAAAACTAAACACCCTCTGCAGCAGTCTCTTATCATTGTCTCAAACTCTCACAAATTTCCAAAAGTGATTTTGATCCTTGACTTCAGCTGTATTGACTGTTCAAATGATGGAAAAAGTAATGTAATACCCCAACAAGCCACTAGAGTACACTGCTTGATCTCAGTTCAGGCCCTTTGTGTCCTTTCTTGTTTTGCATGTAGGAGAGAGTCATTGTTGTGGTTGTTACTGTGATAGAAACTAAGATATGACCGTTAATGTTTTACGGTATATGGGTGAAGCACTATCTGTGTGTGTGTGTGTGTGTGTGTGTGTGTGTGTGTGTGTGTGTGTGTGTTGTGTGTGTGTGTGTGTGTGTGTGTGTGTGTGTGTGTGTGTGTGTGTGTGTGTGTGTGTGTGTGTGAACATTTGGATCCTTTCCCTTTTTAATGCAATGACACATTACCATAACCTGACGCTGCCAGATGGATGTAGGTTGGTTCACATTTGTTTCACAATTGTGAATTTGTGAACAATACCGCCCCCATCTGGCGGAGTCAGATGGGGGTCATTTGGTAATGTGTAACCTTAGGTTATAGAAAAGTAATTTCACACATAGTGTCATTACAGTGATTTTAGAGCAGCCAAGAGGGTTTTTACTCCACTTTTTACAAACATACATTATAAACAAACAGCAAGACCATGACAGACACAGCATATTGCAAATTGTTAACAATGTACAAATAAGACATAGCTGGGTCACACACTGATCAGAGTATGTGTTTCTGTGTGTGCAGGCATGGACTCAGCTCTCTTATGGTGACTTTACCTGTGATAAGTGTGGTGTTTTGGTCTTTGGCCACTCTTTGCCAGTGCAGCCCTGCAGCTCCACTTGTCCATTCCACCACATAGTGCAGCAGCTGGCCTCCAGACGCCGGAGGCGACCAGGAGATGACCACAACAGTGCCGTCACCTGCAGGAGCTAGCTCGCTCAGAGCCGGTCCAGAAACACCTGCACAAATAAGAAATAAGATTATATATATCATCATCATATATAAAAGGGAAGTGGACTCTGTGTGTATATATATATATATATATATATATGTGTATCCTCTCTCTCTATCTATCTCTATCTCTCTATCTGTCTCTCTGCCCCACTCTCTCCTCTCTCTCTCCCCCCTCTCTCGATGACACAGAGGCTTCATTGGCAGATAAAAATCAAGACCTGTTTCTGTTTTTCATCTGTGGATTGATTTTGATGTGAAACAATTTTTTTAAATTTCTGTTTCTGAAAAGAAAATAGAATTATAAAAAAAAATCAAAAGATGGGCCATGAGGCTATGATTAGGCTTTTGCAATGTAGTCAAATCAAACATTTTAAGATGTGGTGGCACTGATGATAATAGCTCATGGAAATGTCCGGCCCCCGGCCCTTAGCTTTCTGACAATGTGGCCCCCTGAACAATATAGTTGAATAGCCCTGGTATACACTGTTGCTGTACCTGATCGTCTGAGTGGCACAGCAGCTGGTGGAGATTTCCCATAGGAGGTGACGGCACTGACGCTCAGCGTCTGGACGCCTGGTGACACCTGAACTGAACACTGGTTCACAGCAGCAGTGACTCTCTGATTTGTACTGTTATCCAGGAAGATCTCATACTGTTGCACCTGACCGCTGTAATCCTCTGGAGATGGAGGCTGGGGAGAAAAGTTTACTCAAGTCCATGACTGCAACATCCAGTAAGTCTGTGTTATTCAATAAACAGTATGACCACCTTTAGATGTATAACCCAATCACTGATGTCAATGTAAGAGCCAGAAGCATGGTAGCACTTTCATGTGGTAAAACAGACTTCATACTGAAGATAGCTATTCATTCCTCATTAGATAACACACATTACCTTCCAGAAAACTAACACAGTCCGCAGCCCATTTGTCTCCTGGGCGCCTAACATCCTCCAGACATGCAGCTGCTGAGACGGACCTAAAGATAGTTTGACGACAAAGCAATGGTTTACTATGAGTGGTGAACATCTCAAACATCACACAGTTTCAGTTACAGCGGTTACGTGATATGCAAGAGTTTTCAGGCACATTAAAAGTCAGGTTGTCAGCTTGCCTTTGTTGGGGATTCTCTTCCTGAACGATGGACTCCATTTGCTGCAGAGCGGCCTCTTGCTGGAGGTGGGTCTCATGGTTGAGGTGAGTCCTGATGTGGAGTCACATGCTCTGATCTGGAACTCATATTCTGTCAGAGGCTTCAGGTCATCGACTCGTATCAGACCCTTTCTGAGCTCTGTTGCCTCTACCTCTACCTGCACAAAGCATACATAACTGTGGGCAATGTAATGGAAGAAAGGTAATTCTACCATTACCACCAGTAGTGACTAAAATCATGTTACCACCAGTAGTGACTAAAATCATGTTACCACCAGTAGTGACTAAAATCATGTTACCACCAGTAGTGACTGAAATCATGTTATCACCAGTAGTGACTAAAATCATGTTACCGCCAGTAGTGACTAAAATCATGTTACCGCCAGTAGTGACTAAAATCATGTTACCACCAGTAGTGACTAAAATCATGTTGCAAACGTCAATTTACCCAAGAGGCATGATCTGTGCTGAGCCTGATGAAGGATCTGAGATGGTCTGAGGACTCTGGGCTTCTCCAGCTCAACATGGCTGCTATGGAGTGATTCAAAAACTCTATCTGCATAATAAGAGGGGTCTCAGGTATCACTGCAACACAAAAGAACCAAATTGTTTGGTTGTCTATCATCCAAGTAAGTGTCTGAAATTCTTTGAAAATTCTTTGAAATTGACAATAAGCAACAGTGATTGTGCAATGTGCATTAGAAATTAGGCAATAGGAAAAGGACTGCTAACGACTCCAATACAACAATAGTAAGATGAAAGGATGAGTCTATGCAGTATTTGTTTGTGGTGCTAGTTCCAACATCAAATACCTTGAAGATCTGTGTGTGCTGCCTGTTTGCCTTTCGCTATTTGACATCGGAATAATAGCAGCAATCAGCAGTTGATAGCCGAGTCCAGCGCCGCGCCCACCCCCTAGATTCCAACCCCCCCCCCCATTTTTTTTTTTTTTTTTTTTTTTTTACAAATGTAATTAAAAATATTTTGCAGTGCACTGTTCCTTTCTTGTTTAAGAATGTTTCGGGAAATGAAAATGTAGCCTATTTAAATAGAATTATCAACAATAACAATCAAGGAAGTTACATGCTTGTAGGCTAGAGAAGAAGAAGAAGCGCGCATGCACGCACATGTTGTGTTGAACCAACCAACAACCAATACGAATTGTTTAATCTGGCAATAAAGAAATGTGAACTTGACATGCTATTTTAATAGCCTACTCAAAAATGCACCTCCCACTATACAGCAAAGAGAGGAGTCAATGTTTCTTGATATATGCCATTCAGATCAGAATAATTAGTCTAGTCATTAAGTTTGCTGATAATATTTCTATCATGTTAAGTCTGTGTCATGTTAACTGGTGTATTCAGAGCAAATAGGGAGATATAGAGCATTATCATCATGCTATATATCTCCCTCTTTGCTCTGAATGAGTGAGAAAAGGAGAAAATACTGAATAATTACATCACAACAGTATCCTAATGTTAATTTAAAATTAGATATTCCTCTAAATATGGCAAAAAATAAAAAATAAAAACGTCCAAATTTTTTTCGGTGGGGCCCCTCCCAGCACCCCCTGCTTAAAATGACTTCCAGCGGCCCTGGCCGAGTCAGAAATATATTATTACAACAGTTAACAGTCGAAAACTGAAAAAGTTCACTAAAACAAGGGCTGCTGAGAGTTTGAGAGGCAGTGGTGGAATTATTCACGACAGAGAGATATTGCACATACAGAGAAACAGATTGCTGATATAAGCAGGTCAACTGTGATAAACCAACTGCCTAAAAGGGACAATTTCACAGCAGAGCATGACTAACTTCCTGAGAAGAAAATAGGGTAACACTTTTGGCATTTTGGAATCATTAAGTAATGATTAACTACTCTATTCACGAGCTGACATTTAGTAATCATTAGGTAATGATTAACTACTCTACTCAGGAAATTAGATACTAATCATTAACTAATGACTACCTACTCATTAACTATGATTAAGTAGTGATTGATTAATGCCAAATTTTTCATTAGCTACTCATTAACTGGCTATTAGTTAATGGTTAGTTTACTAGTAACTACTATAGTATTTGTGTACGTTATTGTAAAGTGTTACCGAAAATAGTCTTAACTCAAAGCATTAAGTATGGCACACCCACGATCATGAGTTTATGTGTGTTTAAGTATTACAGAAGTGCGAGCTTACCTACATCCTTCACACAGAGGAGGAAGGTTTCTGACTTTGATGCTCCGAAGTGGTTGCTAGCAGTGATGATCAAATGGTAGATTTCATTTTCATCTAATGCTGTCCGTGGCATAGTGAATTCTCCAGTATCGCGGACCCAATCAGAATGTACTCGGGCTCCATTTTTTCTATTCATAAGACATAGGAGTGTTGTTGTAGAAATTGTATGTGCACATATTTGCAACATATAGTTTGTTTTTGTAAGAAAGCAAGGCACAGAACACAGACATGACATGACATGACATGACATTACATACAGTAACATAACATACCTGGTGACTGAAATGTTATAGGTAGTGGGTAAGTATGTTTCCTGTCCCCTGTTCCATGTGCAGTTGATCATATCTGAGTTGCTTGATGTTTCACAGCTAATATCTGAGGGCTGTTCCGGAGGCACTAGAACAGGATAGAACATCATCATATCTCTTATCTTTTGTGTTCCGTCAAGTCGCTTGTGAGTTGTGACTCTTGGTGATGCTTTCATATCTCATCTGACAGCTTCCCACTATATACCGGGTGTTTCAAAAGAAGGTATACTCTTTTTAAGAATATCTCATGAAAAAAAAATACTTAAAAAAAAGTACATAGTCATCTTAACAAAATATTATCAATATGTAGCCTACTAGGTTTTAGCAACACTTTATCTGCTTACATCCACCACGCAGGTCCAGTCCGCAGACTACTGTCACAGTCTTCCAGCCTTCCCTCTTCTGGCAGATCACTGCCGTTTTTGGCTTGGGGACGTTGGTCAGTCTGAATCTTGCTGTGGTACAGTTGACCTTCTCCTCTGGCTGCACGGTATGGCCATTCACATTCAGCTGCAGGGAAAACCTGCGCCTATTGAACTCAGACTGTAAATTTCATGTAAATTCAATGTAAACTCAATATCCACTGAACACTCCTCCACTCATGTAGGCCTACATATTGTATATACATGTATTTGATTTGATTGCACTTACAACATTGTGATTGTCTTTAGTTATATTTCCTACTTCTTTATCTCTGTATTGACCTGACCGCTACACTGCATACAGACACTAAGACAAATTCCTCATATGTAACTTGCATACAGTGGCAATAAAAGTGATTCTGATTCTGAAGTGACATAAGAAGACAAAGGTTTTGCTTTTTGTCTCGAGAAGCTTATACAGGAGAATATGAGAGGTTCTTGAGATATCCATTAATAAGAACACTGAATGAATTTTAAAAAGCAGAGTAGATACAGCATATCATATAGCTATGATATCATATCATATCATATCATGTCATGTCATGTCATGTCATGTCATGTCATGTCATGTCATGTCCTATCATAATTGTGTCACTCTGTCATTCCCACCTCCTGTTACACTTTGTGTCTGTGATATGGCAATACACCGTCAGGTCAGAGCCAATGATGAACAGTCGGGCTGGCTCCACTGTCAGGTAACCAAGGCACTTATAGGTTGTGTGGCAGCCAGCAGGGAGCAGAGGGTAATCTGTCCAGAGAGTAAAAACAAACACAAACTCACATCCACTTGAGAAAAACAGGAGTAGGTGAAAACGGTGAAAACCCTTTAATTAGAATTCTGGAGCTATAGCATATAGGCTACCAGCTCATATAAATAACTTTGATGTATTATGGATGAACATATAACGCTTGAAGAGGGCTGCAGATTGTAGCTGGTTCGTTTTGTTTGTTCAACATGATAGCATTGTGTCTTGTAGAGCTAATTTTCAAAGGCAGAGAGCACTATTAAAATAGAGTGGTGGTACATGAATACCTGCTACTACACTATGATATACCATTATTCGTTGGCTCATATGCCCTCTCCCCCCACTTTTACAGCCGCTCTCAACTATGGACTTTGCAATAAGGCATATTCGCACCAAAAAGACAAGAAAAAATGTCTCTGACCTCAAATATTTAAGTTGATCCAAAAACCATCACACTTTATACCCCGCCACTGCAGTCAGACTGGTAGCAGCAGGGATTAGAATAGACAAGTATTCTGAGTGAAACAGGCACTGTACTTTAGCTTGAGGCGTCTAGTCCCAAGTCCCTGTGCAATGTGTAAATGTTTTATTTTTTATTATAAAAAATCAAAGATAGCGCGCTCAACTCCTTACTTTAAGGCAGGCTGTATAAACTGGGTGCTGGATCCCTAAAACAAGTCTAATTCAAAAAACCGAAAAGGACAGCACTCCAAGTTCAAAGATTTATTGTCACACAATGGACGTTTCAGGCAGCAGCCCTTCTTCAGCGTCTAATGGCAATTAAATTAATTGTAATTGCATTGGCTGCTGCCCGAAACGTCCATTGTGTGGCAATAAATCTTTGAACTTGGAGTGCTGTCCTTTTCGTTTTTTGAATTATTTTTTATTATAGCCATACGTTGTTGCATGTTGTTTGTCTACATCTTCAAATACATAAGTAAACAATCTAAACAGATATAGATATATGAACATATTTCATATTGTAATTCAACTTACATCTGGAAAAATTAAGGAGGATTATAATAGTACATCTCCAAATAGTTTGGAAAATATTCATCTCAGCTCAACATCTTCTGTATCTGTTAATGAAAAATAATCCAGTCATTATAATACAGCTGTCATCAAAGTTATTTTGATCATAAGTCAACAATTAAATGTAGTTAATGGAAATGTCCATAAAAGCCCAGTAGATAAAGTGATTAATCAAAACTTACCACCATCTGTGTAGTGGAAAGTTCCAGGAAAACTGAAGATGAAACACAAGGTGAAGGTTACTGAACTGTTCCTCTTTTTAGTGCTGGTTTGTTGCAGCTAACATTTACAGAACAAGCAGGTCCAGTCTAGCCTGGTAAACGAGCCGGTCATGTGAACTCACATTTCATTTCAATGAAATGTGAGTTTATGTGACCAGCTGGTTTACCAGGCTAGGTCCAGTCATACAGTCTTGACACATGTAACATAACATAATTATAAGAGGTAAGACAATTACTCTTCAAAGTTACTGCTATTGTTGAAAAATATCTCATAGGCTACATATTCTGTGACAGAGTCATAGTAGACTATGATATCTTGAAATAAGATTACAGGCATTACCAATTTCTTACATTTGTTCTAGCTCCTTCTCCACCACAGATACGACAAACCATTACGACATGTAAATGTACAGTAGATAAAGTTCACCAGCATTTCACCTGCATGCCCTCTGAAAACAATGTCGTCATGGGGTTCGCTATCAATATATCTAAAGAGTTTATATTTTGATCTTTGCCGTAGTTATATCTACCTCAAGTGACAGCCTTGCCCGATGTTGAAAGATTTATTGTGTGTGAGAAAGTGATCTTTTCTACGCGTCTGACACTTCTTGAGGGGGCCAATGACCTAGTTGTGTGGGTTTTTAGCAAGTGCAGATACTTTGAACAGTAGTTTGAGTAATTCAGTGTCCTACTTCAGTAACCTGTTATTCTTCACCACAAAGCAAAACACCATGCAGTGTCTTTAAAACCTGTTCTCAAAAAATGTGCTGCTGTTAGCAGATGATCTGGGCCCGTATTTATCAAGCTTCCTAGAATTACTCCTAAGAACACTGCTAAGAGTACACTTATGAGCAAAAAAATTCCCAGCCAAAAGCTGCACTTAAAAGTCAGTTATTATGCATCTCACTCCCTCTTTCAGCGAGGTGTAGGACTGAATCCTAAGTGTCAATCTCAGAGCTGATTTACGACAGGTGTGTGCCGTAAAGGGAAATGTTGATGACGCAATTCCAAGTACACAGGAATGGCCAATCGCTGAATGGAATCCCTTATGCACGAATATCCTAAATAGAGATGATTCAACAGTGAAATGCACAATGGGAGTGTAGCATATATTCACCAATAATTTCAGAAGAAATTATCAACAAAATAATACAAGATAGCCTACATTGAAAATGACTCAAGAATAGGCTAAATGTTTCCTAATCCACCCAATTCACCTAATCCCACAACTGACTCGAAACTGGTGTGCTGTCAATTGACTACCCTATATAGCCAGGTTCTATAGGCTGTATGATGAGCAAACATGTTCTGCTGTTATGCCATTGCTGCGAAGGGTCAGTGGTGTGATGATGTCCCTAATCAAATCGGTCACATAGATGATGCCCACTCTGTCTAATCGATATCGTTTGATCAACTGCTCGTTGTCAAATAATTCAAGTACATCCTTCCGCTCTCTGAAGATTCGTGCACGTCTCTGTCTCCTGAATGCCATGATGTCAACATTGCCCTGCTGGCAACTCCTAACCACTTAGGACACCTCCTGAGGACTCCTAAATAGCTGGGGGAGTAGGAGTGTTTCCTAGTCTTAAGAAGGTTGATAAAAAGCTTTTATTCTTAAGTGTGAGAGTAGGACTAAATTTCACAAATTCTCAGCACTTACGACTAAAACGGCACTCTGAGACGCTTGATAAATACGGGCCCAGGTGAGCAACCTGACATATGACATAATACTGTATATGACAGATGTTGCCTTGGTGCTGACTTCTCTTGCCAGATCTTCAAAGCAGCACCATTGTCCTATAGTCTGGCTACTATACATCTCTATCTTGTTTCCAGCAGTCTTGACACCTCTTATCAGACGAATGCTGATGGAGCTGGATATGGATTGACTGACAAGCAAAGGCTCTCAAATCACAAGTTAATTCACATCATACAAAACATATGACTGTAATTCAGTGTCTGAATGTAAACAATATGCCAAGCAAATAATGTGGTCTACCTTATGAACAGTTGTCTTGAGGTAGGTCTCAATTTGGTAACTTCACCTGGAAAAACTAAACAACCCATATTTTCCCAATTGAGAGTTACTTAAGAAAAGAAAGAGAGTCACAATTTGCCTCTGTTCATAATGTGACAGTGACTGACAATGAGTATATGTGTGTACTGTAAGGCTGAGCGTGTGACTTTCTCGAGCCACTCTAGATCGTGTGATTTCCTCGCTGATACTCATTTTCCATCTCCAGCTTCAAAAGCTTTCAAGATAAAAGATACAAGATGTTTGTCACTCGTACAAGCACACGGTGAAATCCTTGAGCTGAGTTGTGTTCCGTTACATGTCGTCATGTTTTTTCAAGGGAAAACCCAGCAGCGAGAATGGTTTTTCTTTCATGTTAAGATCACAGAAACCTCAAGCCCTACAGTTCTGCTTTTATACTTTTCAAGTTTTCAGAGTAGTAACCCAACTCAAGTCTCAATATTGAATAGGAAGGTTGTATCTGAGGATAGGCAAGAACTATATTTTATATAAGGCAGAATTTCATGGCTTGAATGTGTGAAGGTAAAAGCTATGAAACTGGGAAGTCAAATATGGGGGAAGTTATCGGTCATGTCTATACAGCCTCATACTAGTACCTGACCCCCAGTTTACACACTGAAGTTCCCTTTGATTACAGACATCATCAGCAGGGGCGTGTGTACTGTCTAGGCCAGGCATGTCCAAAGTCCGGCCCGGGGGCCAATTGTGGCCCGCGGACTGATTTTAAGCGGCCCTCGGCTTGTCTCTCAAAGTATACTATATGTGGCCCTCCACACAGTAGCCTATTGGTTAATCAAGCAAGTACAATTTGCATTTTTTCCATTCACCTAATGATGACAGCACTATCATACAGTTTGTAGACAAGCACCAAGTAGGAACAGCACAGGCAGAACTAATGTTTTCAGATGGTAAACAAGATCCTGCTTAGAGTAGAATTGTATTTTATGTCTGTTTTTTTTTAAATAACCGATATGACGCGAGAAGCAGTTGGCCCCCCGGTATTTTCACATTAACTACTCTGGCCGCCATTCAAAAAAGTTTTGACACCCCTGGTCTAGGCGGTACCAAATCTGATTGGCCACCCCAGGTGCCACCCCCAAAATCCTAGCTAGAGTGAGCTAACATATGAAACTAGAAGACCAGAGGAATCCATTGGTATCAACCCTGTCATGCTAGCTTGTCAGGAAGGGAAGGGGGCTAAATAAAGCTCCAAATTTAGGGGAAATTTTGGCAAGGGAAAAACGGGCATGGCCATCTTCAAAGGGGTCCCTTGACCTCTCATTTTGAGATATCTGGAAGAGAATGGGTTCTGTCTCCCCTTATATGGTAGCATTTTTCACAGCCTTGGCAGGTACTGTATGCATTTACATAAAAAGTTTTTTAATTTTTGATTTTGCAATTACGTTTGAAATTACCATGAAATATTTATGATTAAATATTTGAATTAAAAAAGTCAGAACCAATAGAGTACCGCAGGAATGAGTCCAGAAGTAGCATGTTGGATCCTCAGGGGGAAAAGGCTGGGGTTTTAGAATGGGGTCTGTCGTTATCAAAAGTTTATGGGAGTGGTCATTTCTGTTCAGCAGGATAATCTTCAAAAACGTGGACCACTTTTATGACTTTTGAAACGTAAATGCGTTTTTTTTACATGATTTTCAGACCCTAACCCTAACCAACGTTTCAAAAGTCATAAATGTGGTCACCGTTTGTGAAGATTAACCTGCTGAAGACAAATTACCACTCCCATAAACTTTTGTTAACCACATACCTTATTTCATGCATTTAAGTGAAATCCCCATTCTAAAACCCCATAGCTGTTTCCCCTGATGATCCAACATCGTGGTAATTTCTGGTAAAGCCTAAAAAAATACGTCATCCCTGCTGTACTCTATAAAACAAAGCAATGGGATTTACAGACATGCCCACTTTATGCTAATCCCATGCAGTTTTTGGCAAAACCCATAATGTTTTTTTTGCATGCAATATAAGATGATCAAATTATTTTCCTATTCTTTTTGTATTTCTGCATACTGGGACTCTTCTGGATTCAATGAGCCCAGTTGTCTAATGTGTGATAATGTTTGTCCCCATAGTAGCCATTTCATTATAGTGCATGTTAGAGGTGGGAGCATCAAGCCAGTTAATTTATTTTTCCAAAACTATGCCCCTTGAATGGCCACATGTGAAAAATGTAGTCAAATTCTGAGATTAATCTCAGAATTTTTAGAATAGTCAGAATTCTGAATTCGGGGTCAGAATTCTGGGACCTGTCTACATCCTTCCTAAATGTCGCACTCAGTGCCACCTTTGCTTGAGTCTGTGCCCCACCTGGGTTGGCCTGGACACGCCACTGCATCATCAATCATACCTAAATGAACCAGTTGATAGATTACATTATACTGAGATTCACCAGGCCTACATGACACTCTCTAGTTTGAGTGAATGTAGTTCACACCTGTCAAACCTCAGAGGAACTGAAACCACAATGTGAATGTGGCAGGAACACAGTGGTTGTTTGAATGAGCACAATGAACTGAATCTTAGGATCATTTATTTACACAGTAGAGTAGAAGTTATATTTTGGTCTGAGTGACAGATCTACTACTGTATGAATGTATAGTGTATTAGCTCCCAGTTAAAATTATCTAAAATTAGAGCTGATGTAATCCTTTGTATCAATGATTTCATTACATATTTAACAAATATTACTTATCGGACAGGCTATTAATTGAGAATAAAATGTTTCTGAATTCTGTTTTGATTATATAGGTCCTATATAATCAAAACATAATTCTATATTATATATGACATTGTCGAAACAGCATGGTGATACAGATAAGATTAGTATATTGACATACAGTAGATTAAAAAGACAGACAGTAGATCTTTTTCAAAGTATAAGATAGGGTATTGGAAAACAATGCCTGTAAATAAGATTGATAATGCTAATCAAAATTGATGTAAAAATTTGAACATTGATGATTTATCATGACAAAGGACAGAACCACTCGGCTATAACCAATAAAAATACAATTTTTGATTTTGAAACTTTATGCTGCGCAAGGGTACACTGCATCATTTCTCTTATTTTTTTGTTAAGCATGGGGATAGAGCAGGTCAGAGTGAGTGGTTTATCTTGGTATGGCACAGAGGCGATAAGGTTTGGGACAGCGAGCGGGACCCTTGGAGTCCAGACTGAGCTCCTCTCCAGTGGGTGCAGAGAATGAGAACCTCTGAAGGAGGGAGGTGAAGAAAAGGTATAACTCCATCCTGGCCAGTGGTTCCCCAGGACATGCACGCTTACCTGGGAAGACAGAATACCCTAGTTCAGTTTTATTCACAAATGTTGCAGATTGCTGTGTGCGGTGCACATTCAATTTCTAGGGTGGAGACTCCGGAGACAATGAACCAAGCTTTGCATGCTCAATTCTGTGACATCACTGATGATCTCACAATGTCTATGTGAGTGTGAATGTGCGCTTTGATTCTAGACTGACATAAGGCCATATCTTACGCCCAAGTTTTAGTGCAATGGCAAATCTTTGCTAGTTTATAGCACTCCAAATGTCCCTTTTTTCTTGTATTTACTGGGTCAGTATATCAAAGGATGTGTTTCAGCGACCCAATCCTCCTTCTTCCACCTCCATAATATTGCAGAGATCCGACACGCTCTCACACGTCCCTCTGCTGAAACACCCACACCTTTGTTTCCTCCCGTCTCGTTAAAACAGCATGGAATTGACATTTGGTTGAAACTACTGACCGGCTGAAAAAGGAAGGAAGGCCTCTCTCTTCCTAAATTTGCCATCCTGGTGCAGGAAGTGTTGAGGGTTGAAAGAGTGTGGAGTCTCCCACACCGTCTCATCACGTAGAACTGAGTGCAGAGTGGGCAGGATCGTGGTGCCCTGAGTTTAGACCATTAAACAAGAATGCAAATTAAATCTACCTTTTGACAGCTGACATTGCTGGTCTACTGTACAAGAGCAAGGAGACCATGGACTGAACCAGGGGAGCGTGTCTGTATGGCTGTACTTGAAACAATGGGCGAGAACAATAACTAAAAATCTTCAGTCAATGTCCTACCTAGATGACAATCCTTGTCACATACAGTAATTCTTTCTCATATGTATATAATTTACCTTTGGGATAATGTACTTGCCCAGCGTGGTGTTCTTGGTTGCCATATGGGCCACATTCAAGGGCACAATGTTTCCCATTCTCTGGACCTCATGGATGACTGCGTCAGTATAGGGCATGTTTTCTCTGTCGGTCACAGAGGGCTGCCTGGATGAACCAACGACAGTATCGATCTCAGCCTGGACCCTCTCTGCACAGAGAGGGAACAGGAAACAAGCTCTGATTAGGTGTCCCTCATACATGGCTGCTGAGAAAAGTATGCTAATGAGAGTCACACACCCTTGAAGAATGCAACACACACACACACACACACACACACACACACACACACACACACACACACACACACACACACACACACACACACACACACACACACACACACACACACACACACACACACACACACACAGCACACAAGCACACCTTGTATGTGTGGGTAGTAGATCATGTATAGCAGTCCCCAGTGTAGAGTAGTGGTGGTGGTCTCAGTTCCAGCAACGAACAGGTCCAGGGTGCAAAAACACAAATTCTCCAGATCAAACCCAGAATCAGGATCCTCCTCCTACTGACAACACAACAAATCAGTGGTTTGCACAGAGGTGGCACACACGCACGCTCGCTCGCACGCACGCACGCACGCGCACACGCACGCGCACACACACACACACACACACACACACACACACACACACACACACACACACACACACACACACACACACACACACACACACACACACACACACACACACACACACACACCTCTCCCATTTGTGAGAGGAAGCAGTCAATGTAGTCATTTGGTGATGATGGGTCATAGTCTTCTCTGTGTTCTTTGATCCTAATTTTCACAAAGTCAATCAGCTTATGCATCAGAGCAAAAAACCTCTGGTGAGGTCCAGGGAGCCACTTCATCAGCCAGGGCAGCTTGTTGTACATCTATAGAGCAAACACACAGTTACCCAGACAGTCTGCCATCTTAACGCATGCACACATTTGCATCCACACACGCACACGCACACGCACACGCACACGCACACGCGCACACACACACACACACACACACACACACACACACACACACACACACACACGGACATGCGCACACACACACACACACACACACACACACTGTAACAGTCACTTTGGTTGCAATTACATGTTGGTCCACTGTGTGGCGCTCCTTATTATTGTATTGTCTTTACGACAACTTACTTTACGTCTCTCTTCTTCTCCAGTCTGCCTCCACGCAAGACGCAAGTCAGACTCTTCTCTGTTACAAGACTTGGTGTGTGTGTGTATTAGCGTTCTCTGTCTAGCCTCTACATGTGTGCAGAGATTTAGTGCCGTAGAGACCAGGCTTTATATGGTCGACAACTCAAGTCAATGAATAAACAGTCTGTGCGCAAATCCTACAACTGCCATGGTTTGAGTCTGTCATGTTAGCTGGCTATCCAGGAGGCTAACAAGCTACACAACACCCCCAACTTGTTACAACACACACACACACACACACACACACACACACACACACACACACACACACACACACACACACACACACACACACACACACACACACACACACACACACACACACACACACACACACACACACACACACACACACACACACACACACACACACAACACAAACACACATCCTTTAGTAATCAACACATCTCTGTTGTCAGGCTTGATATAGCCTTGTGTATGACATTAATACTCTTGTTATGTTTTATATGAATGAAATTATGTAAAAAAAAAACCATAATAAAGCCATATAGAACCTCACCAGTGCCGATGGCCTTCCCTGCACGTCGAGCAACTCAGTGAAGTGCTGAAGGATAGTCTGGAACTGCTTGTCACTGTACTCAAAGCGATCCCCAAACACCAAGCAGCAGATGATGTTGGACACAGCATTGTTCACCAGCAGCTCGGCATTGAAGGGCTCACCTGAAAAATATGAAAGAGACCCAAACATTGTGAAACATTTGAGCCAATGGTCAAAAGGTAAAGCACTATGATGGGCCGCAAGCAAGGAAAAACACTATTTGATATTGACTATGCATCATGCATGATTACAACAAAGTATGTGTGTGTAACAAATACAGATGGGAAGCTGCCAAAAAAGTCTACGTATCCGACTACGGAGTTCCCAGAGTAAACATTGAGAGGGAACGGCGAGCATTCCTCTTCAGGAAAGGGATTTCCCCTCCGCTCCAACTGAAATGGGCAGCGCCAATGGCAGAGCTTATCCCCGCAGCCTGCTTCCATTGAGTCAGACTAGTGCAAATTATTGGCCTATGGCCATGCTCAATATTAATAAACTTTCAAAAAACAAGTGTCACAGGCAGGGCTATTAGTTTTATCATTAACGATCATATCAAGGCTCATTGCTAGGGGATAGCTAGACTCTCCCTACAACGGGGGAGAGTCTGGCTGCTAATTCCTCCACTCTGGTATGGCGGGGGGGGGGGGGGGGGGGGGGCGTGTAGCAACGAGCTAGCAATGTTGATGATGTTGTTTCACTGTGTCTCAGGCATTTGAGATCGACAGATTCGACACGCACAGCGGCAGAGAGCGGAAAGGAAATCCATATAAAAAACCCGATTTCAGACGGACAAGCCCGTCTTTATTGTCACACGATTACACATCAACACATGCACGGACGGCCACAAACACACACATGCTGACGGTGGCCGGTGAAATCTGTCCTCTGCATTTAACCCATCCTGGCTTGTCCTTTCCTCCGGGGGGCAGGCCAGGAGCAGTGGTCGCTTTTCTCGTACAGCGCCCGGGGACCAACTTCGGATGTTGTCGTCACTGGTCGGATGACGATGACGATCTGATCTTCTGCATGTTTTTAATGGGGGGGGGGGGGGGGTTATATACGGAGGAACCCCCCTGGGGGAGCACGGGGAGAACATGCAAACTCCACACAGACAGAAAGGCCCTTACGACGAGATACCCCACCTGGGCAGTAGGCACTGAAGATATGGGGGGGAACACAACCACAGCGCTCACAGTGTCCCAGGCGAGAATCGAACTCAGGACCTTCTGACTGCGAGGCGACAGCTCACTGAGCCACCGTGTTCCCCCTTTATATGGTCACAGGCGGTCAGTCAGAGTGGGTCAGAGCCAATGGCAGAGTTTGTAAGGAGTGGAAAGTGATTTTCTTCCGTTGCTGACTGAAATGGTCGGCACCAATGGCAGAGCTCAGCAACCTGCTTCCATGCAGCCAGACTAGCGGATAGCTAGTACTGTAGCAGCGGGGTGCGCTAGTGGAGAGAATGACATACTCTAAAGCCACAATGCCCATGAATTGGTGCGAGGAAACAAAGATGAACAATTCTAAATCACTCAAATGCTTGACAATCTAACTGTGAGCACTGAGCAGGTAGTTTCATCAAGAACAACTTCATAGAGAGGGAAACTATAGGTTACAGTGCATAAAATCCCTTATTACACAGAAATACACCTTTGCAAGTGAAGTGGTACAAAGAACACAGGCATTGGTGTAGTAAGCAGTAGAAAAAAGTCAAATGGTCCAATCTTCCAGCATGACAATAGTCCCATCCACAGGACACACACGGTCACAGAGCGGTTTGTTGACCATGAAGAGGATGTAGTGTAAATGTATCTCCCTGCAGCAGCTGTTCCCACATCTGAACTAATCAAGCACTTACAGAAGATTTGGGGGCATTTCCTGAGAGGGGTTTCCAACATTTGTGTAATACCTTGTTGATGAGCAATGGCCTCATTCAGATAGTGGCACTCCTGCTGGATGGATGGTTCGAGGGACTTCTTGCCCACACCAAAGTTCCTGAGTGTATGGAGAGCAAATCTCCGCTGCTGCTTCCACTTATAGCCATTTGATAACACTAAACCTGTTGGCAACATAAACCAGCGTAAGCAAGCACAAAAGAGGTGTTAATATAAAACAGTACTCTTGAGATTTTCTTAATGGCAATTCTTTTCTAAGAGTTTTAATTTGAGAAAAAAATCAATACATGACACGTTATATTTGTGGGTCTTATCTGATGCTGTCCTGAGCAGTAGGCTAGGTACTGGCAACATCGTTTTCATACAAAGTGCAACACACACGACCTTGATTCCCACGCGTGTCATGAACCAGCGGTATGACAGGGCGGTCTGTGTAATCCTCCCCATGTTCGACCAGGGCCTCTCTCACATTCTTGTACCCGTTGATTATAACAATCCTTCCACTAAAGAGACGAAGGCTGAAAATGTTTCCATATTTCTCTGCAAACTGAGAGAGAAACAGCAGATTGGTTTTGTGGTCCAACACTGAATGGCCTGTTCACATATAGTTGAGGAATATGAAAGAGGATAACTATGTTAGATGCACTGAGCTAGCAGCCACATGTATTGGAGGAAGCATACGTGCTGTGCTACAACTCTACAACTCTCCCCAGATCGGCAGAGGGGGTGGAGCAACGAGTGGAACAGCAGGGGGAATTGGCTAAGTATTGGGGAGAACATGGGAGAACCCCCCCATAAAAACAAAAAGAGACCATAGATTGCATAGGAGCAGTCTGATATACTGCCCTCTGTAGGCAAGTACCACTTAGTTGATTAGGTTAGTTCATAGAGTGATAGCACAAGTATTCAGGCCATAAAGAGTGTCACACTTGCTTGAGAACTTTGCAGATCAGTCCGTTGTAAGAGTGCTTAGCAAATTGTCAAAACACTATGGAAAGCTAACTAGCCTATTTAGCAAAGGAGACCGTGATGATTCATCGGGAAGTGTTTATTGTACGGATTCTGTCTTACCATACAATCGCAATTCATTGGATATTATAATGGCTTTGAATGTGACTCAGCCAATCAGAACTGAGGATCAGAACCTACCTTGGTGAAATCCAGGTGTAATTCACTGGATATGCGATGAAGGTCACCAATCAGAGGAAGAGACCATGGTCCAGGAGGAAAGTTTCTCGGGGCTCTGTTCTTCAAAACATCAACAACCAACAAGAAAACACACACAAATATCAAAACACTCCACCCGTCCATCCATTCCAGGGCTATTACGTCATATAATGTCTCCATTTGGTATTTTTTAGGAGCAGAGTTTGTTATTCCGTTTTGACTGTCGTAACATGAGTGCTCGACTGGCTGGGCCAGAATGGCTTCGAATTGTTTTATTCTAATCCGTCACATACGCACGCACGCACGCACGTCACACACACACACACACACACACACACACACACACACACACACACACACACACACACACACACACACACACACACACACACACACACACACACACACACACACAGTAGATCAAACAAACAACCCACTTGGAAGAGTTCAAGTTCCACCTTTCTTTCCACTTTCCCCTACAGTGTTACATAATATTTGTTTTTGAAGTTGGCTATTCAGGCTCCTCCTCTCCTCTCACAAAGCTTTTTTTAAACAAGAAGTCCACCAAGTGGGGTATCACATGTCAGCATGGCCACCACAGGCCAGGGGTCTTTTGCAAGATTATACATGAGACTGTTTGAGTCGACCTTACAGGTTGAATGTGAGGAAGGAAGGAAAAAATGAATAAGAATTCAGAATCACATGTGCTATATTATAACACATGATTTATGACTGTAGCCTATATTAGCCTGCTGCACTATGAGGCCTTAGCTCTCCTATATCGGGCGAAGCACGACCCTTAGGTGTCGTATAATAAGCTACCATGGCCTGTCGTGATCTATTGCTATATATATATATATATATATATATATATATATATATATATATGTGTGTGTGTGTGTATATATATATATATATATATATATATATACACACACACACACACACACACACACACACACAATACCTAAAACCATGGAGGGGAAAATAACACACTTCGCTCTTAAAAAGGACCAGTGCACCCAAAAAATAAATGACTAGAAACCAGATAATATCAGTGCACCGTAATCCGAAGATGGAACTATTGTTATTGTATTATTATTAATGAGAAACCGGGGGACAGTAAATAGATTAGCTGAAAGCCTGCTGTAACCAACACATAAGGTCTGACATGAGTATTACAAAGCTGTTTTATTTGCCTATCAGTGATGTCATAAATCCTGAGGAGCATGCCGCCGGACACCAGTAGTCAAATGCATGAAATTTGTTCAAAAGTAATCCAAAAGTGACGGAAAGTAATCAGTTACATTACATCATATTGTGTAGTTGGATTACGTTAATGATTACAATTTTTAACAGGTGATTAGTAATTGTATCGGATTGCACTTTTAAAGTAACTCTCCTAACCCTGATCACGAATAACATCACAAGTGCTCGCGTGACATCACTTATGATATCACTAATGACGTCACAGTTGCCCGAGTGACATCACAATTGAGCGACATCACAGATGACATCAGTTCAGTCTATCTATGACATCAGATCCTTAGGTCGCTGGTTCTAATCCGGCTCGCAGATGTCCCAATGTGTACAGTATGGTATCATCAGTCAGTGTGGGTATGGAGGGCCTTTTCTACAGAGGGGTTTATCTTGGTATGGCACACAGGTGATAAGGTTTGGGGCAGTGAGTGGCTCCCAACTTGAAGTCCAGACTGGGCTCCTCTCCAGTGGGTGCAGAGAATGAGAACCTCTGAAGGAGGGAGGTGAAGAAAAGGAATAACTCCATCCTGGCCAGTGGTTCCCCAGGACATGCACGTTTACCTGGGAAGACAGAATACCTAGATCAGTTTGATTGAGAACCGGCGGGACCATCATTAGAAAAATAAGATTTTGTGGCCAAGCTTTGTTCAAACCCACAGAACTTTATTTTAAATTCTAGTCATGATCCCAAGATTTCCAAAGATACCAAATGTGACTTTTTTTTCATATGATGTAATGGTGCAGGCATAGAAAATCTTGCATTTTGATATTTCACTCAATATAAGCGTGCTACAGCTTCAATGAAGTTTGAATGGGTAGATGCAGAATATGTGAGATTATCATACAATATGAAAATGTAAATTTTGAAGCTACTTAAAAAGTGCCAAAATGCTCTTATGTACATGTTGTGCATTCACCATGTTATAAATCATCATCATCATCATCATCATCATCATCATCATCATCATCATCATCATAATTAAAATTGGTAAAGGATGTTAATCACGATTTTGCAGTTTTAGTCACGCTTTGAAATTGGCTGTATTTACCACTACACCATATGTGCCGGAAGTGGGGGGGCAATGGGACAATTGGTCCCCTAAAAATGAGAGAGACTGGGGGGAAAAGACAGGAGAAGACAGCACAGAGGTGCCGGCAGTCAGCACTCCTTTGGGGGAGAGCGACACACTCTTGAAACTTCCCAATCATGGCTATAACTCGTTGTGGTTGTGACAGCTATATATACCACCTTCCCACTATGTGTGTTACACTTAGGGTTTTGATTCATATAGTCTATTTTTATGTTTTGTCCAGTTTTTTGTCGAATATTGAAATGTTCCAGAATTGCATGTTGTGTTAAAAATAAATTATATTTCTATCTACCACTTATTTAGCCTGATTTCCTTGCTTTGGCTTGCTGGGAAATATGCAAATTTGTGTGTGTGTCTGCGTGTGTTTCTGTGACTCCGTGTGTGTGTGTGCCCGCTGGTGTTTGGTAGGAGGAGGGAGGTGGTGGGGATGTTTTGGGGATATTTTGTTTATTTTATTGTCCCCCCATTTCAAAACTCATTCTGGCGAGCCTGCACTACACCCCTGAGTACCAAGGACTACCAGTCATTGTGCTAAGCTTAGCAGCTAAGCTAACTAGCAGGAGGTGTCGGTCACTACTTTATAGTCTGCAGAGAAGAGAAGGGCATCTACAGTATCTTCTCGTCTTACTTACCTACGGCAAATAGGCAAATCTCCAAAAATGTTGGCATGTTCCTTTAAGGAGACATTTAGGGGAAACTCCAAGGGTGCAAAAGGGCTTTTAAATGTAAGGCTCCACCATCAAACTGAATTGAGTAAATGAGCACCTGGTTAAAACGGCATGTAATTGACTTTTGGTTGAAACTACTACTGACCGGCTGAAAAAGGAAGGAAGGCCTCTCTCTTCCTAAATTTGCCATCCTGGTGCAGGAAGTGTTGAGGGTTGAAAGAGTGTGGAGTCTCCCACATCGTCTCATCATGTAGAACTGAGTGCAGAGTGGGCAGGATCGTGGTGCCCTGAGTTTGGAGCATTAAAAAAGGAAGCAAATTAAATCTACTTTTTATGGCTGTACTTAAAAGGCTGGAGACTGATGGACTCTACCCATGAAGGGACCATTTATTCAGAGACTGTTGATTCAACCCTGGACTGGAGGGTACATGAAGAGAGACTTACCTGGTGGTGCCTAATCTATGTTGTGCTGGGTTGTCATTTGGTGCCTATTCTGGCTAATGAGCTATGGGCAGAAGAGAGAACTACATCTCATGTGTCCTAGATGACAATCTTTGTCAGATACAGCAATTCTTTCTCACATGCATATCATTTACCTTTGGGATAGTGTACGTGCCCAGCGTGGTGTTCTTGGTTGTCATATGGGCCAAATTCAAGGGCACAATGTTTCCCATTCTCTGGACCTCGTGGATGACTGCGTCAGTATAGGGCATGTTTTCTCTGTCGGTCACAGAGGGCTGCCTGGATGAACCAACGACAGTATCGATCTCAGCCTGGACCCTCTCTGCACAGAGAAGGAACAGGAAACAAGCTCTGATTAGGTGTCCCTCATACATGGCTGCTGAGAAAAGTATGTTAATGAGAGCCACATCCTTGAAGAATGCAAGCAACCCAGAACCTGCCACCCACCACCCATGCACACACACGCACACACACGCACACACACACACACACACACACACACACACACACACACACACACACACACACACACACACACACACACACACACACACACACACACACACACACACACACACACACACACACACACACACACACACACACACACACACAAACAAACATGCACACCTTGTATGTGTGGGTAGTTGATCATGTATAGCAGTCCCCATTGTAGAGTAGTGGTGGTGGTCTCAGTTCCTGCGCTGAACAGGTCCAGGGTGCAACAACACAAATTCTCCAGATCAAACCCAGAATCGGGATCCTCCTTCTACTGACAACACAACAAAGCAATTGCCAGGATCAGTGGTTTGTCGACATTTACAGCTATTTGCACAGAGGATGCACGAATGCGCGCGTGCATGAGCGAGCGCACACGCACGCACGCACGCACGCACGCACACACAGACACACACACACACACACACACACACACACACACACACACACACACACACACACACACACACACACACACACACACACACACACACACACACACACACACACCTCTCCCATTTCTGAGAGGAAGCAGTCAATGTAGTCTCTTGGTGATGACGGGTCATAGTTTTCTTTGTGTTCTTTGATCCTAATTTTCACAAAGTCCATCAGCTTATCCGTCAGAGCAAAAAACCTCTGCTGAGGTCCAGGGAGCCACTTCATCAGCCAGGGCAGCATGTTGTACATCTAAAGAGCAAAATCACAGTTAGCCAGACAGATAGGCTGCCATAACAACACATTTGCACCCATGCACAACAGACCTTCAACATTCAATGCTCATTGCTAGTTTATGTGGTCAGGGTGGATATAGCCTTGTGTAGCCTTTAATGCTCTTAATTTATTACATTGCCTTTAGCTAGAAAAGTAATAATAATGCCTGTCCTTCCATGTAACATAGAGGCTCACCTGTGACCATTTGCTTCCTCCTAAGTGCATCCACTCATTGAATTGCTGAAGGATAGTCTGGAACTGCTTGTCACTGTACTCAAAGCGATCCCCAAACACCAAGCAGCAGATGATGTTGGACACAGCATTGTTCACCAGCAGCTGGGCATTGAAGGGCTCACCTGAAACATGCCAAAGAGACCCAAACATTGTGAAACAGGGCCAATGGTCAAAACGTAAATCATGTGATGGGCCACAAGCAAGCATTATGCAGCATGATACTAGATATAGAAGAAGTAGATATACTGTATTACAAATACAGTACATTACATACCATGGCCAAGATTAAGTGTACATTAAGTTTTAAAGGCCCATTCCATAATGTCTGATTCTTACTGACACCAGTGGCCATTAGAGTAACTGCAGCCAGCATATGCTTGCATTAGCGTGCGTACACCGTACACGCACGTGCCCAGCAGCTGCCTGGCTAAAACGGAGACAACATAAATGAGGTGGTGTTGGTTGCTTTGTAACGTTAGCTGATAAAAGTCACTTGAAAACGGAAACCTGGACAATTTATCGGCCAGATCTGCCTCGAGGCGCCCGGGGAGGATTATGGACAAATTTGCGGACGTTATTATGACGTGTTTGATCATGTTTTGGCTTGAGTTGGCTGCAGGGAAGTGGATACTAACGTTAGCATGAGCCAGGAGCTAACTGCCTAACTGCCTGCTTCTTGACTTGAAAAGATATCATTTACACCCTGTTTTTAGCTGAAATCTCCACTGTAGCCAGGTGCGGCAGCTAATACAAGAAGTGGGGCTGCTGCACCACCTGGCTACATTGAAGATTTCAGCTAAATCAGGGTGTAGCCTACATGATGTATTTTCATGTCACCTTGGCATCTCAGGGCTTGTGGAGACTTTGATTATACCAGGTGAGCAGAAGCAATTTATGTATTTTTTCTGTTGTTTTTTCTGTTCTTGCTCATGGCCCCCTTCACACACAGCAGACAGCTCTACTTGCGTGACGCGGACAGTCTCCATTTCTCCAAACTGGGCCCACGCCGGCTGCATTCTACTGCATGTAGTACACTGACTGTACCTCATACAACCCCACTTCAAACAAACCAAACTATCCCTTTAAATGTATCTCCCTTGGTCAGCCCTGTTCCCATATCCAGGCCCGGTTCTACGGGGGTGCAAAAGCATGCATTGCACCCTTATTTTAATTGTCTGCATGCTCAGTTGAAAAGTTTTTTTTTTTTTTTTTTTTTTTTTTTAATAAATGCTACAGCTGCACACTTACTGTTTAAACTTGAATTATAGTTGTTGTTTTTCTTTGTTCTTTGATGTGATTTTATGGCTTTTTTTTTGGCACCTATATGTAACCTTTTAAGGTTGAGATAATTGTATTATCATTATATGGTCCAAATATTTCAGTAAAGCACTTGAAACACTTGAAATATTCTTGCTTGGGTGGTATCATTCTACTTGAAATGATGGTCAAATGCATTATTTTTAGTAAAATAACATTTTACTAAAATGTTGGCCGGGCAACTACACCCCTTCCTATCTAGGATGCACCCCTAGTCATCTTGTTCTGGAACCGGCCCTGCCCATATCTTCAATAAAGCACAGGATGTTATGGAGACAGCGTTTCCCATATCTCATATAGTAAAATACCTTGTTGATGAGCAATGGCCTCATTCAGATAGTGGCACTCCTGCTGGATGGATGGTTCAAGGGATTTCTTGCCCACACCAAAGTTCCTGAGTGTATGGAGAGCAAACCTCCGCTGCTGCTTCCACTTATAGCCATTTGACATCCCTAAACCTGAACATAAAACAGCATAGATTGAAAGCAAGCACAAGAGAGGTGTTAAAGAAACTATTTGCCGCTGTGTATAATGGTGATTTATTAAAACTTGGTCACCTACAGTATGTAGTAGAAATGTGCGGTAACCCTTTATTTTACAGGTCCCTAAAAACGTATGAATTATTTGTAATTAGACATGAACAGCAATGTAACTACACATAATTACATTGGTGTTCATGTCTAATTACAAATAGTTCATAATGCAGTTACATGGTACCGGACCTGTAAAATGGAGTGAGTCTATTCAACTGTAGTTCATATGAAGTTACATGGTACCAGACCTGTACCGTAAATTAAAGTGAGAATGAGCCTAGCCTAACCTAACCAACCATACTGACGTGTCTATTTGTACCCGGGTACAAATTAGGGCTGCACGATATTGGAATAAAGTGACATTGCAATGTTTGGTTTCTGCGATATATATTGCGATATCAAAAAATACAGGAATTTTCAAATGACTGGAATAGCTCATCAAGCCTTGCCCCTTTAAGAAGGTAGTGGGTAAGACTGGTGGGCCTCAGAGCGCCATCTAGTGGGATCGCCTTTCACATCAAGATATCAGAATGATAGCCTATCATTGATGTGGGAAGGTGGTCCTCAGAATTGTTTTAACAATCAGAAGTGGGCCTTGAATTAGAAAAGATTGAGCTCTCCTGCTATATATGATACAATCCTGAGTCGACTTAGGTACGAAACTGCAGACTTAGGCAACGTTAAAAAAATTACAACACAGACTAACTACCTTGATTCCCAACCGCATCATGAAACAGTGGTATGACAGGGCGATCAGTGTAATCCTCCCCTCTTTCGACCAGGGCTTCTCTCACATTCTTGTACCCGTTGATGATCACAATCCTTCCACCCATGAGTCGAAGGCTGAAAATGTTTCCATATTTCTCTGCAAACTGAAAGAGAAACGGCAGAATGGTTTTGTGGTCCAACATTGAGTGGCCTGTTCACATTGGTAAGATAAAATTAGATGAGGAATATGAAAGGATTATTAGATACACTGAGCTAGCAGCCACAGTATTCTCTATTAGTTTCATGCATTTGTCCCCATATCAACTGCTAGTCTTTGGCATTTGTGGTCAGGTCTTTGAGGTGACACTCTGGTTGAAGAGTAACACCACAAATTAAGGAAATCCTAAAGATGCAAGTTTTCATTTACAAAATGCTGGTAGCTAAATTGGGCAGTCACACTTTGGATTCCTTGCCTGGTTTAGTTCCTTAACACTCGTCAATAAAACAAGGTAAGAAAAATCATTAATATCTCAAGACAAATCTGCAGAATCAAATGCCGGGTGCTTGGCCTCCCCGTTGTCCATTAGGCTAATTCCTGTTCATGGACCTGGTTGGCCATTATCCTTTACTTTTATAATGGCTGCAGATGTGACAGAATCAGAACTGAAGAACAGAATTACATAACATTACCTACCTTCATGAGATCCAGGTGTATTTCGTTGGCTTTGATGCGATGAAGGTCACCAATTAGAGGAAGAGGCCATGGTCCAGGAGGAAAGTTTTTTGGGGCTCTGTTCTTCAAAACATCAGCAAACAACAAAAAAACACACACAAATATCAAAACACTCCACCCATCCATCCATTCCAGGGCGATTACATCATAGAATGTCTCCATTGGTATTTCTAGGAGCAGAGTTTGTTATTCCGTTTTGACTGCCGTAACATGAGTGCTCGACAGGGCCAGTCGACAGTGAAGTTATTATGAACGGGGAAATGTTTTATTTGTGTGTGTGTGTGTGTGTGTGTGTGTGTGTGTGTGTGTGTGTGTGTGTGTGTGTGTGTGTGTGTGTGTGTGTGCGTGCGCGTGTGTGTGTGTGTGTGTGTGTGGGCGCACGCGCGTGTGTGTGAGAGAGTGACCTTTGATTGCTTTGCTTTGATTACTGATAGGCTGTGGTGAAGCCTGCCCAGACTCCTCCTCCTCTCCTCTCACAAAGCTTTTGAACAAGAACAGCACCAAATGGGGTATCATGTGTCTGCATGAGTCATGACCACCACAGCATTCAGACTGTGATTTTAGAGGTCTTTTGCAAGATTATCATTAGCTACACGCGACTGTTTGAGTGTACCTTACAGGTTGAACAGAACGATCAGACTGCTATTCTCCCCCGGGCTCTTTTCAGCGGTAGTTACAGGCATCCCATTTTCGCCTGTCGGGTCAGTGAGACAGAACTCTCGTCAAGTCAGTCCACAGGCCAGCGGCAGGAAAGTCTCGCGGGACTTGACGAGAGTTGTGTCTCACTGACCCGACAGGCGGAAACGGGAATAAAACTGTCTATTTACATGGATGAAAAGCACGCTGCCACGTGGCCCCCACGGAGCTCCATTCTAGGACTGGCTTGGACACTTTTTTTTTTTTTTTTTCATATTTTATTTTAGATTTTTCATAACAATAACAAGACAAAGAAACATGCTCAGACACACACATGTACACACACAAAAACAAACCAACAAAACAAAAAACATAAGGTACATAGCTACCAGCCGCATAATGTGCTTATATGCTCATGAGAAATGTGCCTGAGATCCCATGCAAGGGGTCCATGAGAGACCAGTCAGGCGAGTCATCCGTCACTCTAACCTCATCAAAGTAGGCTAAGAACGGATCCCAAATGGTTGAAAACTTATGAAGTGAATTGGTCCTCAGGAACCTAAGTGTCTCCATCCTTATAACAGAAGTCATGTCCGCCAATCACAATTGGAAAGAAGGTGAAGAGGAGGATTTCCATTCCTTCAAAATAAGTTTTTTGGCAACAATTGTCCCCTGTGTCAGAGACTGCTGCACAGCTGTAGGGAAGTTCAGAGAGGACGGCTTGGACACTATTGATCTCAAAACAACGCCTAAGACGGACAAAAACGCTGCGGAGAACACTGGGTGAGTCGTCAGATAATAATTAATGTGAGGAGAGGGCTCCAGGTAAAAAAAAAAAACGAAATTCTCCTTTAAAGGGGAAGTAAGCCCCCAGAATTCTGGCAGACCTGGAATCAAGAGTCTCAACCTGGGGTAGCTTCCACATTGGCTTCATTTGCTTCATGCATGGCCTATCATCCCGCTCTGACTCTGGGTGTGAAAGGGGTAGTTGGTGATGTCATCGGAACCCAAGATCAGCCAATTGACAGACCCAACTGCAAAGGTAGGTTTTAAACCCCTAGGCCTAGGGCACTCTCGCTGCATGAAAATTATACAGTGTGTTCTAATGTGGAGATTTTGCCCAGAATCCTTCAGCAACACTACCCAAAAGCGATATACAGTACATTGGTTTAAAGCTGGGGGAAAATATGTTTTAGGGTTTAGTTACACTTTAAGCATGGGGTTAATCATTATTAGAGGGTAGAGCAGGTCAGAGACAGTGAGTGGTTTATCTTGGTATGGCACACAGGCGAAGTGGGTTGGGGCAGTGAGTGGTTTATCTTGGTATGGCACAGAGGCGATAAGGTTTTGGGCAGTGAGTGGCTCCCAACTTGAAGTCCAGACTGGGCTCCTCTCCAGTGGGTGCAGAGAATGAGAACCTCTGAAGGAGGGAGGTGAAGAAAAGGAATAACTCCATCCTGGCCAGTGGTTCCCCAGGACATGCACGCTTACCTGGCAAGACATAATACTCTAGTTCAGTTTGATTCAGAACCAGGATCATCATTATAAATGCAAGATTTTGTGGCCAAGCTTTGTTCAAATCCACATAATTTTATTTGAAAAGTTTCTGATGATTGAAGTTGTTTTAAGAGTAAGGATCCACCATACAGTATACCTGAATTGAGTAAATATTATCACTTGGTTAAAACAGCATGTAATTGACTTTTGGTTAACTACTGACCGGCGGAAAAAGGAAGGAAGGCCTCTCTCTTCCTAAATTTGCCATCCTGGTCCAGGAAGTGTTGAGGGTTGAAAGAGTATGGAGTCTCCCACATCGTCTCATCATGTAGAACTGAGTGCAGCATGGGCAGGACCATGGTGCCCTGAGTTTAGAGCAAGCATAATAAATATAATCAACTTCCAAGTCCCCCCATTCATTCCCTTGTTCCCCCTAGTGGTTCCCAGTTTGGGAACCACTGCTCTAGAGATGACAATCCTTGTCACATACTGTACAGCAATTCATTTACCTTTGGGATAGTGTAGTTGCCCAGCGTGGTGTTCTTGGTTGTCATATGGGGCAAATTCAAGGGCACAATGTTTCCCATTCTCTGGACCTCATGGATGACTGCGTCAGTATAGGGCATGTTTTCTCTGTCGGTCACAGAGGGCTGCCTGGATGAACCAACGACAGTATCGATCTCAGCCTGGACCCTCTCTGCACAGAGAAGGAACAGGAAACAAGCTCTGATTAGATGTCCCTCATACATGGCTGCTGAGAAAAGTATGTTAATGAGAGCCACATCCTTGAAGAATGCAAGCAACCCAGAACCTGCCACCCACCACCCACGCACACACACACACACACACACACACACACACACACACACATATGCACACCTTGTATGTGTGGGTAGTTGATCATGTATAGCAGTCCCCATTGTAGAGTAGTGGTGGTGGTCTCAGTTCCTGCGCTGAACAGGTCCAGGGTGCAACAACACAAATTCTCCAGATCAAACCCAGAATCGGGATCCTCCTTCTACTGACAACACAACAAAGCAATTGCCAGAATCAGTGGTTTGTCGACATTTACAGCTATTTGCACAGAGGATGCACGAATGCGCGCGTGCAGGAACGAGCGCACACGCACGCACGCACGCACAGACACACACACACACACACACACACACACACACACACACACACACACACACACACACACACACACACACACACACACACACACACCTCTCCCATTTCAGAGAGGAAGCAGTCAATGTAGTCTCTTGGTGATGACGGGTCATAGTTTTCTTTGTGTTCTTTGATCCTAATTTTCACAAAGTCCATCAGCTTATCCGTCAGAGCAAAAAACCTCTGCTGAGGTCCAGGGAGCCACTTCATCAGCCAGGGCAGCATGTTGTACATCTAAAGAGCAAAATCACAGTTAGCCAGACAGATAAGCTGCCATAACAACACATTTGCACCCATGCATACACAACAGAGCTTCAACATTCAATGCTCATTGCTAGTTTCTGTGGTCAGGGTGGATATAGCCTTGTGTAGCCTTTAATGCTCTTAATTTATCACATTACTTTTAGTTAACAAAAATAAGTAATAATAATGCCTGTCCTTCCATGTAACATAGAGGCTCACCTGTGCCCATATGCTTCCTCCTAAGTGCATCCACTCATTGAATTGCTGAAGGATAGTCTGGAACTGCTTGTCACTGTACTCAAAGCGATCCCCAAATACCAAGCAGCAGATGATGTTGGACACAGCATTGTTCACCAGCAGCTGGGCATCGAAGGGCTCACCTGAAACATGCCAAAGAGACCCAAACATTGTGAAACAGGGCCAATGGTCAAAACGTAAATCATGCGATGGGCCACAAGCAAGCATTATGCAGCATGATACTAGATATAGAAGAAGTAGATATACTGTATTACAAATACAGTACATTACATACTGTAGCGAATCAGCAGTACACATACAGGGGTGAGCATTGGTAGTGTCTCAACTACAGATAGGAACTGATGTGTGGGAGTGTTGTATTGGGGAACACTATGCTGTGGGGATACTTCCGGGGAGGACTGAGCATGCGCGTCAGTCTCCACACACTGCTAGAAGGGAAGGTTGCTAGTTATGAGCGTGACAACCGCTGAGAGTTGTAATATAACTAACTGAGAATAAAGAACCTTGTACCAACAAGAAGCCTCTGCCTCATGAGTTACCAGGAACGTTACACTGGCGTCAGAAGTTTAAACGGTGAATATTGCCTCCAGATTCGCCGAAATGGTTAACAAGTTCCTGAAGAAAGAGCGCAAACGACTCAATCGAGAGGCAGGAAAGGCAAGAGCCGGAGCAGACTTCCAGGCGTCCGAAGAGGAAGATGTCTGGGTAGACGCAGCCGCTACCACAGAGAGCCAAGCGGGAAAAGCAGCAGAAAGCCTGGGGTTGGTGAAGATAAAATCCGGACTAGACAGCGCTATCACCGTAGCCACGGAAGCTATCCCGCAGCTCAAGGGAGCTAGCAGGCAAGCTAGCGAGGCGGGAGAAGGAGCGGAGGAACCGGGGCCGGTGAGGGTGAAGATCGAGTGGGTTGACATTGCCGCTGTAGCCATGGAGGCTGTGCCACAGCCCAGCGGAGCTAGCCTGCGGGCCGAGGACAAAGACGGGACACGGGTCGAGGCGACAAAGGACAGCGGGCGGCGAGGAAGAAAGGAAATCACCCCGCCAAAATTCAACGGTAAAGGCGAGTGGGAGGCATACTGCAAGCAGTTTGAGGAGGCTGCAGAATGGAATGGCTGGACGAGAAGGGAGAGAGCCAGCCATCTCGTGATGGCCCTCGAGGGCGAGGCTACGGCGTGCGTGTCGGCAATAGCTGATACAAAGGACTTGGATGTGGTGATGGGGGTCCTGCGGAGACGCTTCGGCCGATGTGAAGAGCAGGCCATCGTAGCCGCGGAACTGTGTAACAGACGCAGACGGCAGGGTGAGTCGCTGCGTGCACTGGCAACGGACATTGAGACTCAGCCGGCGCGCATACAGCCAGCTACCGACGGAGGCGCTGGATGGGTTAGCCCTAAGCTACTTTGTCCAGGCCATCGAGCCACGGAGTCTAAGCCAGAAGGTAACGCTGGGACACCCGAAAACACTGGGAGCAGCGCTGGGGTTGGCGCTGGAGATAGAGACAGTAGAAGGCTGGGACAAGAGCAGCGGCATAATGGAGGCCGCCCCAGTGGTGAGAATGGCAGCGGAGAGCCAGCTACAAGAAGAGCCAGCGTGGAAGACGGCCTTGGCAGAGCAAAGCAACACGGTGAAAGAGCAAGGCAACAGGGTGAAAGAACTGTCCGAGTCAGTACAACAGCTGACAGAACAACTGCTCCGCAGAGCGACCCTGCAGCCCAACCCCGCTCGGCAGCCCACCCAGCGGAACAACAGCTGGGCCAGAGGGAGCATGATCTGCTGGGGATGTGGACGCCCCGGGCATCGGGAAGCAGACTGCCGCCGGAGAGCGTGGAACCAGGGAAACGGCACAGGGCCCGTCCAGATGGGACGAGACGGGTCTACGATGCCACAGTCCCCGTAGCCACGTCATCGCAGGAAGGAGCCCACAGACAGCAACGGGGAGGTGGGGCTCCGCCGGGCCCCGAAGTAGACGACATCGCCGGAGCTGTCAACATGCAGAGCGGGCCGCGCGCGATGAACGGCTGCCATGTTCCAGTCTACCTACAGGGGAGATACTGCGCCGCCCTGGTGGACACGGGGTGTACGGCAACGCTGGTGAACGTCAACATGATGCCCGAGGGGACGCGCCTGGAGCAGCCAGCAGCACAACTGCTAAGAACAGTATCCGGTGAGTTGATGCCAATGATGGGGAGGGGACACGTAATGATAACAGTGGGGGGACAGACAGTGGACTTTCCGGTGTGGGTGGTAGAAATGACGGGACCCTGCATCCTGGGGGAAGACTACTTAACGCTAAACAAATGCACAGTAGACCTAGGAAAAAGCACATTGACATTTGCAGGGGGGCCAGTAGTCCAGATGGGCCACCCTCCCACCGTTCCAGAGGAGAGAGCTAATGTAAATAACATCACTGTATATCGCGTCACCGTAGTGCATGAGCCCCACCCAGCAGACCAAGCCCCTCCACAAAGCCCCGCCCCTAGCCCACCTCCAAACACTTGCCCTCAGCCAGCGCAACAGGCAGAGGGGGAGAGAGAGAGGTTAGAGATGCTCAGGGGATTGCACCAACGCCAGAGCGAAGGGTTAGAACCCCAGCAGAGCGATGAACTGTGGAGGGTACTAGAGGAATATAAAGACATTTTCGCCATGTCGGATGATGAGCTAGGCTGTACCCACCTGGTGGAACACGAAATAGACACTGAGGGGGCGCGACCCGTCAGGTCATATCCCCGTCGGGTCCCAGCAGCGAGGAGAGAGATAGCGAACAAAGCTGTAGAGAACATGCTGCGGGCGGGGATCATTGAGCCATCAGACAGCCCGTGGGCGTCAGGGGTAGTGCTGGTGAGAAAGAAAAATAGCCCCAAAATGCGATTTTGTGTAGACTATAGGGGGCTGAACAAAGTGACAAAAAAGACGCATACCCGATGCCCATCATCGAAGAACTGTTAGACGCCGCGGGAGAGTCATCCTGGTTCTCATCCCTAGACCTCCGTAGCGGGTACTGGCAGGTGCCCCTCCGCGACGATGCCAAACAAAAGACCGCCTTCCGCACAGAGAAGGGGCTGTGGCAGTTTCGAGTACTCAGTTTCGGGCTGTGCAACGCACCAGCAACGTTCGAGAGGTTAATGGAGAAGCTGCTGGGAGACATTCCCCGATCCGAATGCGTCGTGTATTTAGATGACATCTTGACACACGGGGGCACGTTCCAGGCAGCAGTGGGGGCGTTACGAAAAGTCCTGCAGAAGATAGCAGAGGCGGGTCTAAAGTTACACCCAGACAAGTGCCACTTCCTGAAGAGGAGGGTGGAGTTCTTAGGGCATGGCATCGGCGCGGGGGGCATTCGCACCCTGGAAGAGAAGACTCAGGCGGTCATGGAGTGGCCCACCCCCAGAAACAAAGGCGAACTCGAGAGCTTCGTAGGGCTAGCCGCATACTACAGGAAATTCGTAAACGGGTTTTCTAAAATAGCGGAACCACTGTTCAGGCTAAAAGAGAAGAACGCAGACTTCCACTGGACGACAGAATGCCACCTAGCCTTTAAAGCCCTCAAGAAAGCGCTGACCGAGTCTCCGGTGCTTAGAGCACCAGACCCCGCCCTGCCGTTCCTACTAGACACTGATGCCAGCAACGGGGGTATGGGGGCCGTGCTGTCCCAGGCGGGGCCGGACGGGGAGCGGGTGGTGGCGTACTACAGCAAGACGTTCGATAAAGCAGAACGTAACTACTGCGTCACCCGCCGGGAGCTCCTCGCCGTAGTAGAAGCACTACGACACTTTAGATATTACCTCCTGGGACAGCCGCGGTTCACCATACGGACCGACCACTCGGCGCTGCAGTGGCTGTGGTCCTTCCGAGAGCCGGAGGGGCAAGTGTGCCGCTGGTTAGAGAAAATGGCAGACTACAACTTCACGATAGAACACAGGGCAGGGGCGCGCCACGTCAACGCAGACGCCCTGTCACGACGACCCTGCGCAGAGAGAAGGTGTACGTACTGCGAAAAGAGAGAAGGAAGAGAGAGAGAGCTCCAAGAGGAAGCTAGGATCTGCCCTAACCACACGGGGGATGGACCAGTGTGCAAGACGCTGCGGATGGCAGAGGCAGCAGATTGGAGGGGCCACCAAGAAAACGACAGGGAGCTGTCGCCAGTACTGCAATGGGTAGAAGAGGGCCAGAAGCCGCCCTGGGAAGAGGTGGCAGGGGCCACCGACACAACCAAAGGGCTGTGGGCAGGGTTCGACACCCTGAGATTGAGTAGCGGAGTGCTGATGAAGTCCTGGAAGGAGCCAGCGACAGGAGAACATAAGTGGCGGAAAGTAGTGCCGACGACGCTGAGGGAGGAGGTGTGCAGGAGCTGCCATGGAACTGTAGGGGCTGGGCACTTTGGGGTGAGCAAAACCCTCCGTCGCATCAGACAAGGCTTTTATTGGGGGAGGATGGGGAGAGACGTACAGGACTTCTGTCGACGCTGCAACCTCTGCGCAGCGTACAAAGGCCCGTTAGACCAGTCTCGTGCCCCGCTCCAACAGCTAGCAGCAGGAGCCCCCATGGAGAGGGTAGCAGTAGACGTGATGGGACCTTTCCCACGCTCAGACAGTGGTAATCGATACGTCCTGGTCGCCATGGACTATTTCACAAAATGGCCAGAGGCGTACGCACTGCCCGACCAGGAGGCGGGGACGGTGGTCGACGCACTAGTAACCGGCATGTTCAGTAGGTTCGGAGCACCAGAGACCCTACACAGTGACCAAGGGAGAAACTTTGAGTCACGAGTGTTCGCCACCATGTGCGAGAAACTGAACATTAAAAAGACACGGACCACAGCATTGCACCCCCAGAGCGATGGCCTTGTAGAAAGATTCAATCGAACGCTGAAAAAGCAGTTGGCCATCCTCACGGAGGAACACCAGAAGGACTGGGACACGCACCTGCCTCTCATCCTCATGGCCTACAGATCTGCCACACAAGAGTCCACCTCCTGCACACCAGCTCTGCTCATGTTAGGTTGAGAACTGCGGACACCAGCAGAAATGGCGTTCGGCAAGCCACCAGATGCACTGGACGCTCCCCCGGGGCGAGAGTACGCCAGGAGGCTACAAGATCGCTTAGAGTCCGCTCACAACTTCGCTCGGGACCAGCTAGAGAAAGCAGGCATGAAACAAAAAAGGAACTATGATGTGAGGGCAAAGGGAAACCATTTCCAGGGGGGGGAGTTGGTCTGGGTGTACACACCCCGGAGAAAAAAAGGGCGTAGCCCTAAACTGGACTGTCACTGGACAGGCCCATGCAGGGTCATGGAGAGAATGGGGGAGGTGGTGTACCGAGTGCAGATGCCACTTGGTGGCAAGAAGGTACTCCACCGAGACAGGTTGGCCCCATACCGGGGGGGGGGTGCACCTTTCCCCCAGATCTCGGCCGCCCGGCGGTTTCACCTAGACAGGCTGAAAGAAGGACTCTGTTTCCACAGAGAGGGGCGTCCGGCCATGACCGGGCGGGCCCCACTCAGGGACTTGAAAGCCCAGAGACACTGCAGGTGGGATCAGCCCCGCAGGCAGATTCACAGAGACTAACACGGCCACGGAGAGAGCCAAGGGCTCCAGGACACTTGGGGGACTTTGAGTTGTATTAAAAAAAAAAAAAAAAAAAGGAGGAGATGGTGGTTGGAAATGTTGAAATGTTGTAACAGAAAGTAAAGGATATGCATGACATGAGATATTGTGGGGGAGGAGATGTGGGAAAGTCTGAGATTGCAACATAAAATGTGGTTGAAAAAACAAAGAAGCTGTTAAAAAAAGATGCTGGGTGTGTTTTGGTACAAGGGGATGTGTGATGTGGTATCAACGTGGGCGTTGACCTTATTGTTGGGCGGGGAGTATGTAGCGAATCAGCAGTACACATACAGGGGTGAGCATTGGTAGTGTCTCAACTACAGATAGGAACTGATGTGTGGGAGTGTTGTATTGGGGAACACTATGCTGTGGGGATACTTCCGGGGAGGACTGAGCATGCGCGTCAGTCTCCACACACTGCTAGAAGGGAAGGTTGCTAGTTATGAGCGTGACAACCGCTGAGAGTTGTAATATAACTAACTGAGAATAAAGAACCTTGTACCAACAAGAAGCCTCTGCCTCATGAGTTACCAGGAACGTTACAATACCATGGCCAAGATTAAGTGTACATTAAGTTTTAAAGGCCCATTCCATAATGTCTGATTCTTACTGACACCAGTGGCCATTAGAGTAACTGCAGCCAGCATATGCTTGCGTTAGCGCACGTACACCGTACTCGCACGTGCCCAGCAGCTGCCTGGCTAAAACGGAAACAACATAAATGAGGTGGTGTTGGTTGCTTTGTAACGTTAGCTGATAAAAGTAACTTGAAAACGGAAACCTGGACAATTTATCGGCCAGATCAGCCTCGAGACGGCCGGGGAGGATTATGGACGAATTTGCGGACGTTATTATGACGTGTTTGATCATGTTTTGGCTTGAGTTGGCTGCAGGGAAGTGGATACTAACGTTAGCATGAGCCAGGAGCTAACTGCCTAACTGCCTGCTTCTTGACTTGAAAAGATGTCATTTACACCCTGTTTTTAGCTGAAATCTCCACTGTAGCCAGGTGCGGCAGCTAATACAAGAAGTGGGGCTGCTGCACCACCTGGCTACATTGAAGATTTCAGCTAAATCAGGGTGTAGCCTACATGATGTATTTTCATGTCACCATGGCATCTCAGGGCTTGTGGAGACTTTGATTATACCAGGTGAGCAGAAGCAATTTATGTATTTTTTTCTGTTGTTTTTTACGTTCTTGCTCATGGCCCCCTTCACACTCAGCAGACAGCTCTACTTGCGTGACGCAGACAGTCTCCATTTCTCCAAACTGGGACCACACCGGCTGCATTCTACTGCATGTAGTACACTGCCCTGTTCCCACATCTTCAATTAAGCACAGGATGTTATGGAGACAGCGTTTCCCATATCTTATATAGTAAAATACCTTGTTGATGAGCAATGGCCTCATTCAGATAGTGGCACTCCTGCTGGATGGATGGTTCAAGGGATTTCTTGCCCACACCAAAGTTCCTGAGTGTATGGAGAGCAAATCTCCGCTGCTGCTTCCACTTATAGCCATTTGACACCAATAAACCTGTTGGGAACATAAAACAGCATAGATTGAAAGCAAGCACAAGAGAGGTGTTAAAGAAACTATTTGCCGCTGTGTATAATGGTGATTTATTAAAACTTGGTCACCTACAGTATGTAGTAGAAATGTGCGGTAACCCTTTATTTTACAGGTCCCTAAAAACGTATGAATTATTTGTAATTAGACATGAAAAGCAATGTAACTACACAGTAATTACATTGGTGTTCATGTCTAATTACAAATAGTTAATAATGCAGTTACATGGTACCGGACCTGTAAAATGGAGTGAGTCTATTCAACTGTAGTTCATATGAAGTTACATGGTACCAGACCTGTAAATTAAAGTGAAAATGAGCCTAGCCTAACCTAACCATACTGATGTGTCTATTTGTACCCGGGTACAAATTAGGGCTGCACGATATTGGAATAAAGTGACATTGCAATGTTTGGTTTCTGCGATATATATTGCGATCTGAAAAAATACAGGAATTTTCAAATGACTTGAATAGCTCATCAAGCCTTGCCCCTTTAAGAAGGTAGTGGGTAAGACTGGTGGGCCTCAGAGCGCCATCTAGTGGGATCGGATTTCACATCAAGATATCAGAATGATAGCCTATCATTGATGTGGGAAGGTGGTCCTCAGAATTGTTTTAACAATCAGAAGTGGGCCTTGAATTAGAAAAGATTGAGCTCTCCTGCTATATATGATACAATCCTGAGTAGACTTAGGTACGAAACTGCAGACTTAGGCAACGTTAAAAAAGGTACAACACGCACTAACTACCTTGATTCCCAACCGCATCATGAAACAGTGGTATGACAGGGCGATCAGTGTAATCCTCCCCTCTTTCGACCAGGGCTTCTCTCACATTTTTGTGCCCGTTGATGATCACAATCCTTCCACCCATGAGTCGAAGGGTGAAAATGTTTCCATATTTCTCTGCAAACTGAAAGAGAAACGGCAGAATGGTTTTGTGGTCCAACATTGAGTGGCCTGTTCACATTGGTAAGATAAAATTAGATGAGGAATATGAAAGGATTATTAGATACACTGAGCTAGCAGCCACACTATTCTCTATTAGTTTCATGCATTTGTCCCCATATCAACTGCTAGTCTTTGGCATTTGTGGTCAGGTCTTTGAGGTGACACTCTGGTTGAAGAGTAACGCCACAAATTAAGGAAATCCTAAAGATGCAAGTTTTCATTTACAAAATGCTGGTAGCTAAATTGGGCAGTCACACACTTTGGATTCCTTGCCTGGTTTAGTTCCTTAACACTCGTCAATAAAACAAGGTAAGAAAAATCATTAATATCTCAAGACAAATCTGCAGAATCAAATGCAGGGTGCTTGGCCTCCCCGTTGTCCATTAGGCTAATTCCTGATCATGGACACCTCGTTGGCCATTATCCTTTACTTTTATAATGGCTGCGGATGTGACAGAATCAGAACTGAAGAACAGAATTACATAACATTACCTACCTTCATGAGATCCAGGTGTATTTCGTTGGCTTTGATGCGATGAAGGTCACCAATTAGAGGAAGAGGCCATGGTCCAGGAGGAAAGTTTTTTGGGGCTCTGTTCTTCAAAACATCAGCAAACAACAAGAAAACACACACAAATATCAAAACACTCCACCCATCCATCCATTCCAGGGCTATTACATCATAGAATGTCTCCATTGCTATTGCTAGGAGCAGAGTTTGTTATTCCATTTTGACTGCCGTAACATGAGTGCTCGACAGGGCCAGTCGACAGTGAAGTTATTATGAACGGGGAAATGTTTTCTTTGTGTGTGTGTGTGTGTGTGTGTGTGTGTGTGTGTGTGTGTGTGTGTGTGTGTGTGTGTGTGTGTGTGTGTGTGTGTGCGTGTGCGTGCGTGTGTGTGTGCGCGGCGCGCGGGTGTGTGTGAGAGAGTGACCTTTGATTGCTTTGCTTTGATTACTGATAGGGTGTGTTGAAGCCTGCCCAGACTCCTCCTCCTCTCCTCTCACAAAGCTTTTGAACAAGAACAGTTTGGTGTGTCTGCATGAGTCATGACCACCACAGCATTCAGACTGTGATTTTAGAGGTCTTTTGCAAGATTATCATTAGATACACGCGACTGTTTGAGTGTACCTTACAGGTTGAATGTGATAAAGGAAGATTTTTTTTAATTAGGTTAATAAATGTTACTCTGATTGTTTTATTGTCAATATAGCACATTTGATTTACAATTATTAACCCACTGCGCTCCTGCCATTCAAATGAATATTGAATCTAATGCAGTGAAGTTGTAAAAAGTTCTTTATTATCAGATTATGATAAAGAATCAGCGCAATTAACTGAATCTCAGGATAATGTATTTACATTTAAGTACAAGTTGGATTTTGGTCTGAACTAGAGTCTAACCTATTATATACAATGTTAAGTGTAATCTGAATTTAGTTCAGTGATAATTGTAGTAGTGCTTGTAGTTGGAGCTGAGCTGAGCAGTCTGGAGGCGGTTGCAGAGACAAGGCTGAGGAGGAAACTGCACGCTATGCTGGACAACCCCTCCCATCCCCTACATGTCTGAACTCGAGTCTAACCTATTATATACAATGTTAAGTGTAATCTGCATTTAGTTCAGTGATAATTGTAATAGTGCTTGTAGTTTAGAGAAAGCCTTTAGAGAAGGGAATAGGCTAGATCTACTGTATATAATCTACAGAAAGAAATTAAACGTGAAATCAGGTCCTGTAAGCTGAAATACAAAGATAAAATTGAGTCTCAGCTCAGAATGAATAATCTAGGCTCTGCCTGGGACAGCTTGAAAACGATCACTGGGACCAAAGAATCTGGTAGAAAAAAAGTTCAGCTCAAGGAATACAATTCAGATGCCGAGCTGGCTCAATGCCTTAATGATTTTTATGTTTGATTTGATGTTCATGACTTTAACAATAAGCACTCCGAGATCAGAAACAATCTCCAGCTGGCTCCACCATTGAATCCTTTTTTTGATGTGCATGATGTAATCGGCTGCTTTAAAAGTTGCAAGCCCAGGAAACGTCCTGGCCCCGATGGACTTAGCGGTCGCCTGCTAAAAATATGTGCTGACCAGCTTGGTCCCATTTTTAGCTTCATTTTTAATTTGTCTCTCTCCCAGCAGAGGGTGCCATCCCTGTGGAAGCAGTCCATAGTGGTGCCCGTTGGTAAGATAAACAGTCCCGAAAGCTTGAACGACTTCCGGCCTGTTGCCTTAACCTCTCTGGTTATGAAGCAATTTGAAAAGCTAGTTAAAGCAGAGCTCCTAGCAAAAACTGAGCACCTGCTCGGCCCCCTTCAGTTTGCGTATAGAGCTCAGAGAGGCGTACAAGACGCCACAGCTACCCTACTTAACCTTGTCTGTAAGCACTTAGAAGGCAGTGGGAACCACGCCAGGCTGCTCTTTGTAGACTTTTCTTCAGCGTTCAATACGATCCAGCCTCACATTTTGGTTGAGAAACTTGTATGCCTTTTTTGTTTAGACGCGGGTCTTGTTGGATGGATTTTGGACTTTCTTACAAATAGATCACAACAAGTAAGAGTAAACGGAACTCTGTCCAGCTTCTTAACATCCTCGACCGGCTCACCTCAGGGTTGTGTCTTGTCTGCCTTCTTGTATATTCTGTATACAAATGATTGTTTTAGCCGTCATGCCGACAGATTCATCATCAAGTACGCTGATGATTCCATCATTGTCAGCTTGCTTGATGAGGATGAGGTCGGCCATGGCCAGGTTCTTAAAGGAGAATTTCGGGTTTTTTTAACCTGCAGCCCTCTCCTCACATTAATTATGATCTGACGATCTCTCCGCAGCGTTTTTGTCGTCCTAGGCGTTGTTTTGAGGAAAGTCCCGTGAGACTTTTCTGACGAGAGTTGTGTCTCACTGACCCGACAGGCAAAAATGGGCTGCCTGTAACTAGTGAAAAGAGCCCGGGGGAGAAATGCAGTCTGATCGTTCCTTAGGGATCAGTTTATGACGATATGCGTCGAAAACGGGAATAAAACTGTCTATTTAAATGGAGGAAAAGCATGCTGCCACTTGGCCCTCACGGAGCTCCATTCTAGGACTGGCTTGGACGCTATTGATCTCAAAACAATGCCTAGGACGACAAAAACGCTGCGGAGAGCACTGGGTGAGTCGTCAGATCATAATTAATGTGAGGAGAGGGCTGCAGGTTCAAAAAAAACGAAATTCTCCTAATGATTTTCTGTCCTGGTGTGAAGAAGCCTTCCTCCAACTTAACGTCTCAAAGACTAGAGAGATTTGTGTTGATTTTAGACGATCCTCCCCAGTTCCCCAGAACAGTGTTGTCCATGGGCAACCAGTAGACATGGTGAAATACCTTAGCACTATTTTTGACAGCAAGTTGAAGTTCGATCTAAACTGTGAAATGCTGTGCAAAAAAGGTCAACAACGTCTCTTTTGCCTAAGGAAGCTTGCCAGATTCCAGGTTGACAGGACTCTGATGAAACTGTTTTACTGTGCCTATATCGAGTCTGTAATCGCCTTCTCTATCATCTGTTGGTATGGAAACCTTTGTATTCAAGGGAAGAACTCCCTCGGGAGGATTGTGAGAGCGGCCTCAAAAATAGCCGGAGTAAATTTTAGTAGCCTGGATCACATTTTTAACAGGTGCTTAAAAAGGCCATGTCCATTCGCATGGACGATACTCATCCTCTCCGCCCAGAGTATGTGCTGCTCCCCTCGGGCTTTCGGCTAAAGGTTCCGAGGGCCACGAAAAACAGATACAAATTTTCTTTCGTTCCTGTTTCCATCACAGCTCTAAATGCTGCTGAGAGGAGGAGATAATGCACTCTCTCTCTCTCTCTCTCTCTCTCTCTGTCTCGCTCTCTTTCTCTGTCTCTCTCACGCAGCTTAAACGCTGCTGGGCGGAGGAGATGATGCACTCTCTCTGTCTCTCTCTTGTATTGTTTTTATCTGTTTTTATTTATCTCTTACTATTTTCTGTCTGCTCTGTATTTTTAACCCCTGCTGCTGTTGCTGTTTTTAGACGCCTGAATCTCCCCTTGGGGATAAATAAAGGTTTCAATTCAATTCAATTGTTTAAAAAAGGTTGACAATATTTTGTTTCAATGATTTTATTACATATTGTATACAGGATTATTGGATAGGCTTATTGAAAGTAAAATGTTTCAAAATTATGTTTTGCTTAGACTATAGCTGTATAGCTATACTATAGCACATTAAAACAATATGGTGATTCATATTCAGTGTTGGGGGTAACTCATTACAAAAGTAACATATTACATGTAATATATTACTTTTAGCAGTAACTCAGTAATATAACTGATTACTTATAGGTGGCAGTAATATTATACCAGTTACTTTGTCAAGTAACTCAAGTTACAAATTGAGTTACTTTTTTTTAATCAAAGCACCTATTTAAATAAAGATACAATCATTTCCTAATCAAACCGTGTTTTTTTTATGCAAATAACCACTATAGATGACAATAACAAAGGAAAAGAATACAAATTTGAATTTTGGATTGTTTACACTGACTTCAAGGCAGTTGAAATTATTTTTCGGCATGGTTCTGGGGTGGCAATGTCATTCTGCTGCTGCTGTTGTTTTGGTGAAAGTAATGCAAAAGTAGTGTAATAAGTAACGAGTTACTCTACACAGACAGTAATATTGTAAAGTAACTTATTACTTTCAAATGAAAGTAACTAGTAATATGTACTATATTACATTTTGAAAGTAACTTGCCCAACACTGTTCATATTATAGAAGAACTTTTCAAGGTATAACATAGGGTAACTGCTGTGGAAAACAACTTCTGTATTGTAAATTGACAGAAATACAATTTTCAACGTTGATTACTTAGATTTTTCACAAAGATTTGGGCACTCAGTCTTGAGCAATACAAAATTAACGTTATGATAAAATTCTGCTTGAAGTGCACCGTTTGTCTGATTTCTTTGTTAAAGGGGAAGTAAGCCCCCAGAATTCTGCCAGACCTGGAATCAAGAGTCTCAACCTGGGGTAGCTTCCACATTGGCTTAATTTGCTTCATGCATGGCCTATCATCCCGCTCTGACTCTGGGTGTCAAAGGGGTAGTTGGTGATGTCATCGGAACCCAAGATCAGCCAATTGACAGACCCAACTGCAAAGGTAGGTTTTAAACCCCTAGGCCTAGGGCACTCTCGCTGCATGAAAATTATACAGTGTGTTCTAATGTGGAGATTTTGCCCAGAATCCTTCAGCAACACTACTCAAAAGCATTTAAGTACAAGTTGGATTTTGGTCTGAACTAGAGTCTAACCTATTATATACAATGTTATGTGTAATCTGAATTTAGTTCAGTGATAATTGTAGTAGTGCTTGTAGTTGGAGCTGAGCTGAGCAGTCTGGAGGCGGTTGCAGAGACAAGGCTGAGGAGGAAACTGCACGCTATGCTGGACAACCCCTCCCATCCCCTACATGTCTGAACTAGAGTCTAACCTATTATACAGTATACAATGTTAAGTGTAATCTGCATTTAGTTCAGTGATAATTGTAGTAGTGCTTGTAGTTTAGAGAAAGCCTTTAGAGAAGGGAATAGGCTAGATCTATATAATCTACAGAAAGAAATTAAACGTGAAATCAGGTCCTGTAAGCTGAAATACAAAGATAAAATTGAGTCTCAGCTCAGAATGAATAATCTAGGCTCTGCCTGGCACAGCTTGAAAACGATCACTGGGACCAAAGAATCTGGTAGAAAAAAAGTTCAGCTCAAGGAATACAATTCAGATGCCGAGCTGGCTCAATGCCTTAATGATTTTTATGTTTGATTTGATGTTCATGACTTTAACAATAAGCACTCCGAGATCAGAAACAATCTCCAGCTGGCTCCACCATTGAATCCTTTTTTTGATGTGCATGATGTAATCGGCTGCTTTAAAAGGTGCAAGCCCAGGAAACGTCCTGGCCCCGATGGACTTAGCGGTCGCCTGCTAAAAATATGTGCTGACCAGCTTGGTCCCATTTTTAGCTTCATTTTTAATTTGTCTCTCTCCCAGCAGAGGGTGCCATCCCTGTGGAAGCAGTCCATAGTGGTGCCCGTTGGTAAGATAAACAGTCCCAAAAGCTTGAACGACTTCCGGCCTGTTGCCTTAACCTCTCTGGTTATGAAGCAATTTGAAAAGCTAGTTAAAGCAGAGCTCCTAGCAAAAACTGAGCACCTGCTCAACCCCCTTCAGTTTGCGTATAGAGCTCAGAGAGGCGTACAAGACGCCACAGCTACCCTACTTAACCTTGTCTGTAAGCACTTAGAAGGCAGTGGGAACCACGCCAGGCTGCTCTTTGTAGACTTTTCTTCAGCGTTCAATACGATCCAGCCTCACATTTTGGTTGAGAAACTTGTACGCCTTTTTTGTTTAGACGCGGGTCTTGTTGGATGGATTTTGGACTTTCTTACAAATAGATCACAACAAGTAAGAGTAAACGGAACTCTGTCCAGCTTCTTAACATCCTCGACCGGCTCACCTCAGGGTTGTGTCTTGTCTGCCTTCTTGTATATTCTGTATACAAATGATTGTTTTAGCCGTCATGCCGACAGATTCATCATCAAGTACGCTGATGATTCCATCATTGTCAGCTTGCTTGATGAGGATGAGGTCGGCCATGGCCAGGTTCTTAAAGGAGAATTTCGGGTTTTTTTAACCTGCAGCCCTCTCCTCACATTAATTATGATCTGACGATCTCTCCGCAGCGTTTTTGTCGTCCTAGGCGTTGTTTTGAGGAAAGTCCCGTGAGACTTTTCTGACGAGAGTTGTGTCTCACTGACCCGACAGGCAAAAATGGGCTGCCTGTAACTAGTGAAAAGAGCCCGGGGGAGAAATGCAGTCTGATCGTTCCTTAGGGATCAGTTTATGACGATATGCGTCGAAAACGGGAATAAAACTGTCTATTTAAATGGAGGAAAAGCATGCTGCCACTTGGCCCTCACGGAGCTCCATTCTAGGACTGGCTTGGACGCTATTGATCTCAAAACAATGCCTAGGACGACAAAAACGCTGCGGAGAGCACTGGGTGAGTCGTCAGATCATAATTAATGTGAGGAGAGGGCTGCAGGTTCAAAAAAAACGAAATTCTCCTAATGATTTTCTGTCCTGGTGTGAAGAAGCCTTCCTCCAACTTAACGTCTCAAAGACTAGAGAGATTTGTGTTGATTTTAGACGATCCTCCCCAGTTCCCCAGAACAGTGTTGTCCATGGGCAACCAGTAGACATGGTGAAATACCTTAGCACTATTTTTGACAGCAAGTTGAAGTTCGATCTAAACTGTGAAATGCTGTGCAAAAAAGGTCAACAACGTCTCTTTTGCCTAAGGAAGCTTGCCAGATTCCAGGTTGACAGGACTCTGATGAAACTGTTTTACTGTGCCTATATCGAGTCTGTAATCGCCTTCTCTATCATCTGTTGGTATGGAAACCTTTGTATTCAAGGGAAGAACTCCCTCGGGAGGATTGTGAGAGCGGCCTCAAAAATAGCCGGAGTAAATTTTAGTAGCCTGGATCACATTTTTAACAGGTGCTTAAAAAGGCCATGTCCATTCGCATGGACGATACTCATCCTCTCCGCCCAGAGTATGTGCTGCTCCCCTCGGGCTTTCGGCTAAAGGTTCCGAGGGCCACGAAAAACAGATACAAATTTTCTTTCGTTCCTGTTTCCATCACAGCTCTAAATGCTGCTGAGAGGAGGAGATAATGCACTCTCTCTCTCTCTCTCTCTCTCTCTCTGTCTCGCTCTCTTTCTCTGTCTCTCTCACGCAGCTTAAACGCTGCTGGGCGGAGGAGATGATGCACTCTCTCTGTCTCTCTCTTGTATTGTTTTTATCTGTTTTTATTTATCTCTTACTATTTTCTGTCTGCTCTGTATTTTTAACCCCTGCTGCTGTTGCTGTTTTTAGACGCCTGAATCTCCCCTTGGGGATAAATAAAGGTTTCAATTCAATTCAATTGTTTAAAAAAGGTTGACAATATTTTGTTTCAATGATTTTATTACATATTGTATACAGGATTATTGGATAGGCTTATTGAAAGTAAAATGTTTCAAAATTATGTTTTGCTTAGACTATAGCTGTATAGCTATACTATAGCACATTAAAACAATATGGTGATTCATATTCAGTGTTGGGGGTAACTCATTACAAAAGTAACATATTACATGTAATATATTACTTTTAGCAGTAACTCAGTAATATAACTGATTACTTATAGGTGGCAGTAATATTATACCAGTTACTTTGTCAAGTAACTCAAGTTACAAATTGAGTTACTTTTTTTTAATCAAAGCACCTATTTAAATAAAGATACAATCATTTCCTAATCAAACCGTGTTTTTTTTATGCAAATAACCACTATAGATGACAATAACAAAGGAAAAGAATACAAATTTGAATTTTGGATTGTTTACACTGACTTCAAGGCAGTTGAAATTATTTTTCGGCATGGTTCTGGGGTGGCAATGTCATTCTGCTGCTGCTGTTGTTTTGGTGAAAGTAATGCAAAAGTAGTGTAATAAGTAACGAGTTACTCTACACAGACAGTAATATTGTAAAGTAACTTATTACTTTCAAATGAAAGTAACTAGTAATATGTACTATATTACATTTTGAAAGTAACTTGCCCAACACTGTTCATATTATAGAAGAACTTTTCAAGGTATAACATAGGGTAACTGCTGTGGAAAACAACTTCTGTATTGTAAATTGACAGAAATACAATTTTCAACGTTGATTACTTAGATTTTTCACAAAGATTTGGGCACTCAGTCTTGAGCAATACAAAATTAACGTTATGATAAAATTCTGCTTGAAGTGCACCGTTTGTCTGATTTCTTTGTTAAAGGGGAAGTAAGCCCCCAGAATTCTGCCAGACCTGGAATCAAGAGTCTCAACCTGGGGTAGCTTCCACATTGGCTTAATTTGCTTCATGCATGGCCTATCATCCCGCTCTGACTCTGGGTGTCAAAGGGGTAGTTGGTGATGTCATCGGAACCCAAGATCAGCCAATTGACAGACCCAACTGCAAAGGTAGGTTTTAAACCCCTAGGCCTAGGGCACTCTCGCTGCATGAAAATTATACAGTGTGTTCTAATGTGGAGATTTTGCCCAGAATCCTTCAGCAACACTACTCAAAAGCTATATACATTGGTTTAAAGCTGGGGGAAAATATGTTTTAGGGTTTAGTTACACTTTAAGCATGGGGTTAGAGGGGTTAGAGGGTAGAGCAGGTCAGAGACAGTGAGTGGTTTATCTTGGTATGGCACACAGGCGAAGTGGGTTGAGCCAGTGAGTGGTTTATCTTGGTATGGCACAGAGGCGATAAGGTTTTGGGCAGTGAGTGGCTCCCAACTTGAAGTCCAGACTGGGCTTCTCTCCAGTTGGTGCAGAGAATGAGAACCTCTGAAGGAGGGAGGTGAAGAAAAGGAATAACTCCATCCTGGCCAGTGGTTCCCCAGGACATGCACGTTTACCTGGGAAGACATAATACTCTAGTTCAGTTTGATTCAGAACCAGGATCATCATTATAAATGCAAGATTTTGTGGCCAAGCTTTGTTCAAATCCACATACTTTTATTTGAAAAGTTTCCAATGATGCAAGTTGTTTTAAGAGTAAGGATCCACCATACCTGAATTGAGTAAATATTATCACCTGGTTAAAACAGCATGTAATTGACTTTTGGTTAACTACTGACCGGTGGAAAAAGGAAGGAAGGCCTCTCTCTTCCTAAATTTGCCATCCTGGTCCAGGAAGTGTTGAGGGTTGAAAGAGTGTGGTGTCTCCCACATCGTCTCATCATGTAGAACTGAGTGCAGCATGGGCAGGACCATGGTGCCCTGAGTTTAGAGCAAGAAAGCAATTCAAATCAAAGTTTTGCTTTTTACAAAACAAGTTTCTCATAAAGTGTTTCACAAACAAAAATAATTAACACAAGGGAGAAATAAACAAATGACACAACAAACATGACAAGGTGGCTTAAACAATATATTGTACATTGTGGCAGGCGTGACTGGGATCAAGTCCGGCTGGAGTTAGGAGTGGCCCAACTCGCCAACAAAGCACAATAGCACAAGCTAGCGCAAATGTACAAGAAAATCCATACATAATATACTAGCAATAATTGTGCAAAGTGCGTGATTTTCTAGTTTGATTTAATTACAGAGAATTAGAAGTCTGAGTCTTTGCTGATGTTCCACACTGAGAACAAACAAACAAGCATACAAACAAGCATACACGGAAAAGTTCCTGTGGGCTCATGGGAAGTAGTGCAGCTTGATGTCAGTCAATCAGATCTTGCCAGGAACCTCTTTGAGGGTGACTGTTCTGTTGAAGACAAGCTTGTCTGCTGTGCTGTTGGGGTCCAGGGAGAAGTAGCCCACTCTCTCAAACTGGAATTTGTCAAAGAGCTTTGCTCCTTTAACTGAGATGTCCACAAAGGCACCATCGATCACCTGCAGGGAATCAGGCCTGATGTCAGTCTGGAAACCCTTGGGCACCTCAGACAAATCCTCTGTTTTTTTTGCATGAATAGTCTTTCATAGAGGTGTACTTCACACAGCAGTGGCTGGCTGACCCAGTGGATGAAGGCTTTGGGTTTGTCTTAAGTCTTAGTGGAACTGGATCAAGTCACCTCCAACTCCACCACTTTACCTGAGGGTCCTTGATGACCTTCTGCACAGAGATGAGATATCTAGCATGCCTCAGGCCTACTGGCTGTTGTGGGGTCAAACGCTTGTAGCCCTTCTCCATCACCTCTCTGAAGTCACCCTGTAAAGGTAAAGGCCCACTGATTGTCACACAATGTGTGAAATTTGTTCTCCGCATTTGACCCATCCCCTGGGGGAGCGGTGAGCGGCAGCATGCGCCGCGCTCGGGAATCACATGGTGATTTAACCCCCCCAATTCCAACCCTTTGATGCTGAGTGCCAAGCAGGGAGGCAAATGGGTCCCATTTTTATAGTCTTTGGTATGACTCGGCCGGGGATCGAACTCACGACCTCCCAGTCTCAGGGTGGACACTCAGACCACAAGGCCACTGAGCTGGTGACCCTGTTCAATGAAGATGGTGTGTGTAAATGGAACCACATGGCTGCCCTTGGACTCCTTGGCAGGAAGGTCTGGTACTCGTACATCTGACTTTGAGCTCTCAGGAGGGTTATTTATGGTAACTTTGAGGGGTTCCAGGACGGCCATGGCTCAAGGTGCCATGTTGTTCAGCACGTCCCTCACGCACACCTCCAACAGGTGGCGCTCCATCGTTGTCTGGTCAACTGTTACTCTCACCTGCGCACAGAAGTTGTTGATCGCCTCAGGTGGAAAACCTCTTCTCCTTGAGAAGTGATAGTAAAGAGAGGGGGATCGTCCCAGTCTCTGACAATCCCATCCCGGTCTCCACCAATGTAATAATTTCCTTCTTGGACACAACGGTGTAGGTGAGGTTCAAGCGTCCATATTCTCACTGCACAGGGCAGTACACATCCAGAGCATTGCACAGTCAGAAGTATGACGATCGCCTGGCCTGGAACTCTTTGGTACAAAGTGAATGTGTGATATGTTCAATGGAGTCACACAGACATCTCCTGTTCGATGATGTGGTGTGTATTTGATTCTGTATGCCACAGGGTCCATCTTCCCATCCTCCATGACCATCTTCATCCTGAGCGTAGCCTCCACTTCAGCAAACAGGCCCTTCTTCATCCTTTCAAATCCTTTTTCATGGTGATGGGGGAGAATTCTGGCCCTTCAGTTCTTCCTCCTTCTGGTGGCACACATAGGCATGGCCCCTGCTAACAAGATCCACAGCAAGGTCATAGAGTTTCTGGAAGTTGTCTAATGTGTGAGTGACATCGTATGGTTTGTAGCTGAGCCACTCCACCATCTTCCTGATGGCAGTGAAGTATTTCTCCTCCTGTCTGTGTTTGTGTCATCATACCTCAGGAAACAAATCCCATTGTTGGCCTTTCCATAACCAAAATTGAAGTTGATAGCTTTGGCATGTCCGATGTGAAGAATACTGTTGGGTTCAGGAGGAAAGCGGGTGCGTATCTGTCCACCGGTGATCTCCAGGTGCTTCCTATAAGCAAGTCCATAGTGTTTGGTATCACCAGATAGCCCTCAGTCTTGTAGTTCTCCCCTGGTTCATGAAACTTGAGCGCCTCTCCTCTGAGCTGCTCCACTTTCCCTCAGGGTTCCCCTCACCATTTGCTGCAAACTCTTCTTTCTTCACCTCATTTTGGGCTTTGGCCCTCTAAGGCTTAGGTTTCTTCTCCAGGTCAGCCTCTGTCTTAGTGCCCAAGAGGTGCAGGACCTGTTTGTCCACCTTATTTTTGATGATCTTTCCATCAGCCCACTTCAGAGCAAATTTTGTTATTTTTTGTTTTTGCTCCAACTGAAATATTTTATGTTCACGATTCAGTAGGTCACCGGTTGGCTTGGTTCCAGCATTAAAACGAATGAATAAGAAACTCACTTCCGGGACAAGAGATGTCACGTGACTGTTCAGCTCTATATCAGGCTCACTTGTTGAGTGTTAAGGGATGAAATACAGTAACTAATCATGGTCACATAGGCCTCCAGGAATTGAGTGAGGGGGGCTCCTTTTTCCAAGCTTTGTCTGGGGAGAGGCCCACAGTCTCAGACTCTGCTGTAAATAATAAGTAAAATCAACAACCAACCCCCCCCCCCCCCCCCCCCTCCCCGTCATTCCGGTGTCCTTCCTCCTAGGGGGTGTGGCCCCCCAGTTTGGGAACCACTGCTCTAGAGAGGACAATCCTTGTCACATACTGTACAGCAATTCATTTACCTTTGGGATAGTGTACTTGCCCAGCGTGGTGTTCTTGGTTGTCATACGGGACACATTCAAAGGCAGGATGTTTCCCATTCTCTGGACCTCATGGATGACTGCGTCAGTATAGGGCATGTTTTCTCTGTCAGTCACAGAGGGCTGCCTGGATGAACCAACGACAGTATCGATCTCAGCCTGGACCTTCTCTGCACAGAGAAGGAACAGGAAACAAGCTCTGATTAGGTGTCCCTCATACATGGCTGCTGAGAAAAGTATGTTAATGAGAGCCACACACCCTTGAAGAATGCAAGCAACACAGAACCTGCCACCCAACCTGCGCACACACACACACACACACACACACACACACACACACACACACACACACACACACACACCTTGTATGTGTGGGTAGTAGATCATGTATAGCAGTCCCCAGTGTAGAGTAATGGTGGTGGTCTCAGTTCCGGCGCCAAACAGATCCAGGGTGCAAAAAGCCAAATTCTCCAGATCAAACCCAGAATCTAGATCCTCCTTCTGACAACACAACAAAGCAATTGCCAGAATCATAATCAGTGGCTTCTCAACATTCACAGCCATTTCATTAGAAAATGCACAGGAGGCAAATAAATGAGATTTTAATGGTGCGTTCCTTTATCGCAAAATCACTGGGATGTGGAGGCTAAATGACATCACATCCGTTTTATTAGCGTTCCATTTGCAGAAAACTTGAGCTGGGAAGTTCACTGTTCATTGGTCAGATCCAGTCGCTAGCCAGGCTAGCCATTGTTAGCAATAACAATTGACAACAACGCATTTCACGGCATTTTGCGCATACAAACACTGCGGCCTCATGTCCACACAGATAGAAGTTAGGCAGTGCTGTGTGTACAGCTGATTTAATGAGACACAAACAAAACAGAAGTGCTAAACAACATTACTAAGATTACTACTACTGTTGTTGCGCAGCCATCTTGGATTTGTGAGGTTGGGGCTGCTGAGGCTCCTACGAGTTTGGAATGGGAAATACCAGCTCTGATGACGTCACCGCCCATCTCATGACCTTTGAAGTCGTAAGATTACCAGTCCCCAGTTATAAAGGAATGCACGATAAGCCCAAGACCAAACAAAATGTTATCACACACACACACACACACACACACACACACACACACACACACACACACACACACACACAGGCTTTGCATTGCGCAAGCATGCAAGCATGCACGCACGCATGCGCACACATCACACACACACACACACACACACACACACACACACACGCACGCACACACCTCTCCCATTTCTGACAGGAAGCAGTCAATGTAGTCTCTTGGTGATGAGGGGTCATAGCTTTCTCTGTGTTCTTTGATCCGATTTTTCACAAAGTCAAGCAGCTTATGCATCAGAACGAATAACGTCTGGTGAGGTCCAGGGAGCCGCTTCATTAGCCAGGGCAGCATGTTATAAATCTACAGAGCAAACACACAGTTACCCAGACAGACAGATAGGCTAGGCTGCCATCTTAACAGCCTGGGAAAGGTACTGAACACAGACACAGATGGAGGCCAATGCGATACTTACTTTATCACATTACATTTACTTAAAAAAAATGAATAATGCCTGTCCTTCCATGTAACATAGAGGCTCACCTGTGCCCATTTGCTTCCTTCTAAGTACACCATCTCAGAGAATTGCTGAAGGATAGTCTGGAACTGCTTGTCACTGTACTCAAAGCGATCCCCAAACACCAAGCAGCAGATGACGTTGGATACAGCATTGTTCACCAGCAGCTGGGCATTGAAGGGCTCACCTGAAAAACGCAGAGGTAATGCAGATAGGAGACCCAAACATTGTGAACATGTTTTGGACATTTGACAGTAGACAGGAAAGATTAGGAGAAGAAGGGGATGACATTAAAAACTATGCCAAGCCGGCGCACATCCATGTGCGCCGGCTTGGCGCACATGGATGTACATGGAAAAGATGTCATTTACACCCTGTTTTTAGCTGAAATCTCCACTGTAGCCAGGTGCGGCAGCTAATACAAGAAGTGGGGCTGCTGCACCACCTGGCTACATTGAAGATTTCAGCTAAATCAGGGTGTAGCCTACATGATGTATTTTCATGTCACCATGGCATCTCAGGGCTTGTGGAGACTTTGATTATACCAGGTGAGCAGAAGCAATTTATGTATTTTTTCTGTTGTTTTTTCTGTTCTTGCTCATGGCCCCCTTCACACTCAGCAGACAGCTCTACTTGCGTGACGCGGACAGTCTCCATTTCTCCAAACTGGGCCCACGCCGGCTGCATTCTACTGCATGTAGTACACTGACTGTACCTCATACAACCCCACTTCAAACAAACCGAACGATCCCTTTAAATGTATCTCCCTTGGTCAGCCCTGTTCCCACATCTTCAATTAAGCGCAGGATGTTATGGAGACAGCGTTTCCCATATCTTATATAGTAAAATACCTTGTTGATGAGCAATGGCCTCATTCAGATAGTGGCACTCCTGCTGGATGGATGGTCCGAGGGATTTCTTTCCCACACCAAAGTTCCTGAGTGTATGGAGAGCAAATCTCCGCTGCTGCTTCCACTTATAGCCATTTGACATCATTAAACCTGTTGGGAACATAAAACAGCATAGATTGAAAGCAAGCACAAGAGAGGTGTTAAAGAAACTATTTGCCGCTGTGTATAATGGTGATTTATTAAAACTTGGTCACCTATAGTATGTAGTAGAAATGTGCAGTAACCCTTTATTTTACAGGTCCCTAAAAACGTATGAATTATTTGTAATTAGACATGAACAGCAATGTAACTACACAGTAATTACATTGGTGTTCATGTCTAATAACAAATAGTTCATAATGCAGTTACATGGTACCGGACCTGTAAAATGGAGTGAGTCTATTCAACTGTAGTTCATATGAAGTTACATGGTACCAGACCTGTAAATTAAAGTGAAAATGAGCCTAGCCTAACCTAACCATACTGACGTGTCTATTTGTACCCGGGTACAAATTAGGGCTGCACGATATTGGAATAAACTGACATTGCAATATTTGGTTTCTGCGATATATATTGCGATATGAAAAAATACAGGAATTTTTAAATGACTTAAATAGCTCATCAAGCCTTGCCCCTTTAACACATTGAGTGCCACAGCGCTTCAGTAAAATTGTCTGGAGCCTGTGCCAGATTCACTTCCATTCAGTTGAAAACAGCTATAGAATTTTTTCTATTAGGGCTATATTGACAGGGCTTGCACTTTCAAGGGTTTTCTGCCGTTTTTTTTTCCTTTTCAAGATATAGTCACTTTTATGAATACCTTTTGCACTCTAATTTCGAGCACATTCACTGACTCTGCCCCCCCCCCCCCCTCTCCCCCGCCCCCCCCCCCCCCCCCCTCTCCACCTCTGAGCTGCGGGCTCCTCCCCACACGCACAGAGTCTGTTACA